>NC_054396.1:7162010-7471467 GCF_017976425.1 Toxotes jaculatrix | reverse complement strand
TTTGAACCTCCATTTTCTATGCCCACAATAATCTGTCTTGTGACAAATTTGACAATTCACGCATGAGGGCTTCACATATTAAACTGAAGAGATAGTTCATAACTTACAGCTTCTGGAAATACAAATCTGTTTTTCAGTTTAACAGTATTAGCTAACTTACCAAATATTGCTTTAAGTGTTCATGTCTCTTACAACTCACATGCAGTTAATGCTGCTTTAAGCAACTCCTAAAAGTTACTATTTCAGTAGTTTTAATACTATTATTAAGCCTGTGTTAATGTCCATGTTAACCCATCTACTTATCTCTGGGTACATAAACACATTCACAAAATATTAACAATAGCACATACATTATATAAGCAACCTTTGTCCATTTGAACTCACAAAACTGTCACCACAACCCATTTTAAAGTGTTATAGTGCACTGACCTGAATGAGCAAGCATGAATATCAAAATAACTTCACACTAATCATGAAAGTCACTCACTCAGGCACACTTTTCCTGGTTTTATTTCACACAAACCTTTGCAAAAAAGCTAGGATTCAGCACAGATATCATGGAGCAAGCCACAGACACTTAAGACCATCATTTTGTCTCACATCAGAACTAGCAAGGCTTCAAGTTTCCAACCTGCCCAAATATGCATTTCCTACCTCAAACATCATCAAATAAACATAAGGGACGCTTTTAAAGTATTCTGGAATAACTTGTGATGAGATAACACACACTACTAACTTGTTTCATGAAGGAAAAGTAGAGACAGGAGAGTAACTGAGTTTGCACACTGCTACTACACACCCCTGCTTTGGTGGGACTGAGGAGCTACACCAGCTTAAATCCACAGAAGAAATACTTAAATATATTACTAAAATATATATTTTTTAAAACAGAAAATACATAAGATAACAATTCCAGCTTAGCAATACTGACTATACATTTATAGGTGTCACATATTTAAAGCCTTCCTCAGCGTGAGTGGTGATCCACCATGCTAATTCTTGAGAACATGCTTCAGGGTTGGGTTTATTGCTCCTATCGTTCTTCGGAGGAAAGCTGTTACTCTCATACTCCTGGTCCCCAAGACATTATCAAAGAGTTGATGGTAAAGTACTTTTTCTGTTTTACATGGGCAAAATGCTCTCGAATGAGAGCCTAAGAACTAAAGTACTGCCTGGAGGACTGAACGTTTCTTCGTCTCATCATCAGAGCAGGAGATATCCCCTGGTTGTCCATCACACTGTGATTACTGAAGAAATAGAGAGAATTTAGCCCTGATATAGAGCACAATGGGCTCAAGCTGATTAAACAGCATATACGGTAGATGCAAATTTTCAGCGGAGATAAGTGAAGCCTAAAGAGCCCCATTAGAGGGGAATCTCAGTGTGAAATAGAACAGTAAAGTGTCTTATTATCCCAATACATATGAAGTATTGAACATCTTTATCATTTACACATTAATTCCAGGCTAAATCTCCTCCACACGCAGCATGGCTGAGTTACATTATAGCAGTCATGACAGCTATATGCAATGATCACCAGGCCCACAACTCATTTAAAAATGAAATCTATACCATAGTTCAATGGGAAAAAATAGTGTTACATCATCTGCATGGTGGAGCTTTGTTAGGTGTTAAACAATTTTGGAAATTCATTTATCCAAGTACCATCACCTCTATATCTCACGCATTAACATGAGTGTGTTTAATCCACACAAAAACTGATGTGGAAAAACAAGATGTTATGGGTTTAAGGGTTGTTATGTGCTGAACTGTTTGTTGGCAGATAAATTCTGTTGCCTTTGGACAGAACCAGACTAGATGTTTTTCTCTATTGTTGGTCTTTGTGTTACACTAAGCCAACTGGCTACTGCTGGTTGATTGTGCTGCCTCATATCTACCATATAGACATGTGCATAGTATCAACATCAAACTCTCTGCAAGAAAATTAATCAATATATTTCCAAAAATATGAATCTATTCCTTTAAGATTGGCACATTTACCATGACTGAACTTGCTGTCATTTCATTAATCAGTGTAGCAGCTCACTATTTTTCTGGCTGACAGTGCCAATAAAGTTGTTTTAAATTACAGTTGTCTGCAGGTAGTGGACGAAGTAGTACAACTTTTTGTTGAAATTTGTTAAGAAGTCCCTGCACAGTGGAAACAACCAACACTTATAGTATACTTAGTACTTGGTTATTATGCCACCCCAATATTAAATGTTCAAACTGATAAACTTTATTGTTGTTTTTTTTATAAATATACACTATTCTGAATTTGATGTTTGCAACAGGTTCCATGGAAGTTGGGACATGGGCATGTTAGCGCTGTGTTACACTGGTAAACAAGGTGTTAACCTTCAGTTTTAACAACACTCAGTAAGTGTTTGAAATTTTTTGCCACTCTTACTTAACATACAACTGCAGTTGCACAACAGTCCAGGGTCTCCATTGTTGTGTCTTCAATTTCATAGTGCGCCACATCGGAGACACATCTGGACTGCAGACTGGCCAGTCTAGTACCCACGCTACTAAGAAGTCATTCTGTTGTAACACTTGCAGAATGAGGGTTGCCATTGTTTGCTGGAATAAGCAGGGACATCTGGATGGCAGTATATGTTGCTCCAAAACCTGTATGTGCCTTTCAGCATCAGTGGTTCTTTCACAGATGTGCAACTTACCCATGCCATGGGCACTAACACATCCCCATACCATCACAGATGCTGGCTTTTCAGCTTTGCGCTGGTAACAATCTGGATGGTCCCTTTCCAATTTAGCCCGGAGGACATGACGTCCATGATTTCCAGAACCAATTTGAAATGTGTACTCGTCAGGCCAAAGCACACTTTGCAACAATCCATCTCAAATGAACTTGGGCACAGAGAGGTCTGCAACATTTCTGGATGTTTTGATATATGACTTTTGTTTTGCATGAGAGTCTTAACTTGCATTTGTAGATGCAACAACTATGTTTACCGATAACGGTTTTCAGAAGGGTTCCTGAGTCCATGTATTAATATCCTTTAAACAATCAGGGTGGTTCTCAATGAAACGTCACCTGAGGAACCCAAGGTCACCAGCATTCAGTGTTGGTCCAGATTTCTCTGGATTCTCTGAATCTTGATGTATTACAGATTATAGATGGTGATTTTTTTCTCACTAAAATGTCATTTGTTTATTAATGTTGGTCATTTGTTTTGTATTTGGGTGGTTTGTTTCGTAGTTTGCTGTGTAATTACTGCAAAATGTTGATTTATTTTATGGTTTGGTAATTTGATTTACATTATTTTTTATTTGTTTCATGAACTACAAGGCACATCCACGGAGGCTGTAATGCTGTGTCAACAACTCTCAACCAAAATTTGAAGCAGAAGAAATATACTTTACAAGGCCTCTACCGATATGAAGCAGGGGGCAAAAAAAAGGAAATTTTCTGTTTCCACAGAACATCTTTTCATCCAAACTCAATTCTTCTCAATAATGACCAAGTTCATATTATCATGACAGCGGTATCATATTCATCAAATGAGCATCACTCAGCCAGTTCATCGTTGTGGTGAGATGAACAGAGGAGGGGGAGAAAAACAATAATGTTCCTGAGCTCTAAATTGTGTTTGCTGATAGTGCTACTGCTTGGCTGGCTGTTGATGGATATTACTTTCCATGCCGTTCCCCAGGCCGTTGTGCGAAGCAGTGCCTTTTGAAATGAGCGATTGTGTGATGCTCCTCTTAAACTAGTTCAGCATGGCGTCATTCATCATCTGCAGCACTGCCAGCGGGGAGCAGCAGCGTCCCCATGTCTGCCAGTCACAATGGGGTTAGAGGGAGAATCGCTGTCTGCAACCTCACAATGCTGCGCTTTGCACTGGGCCACAGAGATAGCACTACCTTCACATTTTACATGCATCTAAAACAGCCGAGCCACAGTGGTTGCTATTTCAGAAGCTATTTTAAGAGTAATGCCACCCTGCATCTATCCCGTATTAACACCAAAACACTTGCCAGAGAAGTTTCTCCTGAGGGCGGAGAACAGTGCAACAGCAATGTATCATCCACACAAAAACTGGGACTATAGAACATCTTTAACAGCATCTCCCTGTTTTTAAATATACTTACTGTTATTTCACAGTTACACGAATACACTGTATAGCCTACTGAAGGTTATCCAAGTCTATACAATCAAATGTCAGCTTAGCAAACTGGCTTAATAAAGGTTTTCCTCATTAAAACCTGCTGTGTTTGTGTTTGTGTGTGTGTGTGTGTGTGTGTGTGTGTGTGTGTGTGTGTGTGTGTAGGAGCTTGTTTGCATAGGGAGAAAACATATTGTTAGCAGTTCATTTAAGGCTGACTTTGGATCAGCTACCATTTGAATGCATTACCGACAGTGTAAAAGGGCAAAGCTGACCTCAGCGTTTCCCCCCGCTCATCTGAATTCCGATTTCCAAAAACATTTTCAAGTGACTTTTCAGCACAACATTATTGCCACTGAATTTAATGGACTCAACTTGAAGTGCCTCCAAAGTGCAGCTGCCGCACTCACCAAAGTCTCTACCTGCTGTATACATGGAGCTGCAGCTTTGTTGGTGGCTGGAAGGCTGTTGTTGGCCACGAGAGACTGGCAAAAAGCTAAATAAAACCGTGCTGCCCCTTAAATGTACTGCAGTTTCAAAGTGGTGAAAAGGAACATGCACCACTCTTTTGTAATATTACAAAAGAGTTAAGGCTTGGCCACACCAGCAGTGAAATTTCACTTCAGTGGAACTGCCATGGCCAGTAAACTGACTTCACAGAGCTGACCTTTGTGGGAACAGCCTGACAGTGCAGGAGAAGCTATTGTATCTCATTGGCTCCACAAAAGAGAAATGGTTTACAGACTGTTATGAGACAGGGGTCACTGGTACAAATACTGCTCTTGAATTAAATGTGTTATTGTCCTGTTAGCATCTGAGTTAATAGCTTGCTTGCTGAGAGTTAGCAAGCTATCTAGCTATCTGGTTTGCACATTAGTGATTAGCTTGCCAGCCTCAGGAGTCACCACATCACTAGACCTTTATAACCACATACTTCACAAAGATGCATTTCGCTGTAACGATATCTGGTGCAACCGAGCTTTTTTCAAGCCTAAATTTTTAACTGAGTTGAAAAAGAAATTTGGTTTTGTTCTGTACTCGCGCACATACATTTGAACATTATCATTTAAATTGTCCTCTGCCAGCAACTAAAGTGCTGTTGTTCCCAAAGGTGAAAAACAACTGAGACCTGGGTAATTTCCTGTTTAAAATAACTGGTATTTCATTTATGATTGTGTCTGTTCTGAACCACTGGCAAATAATCTTGTATTAAAAAAAAAAAAGGAAGGAAAAAAATGTTTGATTGCAGTTGCAGTTTTATTTCATTCTTTTTGTTTGTTCCAAGAAAAAAGACAAGTGTTTGGCACAGTCTTGTCAAAGCTTGATTATGTTGTCTTCAGCTCAGTGTCTTTAGTCATTAGACACAGTTTATCACAATGTTTTAAGGTTAAATTGTAATTAATTTCTGAATCACCCCTGTGCCTTGTGTGAGATGAATCTCCATCACTGGCTGGTAAAATGAGATGAAGGAAGGAGAAAAATATCTGTATGATACTTATATTTTTCTTACAAATATTAATCATAATGTTCCGTTAAACTCTATAAGGAAACTGTCTCCTTTTGTCAGATGTGAAGTAAAAACTATATTTGTCTGATGAAAAATGGAGCAATGGCATCAGAACCTGCCAGTAGAAGCGGTGAGACCTGTCTAATTTTCAGAATGTGATTAATTCTGGATAGACTACAATACTCTGGTTCTTTTACCACATCCGAAATAAATGTACTCTGCATTTTTACTTGCTGTAGATGTAGTGTGTGTTTTGTCCAAGACACCACAAAACAAGCATTATGATTCTTGTGAGCAGAGGCACTATCATATAGCTCCAGTCCTCAAAGGTCATTTACAGCTGTTCTGTATAATTTGCCAGCTATTGTGTGAGAGTAAAATGTAATTGAAATTACTGTTCTTTTCTCCTTTACTCTGGGAACATTGCCCCTTAAAAATGTGTACGCAAACACGAGTTATTAGGGGTTGTGTGTTTTAACAGTTTTTGTGTCTGACAAACCATATTGCAGATGCAGATAAAACTTTTATAACATATTTAAAGTGGTTTTATTTCATATTCCATTTCACTTTACTGAAACTCCAAATTTGATTACATCAAGTCTTAAGTTCAATTACTTGGAAGTGCAACCAATTCACAGCTGTCTGATCTGACTGTGCCTCTCAAACAACAAATAGAAGAAGTTCTAGGAAAAAAAAAACAAATCTCTTGATAGTGTGATTATGGGAAAGACTGGTGACCAAAAACTCATTACTTTAATCACTGTCAACACCTCTTTGAAACATCAGACCCAAGGAAGTGAGCATAGATTAGTTTGATAGCACCTTTCAAGAGTAGATGTCACAAAGCGATATAAAGTGCATATTAAGTAGTAGGACAATGAGATGTCAAGATAGCACACCGCTGAACTGATTTCTGAATTTGATGGAGAGGCAGTGAGAGAACATCAGTTGTGGGATTGCAAATCTATCTGTCACATGATGTGACACATGACACTGTCACCATTTGTGAGCTGCATTTAAGAGGTGCTAGTACCAGGCCTTGCAGTAGCCCTACCACAAACAATGAAGAGATGACTTGCTGAGTCAAGTTAAGTGAGCCGCAAAAGCTTAAGCAGGATGAAATACAAAGATCTTCCTCTCCACTGGAGGAATAATGAGCTTAGTGATCTCAGGTGGTCAAAACAGAAGCAAATGCCCTATAGTTGTTCTGTGCTGCTGGTGATAAACATGATGTTTAAATGTAGACTGGGAGCCACTATGCAGGACGTGTGGCTGATATTAAACAGTGCAGCGACATACGTATTCTGCAGGACTCCAACAGAGAGAGAGACCTCTGGCTCTCAACTCTTTGTTTAATCACCTCTCCAAGGGACACACAGCTTCACTGAGCCAGGTTAGCTGCAGGCACATCCACACACACACACACGCGCGCGCGCTTTCACCTGTTTTAGTTAATGGCAAGTGTGTAGGATTTAGGTTTCACAGTGAATATTTTGCATCATGATCCAGTTTATCAGGTATTTGTGTCTCCTGTTGTTGTTGTGAGAATGTGTCTTTTCTCTACCCATTTCAGGCTGCAGTAAGATGTGCCAAACATCTGTTGATGTCACATTACTTCACTGCCAGATGTTGATGAAAGTCAGAAATGAAATGCCTGTTATGCTCATAATGTGCCCTGCATTCCTCTTCTACATGATATGAACCACAGTAGCATATTGCTTGCATGAGCACTACAGATCCTGCAGCAGTAAGCAGGATTAATTGTACAGCAAAAGAAATCTGGTACGTTAGTGCTGCTGATTGCTGTTGCTACCCGAGTGTTCAGCTGCTGTCAAGACTGCTGCCTTGACAAATAATGAAACGTGAACCAAGTGAGACTATGGAGAACATAAATGAAGCAAAGCAAAGCAAGGTAGTTCAGGCAATCAGCTTGAATCCAGTGCTGTACTCACATGATACAGTCTTTTCAATATACTGCATATACCAACACATAATTTTCATCAGGGCCGTGTAGTTAAGACATTCTCTCTCGCTCTTCTCTTTTGTTGCCATGCCTCCTGCCACAATGCTCACCTATTGGCTGTATTGTCGTTTGCTCCTGTCACTTCTGCTTCTGTTCATATTGCATTTCAAAAAAACCCCACTTCCATCCCAGCATCCACCTGTAGGCTCTGACTGTTCCTTCCCCGCTCCCCGCTGTGCTGAACTTGGTGTTTCCTTGTGGGAAATGATGAGGTTAGAGCCTAGATGCCAGATATCAACCCTGTATTCTACATTCCCATAATAGCATATTCCATGTGAGCTGGCTGACTGTGGCTGTTGTAAACTTTACTCTGTCAGCTTTCTTTTTTTTTTTCGTGCTGTAAACACACAGACATGGGTGTTGGGGGGAGACCCACACACTGTCTCAGCTGTCCTGTGATTGTCTGTAACTAAACTGGAGAAACAAACGTAACAGCTACAAGCAGCCCAGTTCTTGCATCCTCTCAGTATGTGAAAACTGGCAACTTCATCTGATCATCTGTGTGAAATTGTAACAGATTAACACAAGGGATTGAATGTGACATGTCAGTATTTCAGGGGATATTCTGTTAATTATACATCCAGCCATGTTCACTGTGGGATTTTGGTATAAAATAACATAGTTCTGTAGATTATTGGGTGTTTATTGTTGAATAGGTGTGGGCTACCATGTCAAATATTTCCCACAGGAAATGTGACAGCACGACGACAAGGCAACAGGACCACTACTGATGCACAGAAGTGTCTGGCCATCTTGTGTTCGGTAATATTCATTCATGTTTCCATATTTTGGTTTTATCCCTATAATTCAGGAAATAAATCAGCAGTGGTGTCTTGGTTTAGATGATGTTAATCGCTCTTTTACGCAGCACAGTAAACCAGACAGCTTCTAAACAAAGAGACAAAACCAAAAACCAAGGTCTGCTCGAACCTGAAACCTTGAAATCTTGCACCTGGTGGACAACCATGCCTGTGTTTGAATAGCAATTATGCAGAATGTCAAAGGAGTTGTTATATAATAGGGATTTTCCCATTACAATCAAGGTCTTGCTATTGTTTTCACCTGACACGTTCACACATTCATTCACACTTGTTACAATAGCTACGCACTGGCCTCAGTGTCGAAGCGTTAAATTCAAGTACCATTATGCAAAACATAAGAAAATTCTATCACCTTCCCACACAATTAAAAACACAAAGTCAGCACCCTCAGCCTAAACTACCAGAAACTCGGCTTCCTTGTGCGTCTCGTGTGCTCATCAGTATTCTTGTTAGAAAGGGAGGGAGAGTGAGCTAGAGAATCTCTGCAGGTGGCAAAGCTGTTTGGGGACGATGAGCGATGGTATGTCTTAAACCCATCTTTAATTCAGATGTCTCATGCTTCTGTGGTGCAGAGAAAACAAGAGACTTAAGATACAAGATTGATGCTGAAGTGGGAGGCATGCACAGCCTGCGTCACACAGCTGGGGCATCATGCAACAAAAACAAGCGGTAGATTTGCAGTTCATATGTCATGCCACATCTATCGACTGGGCTGTCTGGTTTTGTTGGTTTATTCATAAATCACATCAGATGTTGTCTTTACATGTGTTCTGCTGCACTGAATTATTGCTGAAATTATTACTGAAAATGCAGCTGACATGAATATTTGAGAATTTGTGTGAAAGTCGCTTTCAGTATCAAAACATAACTGGATAAACCCACAAGAGGCCCCCGGGGGCAAAAAAGAGCTGATGGGCCCCGGTCGACGCCCCCCCCTCCATGCACTGTGTCACCTTCAAGGACCCATCAAGTAAACTACACTCAAACACAAAGCAGCTTAATCTGGAGCCCCAGACACTAACACATGCTCCTGCACTGCGGCAGTATGATGGATTTGCTGTTGTACTTTGTTTTGACTTAGGACGAAATGATTTAGGAACGCGAGCAAAATGTGAAAAAAAATAAGCACATAAATAAAAAATGATAATGGTAATGATAATGGGTGATAATACAACAACCCACCACCCCCCACCAATGTCTTTATCCTTTCATTTATAATGAGCTGTAGTGCTACACATTCAAACATAATTAGACAAGACTAAAGACATGAACATTAAGAACATAAACATAAAGTTTCATTATCACCTACTAAAGGTTGCAGAGTCATTTACACACCACATTTGAAGGTGTTGGACAAAACAAACAAGCTACTGACAGCTGTTCAAAGCCTGATGATGAAAGATGAAAAAATAATAATAATAACTGATATTTTTGAATTCATAAATTAGTAACCTCTGCTCTTCAATTACTAAATTCATGCTTATTTATTAACAATTTTGTACAAGATTTAACATAACATCATGTTGAATAATACTGTTGAAATGTTATATTTACGTCAAAGATTACACGTTTTTTTTATACAGAGTATCTCTGTATCTGTGTCGAAAACAAAACTGTGTTAAATCCAGGCAGCTCATTTTTAATAGATTCATAGACTGTCCACAGCCTTTCACCATTTATTTTGCATTTCATTAAAATTCTGGTAAATTTGCAGGTACATATTAGAATACATTTATTTGTCATGTTCACCTTAATGATGGCAGCTAAAACTGTCCAAAACTGCTGAAACAACTACAACTGAGGCATTAACACTGTATTAAAACGAGAGTAATGAGTGCTCTAATCTAAGAACATTCATATTAAGGGATTAATTAAATATTTGTCAATAACCCAGTACCAAAATACAGATGTTAGCCTGCTGATCCAGATATCGTTCAAAACATCCACAAGAAGTGGTAACACCATTTCTTGCCTTTACAGTAATTTAAAAGCACCAAGTCTAATTCTTGCATTTAAAAACCACTGATACCTGCCTGGTTCTGTATGATTACCAGTAGCAGGGTTATAAAACTGAAATGTATCCTGGGGGTGGTGCATGGAGAAAGGTCAAGGAGTAATTTAAATCAAAAGATTTTTCATCCCTCAGAAAGACAAATGCGCTCGTTAAATTTAATGGCAATCTGCTCGTTTGACTGGGGGGTCAACAAAACCAACCAGGAATCATCCTTTGGGGACTTTGAACATTCATGTACAATTATCATTCTTAGACGGATAAATAAACAAATCTGAAAGATAAGATTTTTTAAATTAAATTTTCATGCCAAAAGCAAAACTTCTGGAGTTTATAGACATTTAGTGTCTTGCTCAAGGACAGATTGTGGACACTTACCAACAATATGTCATGGTGTCTGACATTCAGGTGTTGTGGCTGGAGGTGTGGCCATCATCCAGCACCCTGTGACCTCAAACAACATCCCTCGGAGGATGGAGGGAATTTGTAAGAAGTCGTATAAATGGAGAGAGACTACAGGTGCTTGTATTAATTGTACGCACGGCAGTTCCCCGTGTTCCTCCAGAGACAGCACAGCTCAAACAATCAAAGGCAAAGGAAGCACCTAAGAAACACACATCAGAACAAAAGGATGTGTCTTATCCTAAACTGATGTCTGCCATAGTGTCAGATGTGGAAATCACACATACTCATATTTCTGTCTTATATGCTATTTAAATTCAGTTTTTTTTTCCAAGTGCACTTTCAAAAATATTGTAAAAATGGATTGAAGCAATGCTAAAAGAAGGAGTCTACTTATTTTTAATCCTGAAAAACCTCTGAAGTCACCATAAAGTTGTATTTCTTTTACTGGTGTATCACAGTACCAGGTAATGCCTTTTGCCTTTATTTTGATAAAGTTAAAGATTTTCTTTTCTCTTTTTTTGTGCTTGTTTTTTCTTTGTTCCATGTCTGTGCTGATACTAATGACTCAGTTCTTCTCTTTCGTTTGACGTAAACCACAGTTACCTCTGTTGTTCAGTCAAGGATCAGAGAGTTCATAAACTGGATACACGCCGCATATCAAGCTGTGATATTTTTATGGAAACATATATTATTTTTTTTTATTTTATAAAAGACAGTTATATGTGTTATTGTGTATCTGTATGAGTTTTAGACCTTTAATGAAGACACTGTGCATACCTGATGGTTACAGGTACGGTTAGAGAACAACCATAAAGTGAAGTGTCTTCCAAATTAAAGAAATACCTTGTGTTGTGCTGTGTTGTGTTGTGTTGTGTTGTGTTGTGTTGTGTTGTGCTGTGTTGTGCTGTGTTGTGTTGTGCTGTGTTGTGTTGTGTTGTGTATATGTCTGCGTGTGTGTATCCACCTGTTTTGCTAAGTTAAACTCTCACTTCTCAGTTCGCTCCCCAATCACATCCCATACATTCGGATCGGATGTAAAGGACAACAGTTCTTGCTCCTTATTTGGCTCTTGTCATCACAATCCAACTTTCACTGCCAAGCTAATTTACTCCTGCCGCCAGCACTTTTCATAGTTGCCTTGGAAACAAAACTTGTGGTAGCTTTTCTGTTTAGTGAAAGTGAAGTAATTGATGCATTATATGCTAATCAGAAATAACAGTGTGGGTAGGATGATGTGGATGTTCACCCAGTTGGCATACCAAGCAGATGCAGATGAGTGTAAAGCTGTCTGTTTCCTGGGCAGACCTTTGATGATGAATGCCAGGCGCAGCTCTGCTGATGGAAACGTCTGCTTCCTGCTCAGCAGACCAGCAAAGACACAGTCAATGGAATATTAAAACTATTATATCTGAGAGAGAGAGAGAGAAAAAAAAAGAGAGCTGGAGGCAGGAAATGGTCCTGCGATAAACAGCTGCGATTGTTCAAAAGAAAACCATTTCGCCAGGTTGGAAATTCTCAGATGCTGCTGTGGTCATCACTGAAATTCCCAGGGGCAGATAAAATGTCTCCATTTACGGTGGACAATGAAACGTTCCACAGGACAAGATGATTACTTTAATTGGCTGTGAGACTCAATAAGGTCATAATAGAGGAACATATGCACATACTGGAAGTGCTATCACAGTAAAAATGTGTCACTTTTATGTCACCATGTGGATGATGGCTTAAATGGCTAAATAAATGTTCCCATTTTTTTGTTGCTTCTACTTGCTGTTATTACCTATTCCCAAAAGGCCTTTCCTAACGAGCATGGCTCTGTATGAGAAAAATACAGCAGCGCCTGTTGATAGGCCTACAGTAGAAATGATTTGAGCTCCTGACAGTTGAAAGGGGGAAAAAAAAGATTAAAATGGAATAAAACTGAAGTGCGGTGTACTGAATTATTCAGTGCAGCGGCCGTAGCAAAGATCTGACTACTTGCTCATTTAGGAAGATTAACAGATGTGGCAAATCACTCCGTTGTCAATCTTTCACAGTTCTGGGTCCCCCATAAATCGGGTTTCATATCTCCAGTGGGAACTGTTCTTTATGAGGGTCCTCTTTTCTTCTCTTCCCTGCACAGTACATCTAAAAATAGATTTTAAAAAAGGGATGCATTTGTTATCCAGAGGCCATTGTGTTGCATTTTTCTCTGTGGCCTTATCTCACTCATTCAAATTCTGCCCCGACAGCAACTTCTGAATCAGTCTTACTTACAGGAGGAAACACATTTGTACAAGTTCTATGTAGAGCTGCACATAATAAGAAAAATACGCCGCTGCCGGACAGGAGATAAGTGTGACCTGTGCTACACTGAGAGGCTACCAGCCATAGATTTTGTAGACGAGACAAATATCCTCATCTCACAATGATGTATCTTTTTAAAACTCTGCTTCGATTTGGTCCTACATTGCTGAGACTTTCGTATGTCAGTACTTTCATGATAAGCTTTTGACTTCACTTCTTACCGTTCACTCTTTTACAACTTGTCCTCCAACAGAGGAGCATTCAGACCCAATGAAGACACTTTCACACAGACATTAATCTGCCACTGGCCACAGCCTTGCTTAGGATATATTGTCCATGGAGGATAAGAACTTCCCCGCTGATCCTCTCCCCCCTCTCTTTTTCTCCTATCTCCTCCATCTCTGAGCCACTGTTTAGACAGGAAGCTGTGTTCTCAGAGAAGCTGTTGTCTTGTTAAATGGTACAACTGAGGAGGAAATGGATAACGGCCAACCTTGATAATTTTACATCCTCTGCCTCAGACAATAGATGAAATCACTGGGAATGATTTGCTTCAAAGGCGAGTCTGCTTTTATGCTGCTTTATTAGTCAGTGCTGCCATGTCTTAAATAGTTTTACTGTTGATGTCAGAAACAAGACTAAGACTTTACAGCCACGTTAGCATCTGTGGGAGGCTTTACTTTCTAAATACAGGCATCAGAGTTCTATCATGTTCACAGTGACAATACTAACATGCTGATGTTGAGCAGGTATAAATTCACCATGTTCACTATGTCAGTTTAGCCTGACATGTAGCATGTAACATTTACTAATTAGCTCTAAACACAGTTGAGGCTGAGGGAAACTATATGTGGAAAGGTCATTAGTTCTGCATGTATTTTGATCATAAACTAAAGTACTGGACAAATTAAAACTGACAATGGTACTGCATGTGCATGAAAAGTTAAGGGATCAGTAAAGTTATTAGAATTTGAATATGTGTAGTGTAGTTCACGGCAATCCATCCAGTAGTTGTCAAGTTCACTCTGAACCAAAGCGGCCGACTGACCACAGACATTGCTATCTCTGTAGCCAAGCAGCAAGCGTGCGCATTTTAAAATTAAAAAAAAAAAGAGACAATGTTGAAAGCCAATAAAGGTCAAACACACAAAGCACATTAACATAGACACACTTGAAGGTTGAGGTGACACAGGCCTTAGGAGCAAACACAGAGAAGGGTATTATTCACTTCACTTGATTGCCAGTTTGTGATTTCTGTCGTCAAATTTGGGTGTCATTATGGCAGACTTGTTGGCCCGTTGATTATGGGGTGATTCACATTCTCCTTTAAGACTTAATCTAAACTGCAATTAATCAAGCAGGGTGATCTCTTTGACACAAAATGTCAAAGAGGCACAGTGTGTCAAACGCGGCATCTGATTGGAGAAGACAACCACCGAGTAAAAACATTCTTTTCACACTGTTCGACACAAGCAGCAAATTGGCTGGAAATTAAAACTAATGAGCAATTACACCACCAATGAACTTCTATTAATGTCTGTTTTCTCAGTGCTCTCTAACTGAATCCTCATTTCTTCTTATTTAATCAATCTGAATAAATATGACACTTGTTTTTAGTTCCTTAATCTTTCATTGTGTTCACTGTGAGCCACAGAGAATGTGCTTTTACATTCTGACTCGCATCCAAGAAAATAACTCATAATCTCCCAGCTCCTCCTGAAAGACTGTAGTGTACACAGACAAACACATTTCTCCATAGCCAAAACATGGCAACCGTTATTGGTTCAGTTTATTTGTACATTCATAAATTCTTTATTTGCATGCGACTCGTGTTGCGAACCCCCCGACCATATTTCTGCCATATTAAAGCTATTTACCCTTTAGAAAAAGTGGTGTTGCACTCTGCTTGAACCGGCGGCTTGTTTCCGATTTAATCTCGCACACCCTGCCATGTGACTGCACATGAAAGACCCTTCAGCGGGGCACAGTAATGACTTAACAGGGTGTGTCCACAAAGAGAAATATCAACAATATAATCAATTATTCACCAAACTCTCTCAGCCCCAAACAACTACAGTACAGCAGAGGAAAAACGTGTGCATTCCTTTGATAATAGATTTCAACACTGTCATCACTGAACTCTGAGGTAGATGGAAGGTTTCTATTTTATAATGAACCATGATGTTTGTTGTGTGGATATTAACATTGTGAATTATAAGTTTATAGATCTACAACACCACCCTTAATCCTAAAATGAGTGGACTTCCCATAGGACTGCGTTCTCCTAAATGTGAACAGATGTGAATGTGAGTGAGCGTGAGCTTGGGTTTGTGCATGGACACTGGACTCACCTGGAGTGTTCTGCATTCAGAAAAACGAATGTTTTTAAAAAAGACCGCTACCACCACCTGCAGCTCACTACCTGCAACATAACACACATTCATGAATACAACTCCACCTTTCTCAGCATCTTCACAGGAAACAGCTAAACAGATTGTCACTCACTGAGCCACACAAGACGCTTGAAAACACGCGGAACGTGGGTGCTGCTGTTGGCCACAGCCGTGCATGAGGTAACTTAACAGCAGAAAATCATCAGACAAAGGTCCCAGTGAAGTGACTGAGTACAGCTACTCATTCTGCATGTCTAATTCATTTCATGCCATCGTTTGCCTTTTTTGTGCAGTAGTATTTGATCAGTGGTCTGCTTCGATAGTTTTCAACACTTTTAGGCTCAGAGTGTTGGAGCGGTGACAGTCACAGATATGAGGACGCATCACAAAAGAATAAAGTGAAGCACCATCAGCAATATTAATGGGGTAATTATGCAAATTAGATAGCAGCTTTCATCACTCACAATATAGTGATCTTTATGCCACACAGACATGAGGCTCATTGTTAAGACATCTCCTTTCTGCTGGTTCACAAATATCATCCTAAATCAGAGCTGATAATGCTGGAGGCTGATCCATGTCTGCACGCTCGGCTGAAAAGCTTGTGCTCACTTATCAACTCCCCGAACATCTATTCCCACAGAGGTAATCTGTGTCATAGTTCATGCTGTCAGAGGAAAACTAATTCCCACTGTCATGCTTTAATTCCACATTCAACACTGACGGCACGCAGGAGTACAGCCCTGGAAGTGTTGTTTCCTGTGCTGTGAGTGGTTTAACACACACAAACACACACACAATATGAGTCTATAAGCCATCTTTACATTAATCAGCCATTGTTGAAGTTCCAGAAATAAAAAAAAAAAAACCAAAACTTTACCATGCTAACTAACTGCTCGTGTTGCAGACCTTGTAGAAGCTCAGTGTGTTTTATGTGGACCAATGCTGCTCCCTAGTGTGAGAAATGAGAACAAGGAGGAATTAAATTTAAAGTCAGTGCTTGTCACCACAGGAGGTTTCTGTTAATAATATAATGCAATGCAAAACTTGAGCAATCTGCATGTTGACCCTCCACAGGGAGGTCAGAGTGCAGGTCGACAATAGATTACTGAAATATTAAGAGGAGGGGATAAAAAATTAAATTCAAATAAAGTCATCTTGGGAAACTGGCAGTGGAGGACTCCTGGAGCCTCAGTGTTTTTTCTCAGCGGTGTTTGGCAGGGCAGACAGAGTCTCTAAACCCCTGATCTTCTTCCAGTTTTTCAAGTACACCATCAAGTGTAAGGTATAAATTGTCCCTGATTTGCGTACTGGAATAAAAAATTAGCTGGGTTCTTTTAATTGAGGTCAAGAATTTGAAAACTCTCAAACCTACCACTCACCCTGCTGAGTACAAGAAGAAACAGAAGAAGAAGAAGGAGAAGAAAAACGTGTGAGGCTGCACATGAAGATGGCTGGACAACAAGGAGCATAAGAGACAAATATGTTTGCAACATCACAGAGTCCAAACTATGAGTGAACTAAAAGTATCAAGTATATTTACTCCCTAAATAATTAGTACTGAATTTCCATAAATTTGGGGGTTACTTACTAAGGTCAAAAGTGAAGCAACATAGTTTTAGTCACTAGCATGGGTCAAACTCCAAAATGACTGGATCCTGCATTTTCCATAATGCAGCCAGATAGCATAATTCAGTCTGACGCTCCCTTTTCAACCTCCACATCCTCAGTTTGTAATGCAGGTTGTTTGTTATAGAAATTCTAATCTCAAACCCAGGCCGAGGCAGCCAGCGTCATCTGGGTTATTTTTACAGACTTTAGAAAGCCTCCTGCTGCTCAGGTAATATTATTATTATTATTAAATATGTATGTTTATATAATTGTTGGACTACCACTTAAAGTTATTTTTTTCACTATATCGCACATGTTCTATTTGAAACAAACACATTTTTATTTTAAATATTTAAAAAATGGGATAAAAGGCATTTTTTTCTTGCCTCAGTGGTTTGCATTAAAAATCTAATTTGAATAAGAGAAATGTGTGAGTCAAGCACACATCTAAGAAGGCAATTAAACACTCATTTGGAAGCATTTCTAATTTACCACCATTTTAGTGCAACTGCTCATATTCCATTCTTTGTTGACACACTCATTAATCATAGGGGACGCAGTCTGGAATTCACAGTTTTAACTGGATGCTGCCTTCACTGCATGTGGCTGTCTCCAGTTTTCCACTGCGCTAAGCAATGGGGATGGAAACGTTACCTAGGGAACCAGCCAGAGCGACAGAGTGTATGTTCATATTGGAGGACAGCTATGATTACTGACTGGAAATAAGTGAAGGTCACAGGTGACAACACTGAAGAAAGTCTGACACCTGAAATATTCACACATCTTCCAGTAGCTGATCACACACTTCCCACAGATAACTTTTACATAACACACCCTGGGACAGTAAGAATGAAAAACATGGATTAATATATATATATATATATATATATATATACATCATTTACTTTAATTTGTTTGTTTTGTTTTTACACATTTCAGTTTAGCAGTAATCTTTGATAAAAATACATTACAAAAAAAAAAAAATCCAAAACAAAGGCCGCTGAGACTTTAACTCCAGAGTTCACAGTGTCAGAGTGACTTCCTCCTGCTGTGAGGATTGTTCTTGCCCAGGCAGAGTGCTATGCTGGTGGGGGAGTCCTGTGACGACACGGTGCAGGAGCTGCATGAGGCCTGGTCCACCCTGTAGGAGATGGAGTTGTAGAAGACGGGGTTGCTGTGGCCGCGCTCCTGCTCATGGTGAGATGGAGGGTGGCTGTCGTAAATGTCCAGGCCACAGCAGATGCAGGAGAACAAGGCTCTGAGTCTGCTGGGTTCAGGGAGCTTAGAGTGCTCTCTCTGTTCGGATATAATAAGCCTGCGATCCTCTGCAGGTGAAGGGAGGAGGTTCGTACAGCTAGTGCCCCCCTCCATGGGCAGGCTCAGGTTGCACTGGCTGCTGTGTCCATCTTCTCTGTCTTTATATGCCACTTCAGCAGCTTCTGCTTCAGCGTGTGACACCTCCCCATCCTCCTGTGTGTCTTTAGGCTGTGGTCTCTGCCCCTCACTCCCTGCCTCAAGCCTCACGTCGGGCTCATCTGAGCTTACAGTGAGGAACCTCAGGACCACCAGGTTAAGAAAAGCCCCAATCACTGTCAGCCCGACCAAAATGTACATAAAGCTGAAGGCCACATAGGGGGGTCGCTTCTGGAGAGCATCTTTCTTCTGCAGGGCTACAAAATCCCCAAAGCCGATGGTGGTGAGTGTGATGAAGCAGTAGTAGTAGGCGTTGAAGAAGGTCCAGTCCTCAAAATGGGAGAAGGCTGCAGCTCCGATGCACAGAGTGCTCATGCAAGACAGCAGACCCACCAGGACCATATTCCCCATGGACACCTCCGTCTTCTGAAAGCCCAGGCCCTGCTTGGCTCTTCGCAGCAGGTAGCGGACAGAAGTGTTGATCCTCTCGCCCAGGCTCTGGAACATGACCAGCGTCAAAGGAATCCCCAAGACTGCGTAAAACATACAGAAGGCCTTGCCAGCATCAGTTCGAGGAGCAACGTGGCCATAACCTATGAAGTCACAGGCATATTGCAGGTCACATAATGTGAAGTACTACTGTTTAATGCATATGAACAACAACTGCATGGGTTACTTAGCTGTTTATATGGTTAAATGTGCATGAATCGATATTGTGATTCATGCAGGTTTGATGTGAAACTGCTCATTGTGACAAAATCACAAAGAATTATCACCAAACTCTGCAGCTCTACAGAGCTGTTTAACTCAAAATACAAAAATACATTAATGCAGCTTAAAAGGAAATGATAAGGTGAGCAGAATGAATGAAAGGTGTCACCTCTCACACCCTAAAGCCACGGTCACATTACACTACAGTCCTGCGATTATTTGCTTGTTTGCTTGATTCGTCCACCATGGAGGAGGGAAAAAAGGTAAACATAGACTTTTCCTTTTAAGCTTCCAGTTTAATTTTCTGTTCTGGTTCACAGGTAAAAGTTGTCCTGTAGTCCTGATTCTGTCATTCTCCCTTGGCTCTCCGTAAATATCTAAATACTGTCAGCAATAACCTACAGTAGGTGACCTATCTGGAAGAACATGACTGCACATGTATTTATGTAACTGAGATATTTAGAAGTTTTGATCTGTTGTCGACAGTTTCCATTTAAGTGTTTTGTTGGGTCCATTTTTAGCAACTCAGCTGCTGTTGTGTCATGATGCTGCTGTTTGAGGTTGAATTTACAGGTAGATGCATTGTACAAAACCTGAATATGAACATCTAAAGTGATACCACGTTTGGGTTTCAAACACTTGCCTCTTGTAGAGTTGAAAGAAGACTGTACAAAGATTGTAGTTGGAGAACAGAGACTGTCGTCAGCTTGAATTACACTTAGCCACTGTAAGTGTAATAATATTAGAGGCCAGTTTTCACAGTGGAAAAATATCTAAAAGGTCATAAAAATGTCTACGTCTGCCTGCACCACTGCAGTGTGACACTCTGCTCTCCATCCCTGTGCCCAAAATGTTCCCATGATATTTTACCAAAATATCACTAAAAAAAGAAATACTGCTTCCATCTTTATTCTCACACCAGGCCCACAAGCTCCTAGAGTTATATATCAACAATGTGACATGTCTGCTCATGAGTTTGGATCAAGTTGTAAATGAGGATTAACATGGCAGTTTATTTTGCTATATTTTAGAAAATGAATAAATCTGATATGCATATAGGTTTAAATGTAGAGCAAAGATGTGGTTTGTACTGGATGAGAAGTTTTAGGAAGGTTGGAGAAGTTTCCTTTGTTCTGTTTTTTTTTTTTATGTCACTGTTTGGATCCTTTTTATCTTCTGTGAATCCGTGGTGACCCCAGGCTTTGTTTTCTGTTTTTTTGGTTTATTGCCCACATGTTGTCATTCAGTGATAAATCATGATCACAAACTTAAGTCCACATCCTGCAAACACACTCGCAATGTTGTGTACTCACAACACACTCTGTGTAAAGTTTTTCCTGATTCTCTTCAATGTGGCCCCACTAACTTGGGGCCCCATGCCAGCCCCCCCACACACACACACATAAAACGCAGTACTGTGTTTGTCTTGTTTTATGAAAACCAGCACGCATGTGAAGATACTGTAGTGTTGTACTTGCCAATCGTGGTGATCACAGTGATGGCAAAATAAAACGAGCCGGTGAACTTCCACTGCCTGCCGGCTCGGTGCGGCTCCGACAGAAGGACCACTCTCTCAATCTCCCTGTAGTCATCCTCGGTGAAGCCGTACTTTTTCTTCAGCTCGTTCAGCCTCTGCTCCAGCGTCTTTTTCCTCGAAGTTTCACTTTCGGACTCCAGTGCGTCGAAGACGGCGGCTCCTATGAGCAGGTAGAAAATAATGGAGAGGATGAGAGACAGGGTCCTGATGTTCTGCGTCTTCATCCTCAACTCCGGAGTGCGCGCGGAGTGGAGGGAGGGAGGGAGGGAGGGGAGGCTGCTGCTGCTGCTGCTGCTCAGAGGACACAGGAGCGTCCTCCGCGGACTCGATTCATGTTCTTTGGCCTGCTAGGATTACCGCAGAAAACAGGATGCGTGATGAAACCGTAGCCTGCTCTCTCAGCGTGTGATCAGGTGAAATGGCTCCAAACCCCGCATGTCTCCACAAGTCACCTGAGCTCAGCAGCTGGAAGCACCTTGACCTTCCACGGGACGTTAGTGCAGCCTACTTAAAGGTGCTCACGTGCCCTTATTTACTGTACCATATAAGCACCTGTAAAGGTTTTCTCAGGTGTACTCACTCACACCTGCACTCACTCTTTATACTGAAGACGACTCTATATAGCCCTCCCCTCTCAAAGTGAGTTTTTCTTGTTGTTACCTGATCTGGATGTTTGACCTTCACTGTGCAGCTATGTTTGTGCAGGGTTTGAGATTTGAAGGCTGATTTTCCTGACATGTTCATACAACATCATCAAACCTTCAGTGCATGTACTCTGAAAATCCACTTTTCCCTGAAGCAGACATCTTGTGTCCCACACTTTTGGGATGAAAGCGATTTGCATATTTAGAATAGGGAGAAGGACTAGGTGAAATTTTAAGACTTTAAGTTTGTAATGTAACTTTTTTTTGTAGAAAGACAACGGACAGTAAGACATAAATTATTATTCAAAGCAAGATCTTTAAACTGTATCACCATGAATGCTGAATAAGGAGTAGGGCACTTTATAGATGCATATACACAGAGTTTATCTTTATGAAAATAAGAAATGCAGAGAACTGTAAATGAATTTCAGTAAGGGAAACTTAAAAAAAAAAATCAAAAGGCTGCCAAGCAATAAAAAAGTTTGTTCTCTCATCTCTCTCTGTCCCTCTTTTTAAAAAAAAAAAACAAAAAACAAACTTTTGCCATTTTCTGAAGTATTTATGCTGCAAACTTTCTCAGAGTGACCATCTCAGCTGCTGATCACTGATCCTGTGTTCGGAGAGCTTTGGGATACACAAGTGTCAGAGTGTGTGTTGTGTCTGCGGCTGCCACAGAGGAGCACAGCAGAAACAGCTGGCCTTTCCAGACTCTACTCTCTTGATTATTTTGCCCCGTGAAGCGTTCATGTGTGGAGCATTCACAATACGCTCGGCTAAAGTATTACTCTGAGCGATGAAGCATTAGCTGGTGACAGGACTGACCTTTATCAAGCACACTTAGTCGCTGAGTGATCCGCCGAGCCGTCGTCATTAACTAAGTCCAGCACAGGGACTGAGTGAGGGAGACAGCAGAGATGATTTGCGGGTATGTTTCAGTTCAGCTACACAAGGGCCCGGTTCGAGGAGCTGCATTGAGGTTTTCAGGGACGCCTGCTGGGTTTGGTTTGGTTTGTTTTTTTTTTTTTTTTGTGTGTGTGTTTTTTGCTCAGTGTCATGCTAATTGGGTTCGAAGCAGAGCAACCAGAAAATAGTCTGACTGCTGTAGCTCCACGCTCCAAGTTATTTCAGTTTCATATCCTGCGTGAAGTTCCCATCTATTTCTAATTTGTGGGGCCTATTCATGCACTAAACCAGGCCATAAAGAGCCTGAGATCTGTCATTAAAATCCACATTTATTGCCTCCGCTCCCCCCCTGCAGAACATATGGCTATCTCCACGCTGTGTTTTTATCTTCCGGAGACAGTACAGGACCTTATCCCGCTTTAGTAAGCACAAATGAATCTATTGCCGAGCAGATGTTAACAGTGCAGCATGCAGACAAGTCTTGATTTTTCTCCACTGGCGGTAAGAGCAATTATCTCCTTTTGAAAGGAGTCCCTGAGAGATAATAACCCCGCCAGGGTCCACTCAATAAGAGCACACGGCGCTTACATCGGTATTATTCAAGATCAATCCCTTATGCAAATTTCCCATTGTGTGTAGGAAACAAATAATGAACAAAAGGGTGTTACGGTCCTGAAGAGAAACACCAGTTCAGCAGTATACTGCGTTAGCACTGCGGAGGACAAGTGACTTTTTTTTTTTTTTTTTTTTTAATAACAGCTCCGTGGTTTAAAAACTCTCTCTCTCTCTTTCTCCGTGAAGTAACGATGCTGGATTATCAGATGTGCTCATCTCGTTTCTCCCTGCTCTACAGGACGGTTCATACGTTCCCTTTATCTCCCACAGGAAGACATTAAGAGCAGGATGTCCACTGACTGGAGTCAAGACTCTCATCTGTCCAAGTGCCGTCCCCATAGAAAACGAGGCGGGGAAAATATACTGCAAACACGATGCTGTCTCTGCACTGATAACAGCAGGTGACGGCAGATAAAGACAGTCGTTAAGATGATGGTATAGTACAGAGACGCAATGTTTTTTTTTGTTTGTTATAAAAATACCTTTTTAAAAAGAACATTTAATAAAATAAATATATAAATAAAAACTTTACTTCCAGACAAATGTCTCTGGTGTCACAGAGAGAAAGAGGCTTGAACTTTACAGCTAGTGTGAACAGTCCTTTGAGTCTTATTAGTCAAAAGGGCAGAGACGTGGTCTTTAATTCCTCTGCCTCACCTTCAGGGACAGGTGTGCTGCTGCGAGCAACAGGAAATGTACTGGTTTTGTTTGTTTGTTTGTTTGTTATATAACTTTGGTATTTGCCATGGTAAGCTAAAATGTATTATTTTGATGTCATTAATGATCTTGGATTGATGGGGTCCTGTGTGACATGGAAACCTGCGGATGGAAAAATGGATGAATGGATAATGTAACAGGACAGTTTCACACTGAAACATTAGCCCAAATGGAAAGGACGTCATGTTCTTCTGAGGCCTTGTACTTTTTTTCTGTTCATGTTTAAATGACTGATAAGAACTAACAAAAGTGGAGAAGGGCCAGTTATAAAAAGTGTTTAGACTATAATGGCACTCAGATACAATTAGAGTCATTTAGGTCATAAACACCCAGAGGAGAATGGTTGCATGCTCACAAAACATCAATGAGAATAGTTAAAAGTCTGTATTTGAATAACATTCAATTAGCTCAGATGAGATTTTCCTGACAATGAGTCGCATGTAGTCATGAGCTTGGTCTGTGATACAAATTGAAACAACAATGCTCTTAGTTTATCCCTGAAAACACAATGAACACCTTTATCTAGATGCTGTCTGCCAGAGATCCCTTAATATATCAATTTGAAAAGGTGGGAAAAGAAAAATAGTTTAAAGGCTAATGAACAAAGTTTTGGAGGTCTGGACTTTGGTCACTGACGGTCTGAGATGATTTCAGTATTCAGGTATTTAAAAGGTTAAATCCATATTTGGGCAGGGGGGCGGGGGATTTGGGGATAATTACATTATAATATTATAGATAGATATATAATTTAGCCTATGAAGGTATTTTCAATAGATTCTCTGCACAGTTTAAGGGGTTAAAGCCCCTCCCTGATCCTTCATTTGAAAAATTAACTCCTTTTTCAGTTCCAGTTGAAGGAAGGGTTTTGGTCAGAGCCTTAAATCGTGCAGATAATTCATTAAAATATCTTAATATATAACAACCCGTTAATTGTCCATCAATTAACCACGGTCTCCATAAGAGCATTAATATTACACGATGATTCATGTGTGAACTAATGGGTTTTTAAGGTAAGTTTCATAAGGACAGAGAGAAAAGGTCTGAGCTGCTCTTGTTTCTCAGTCCCTTACTGATGTCATCTCTAGTTTAGACCGAGTGACGAAGGGTGAAAGTGGAACCATTATTACTTGATGTAATCTTAGTTACATAAATGAACACAACATGAAACAACAGCTGGTAAATAAGATGGTAGGACAATAATTAACCGACCAGGAACGTCAATCAAACCAGCCACGCCCCCAAACACACCGTTCTTTGAGGCCTAATGTTTAATTAATTAGGGAATTATTTTCACGACGGTGTACAGCTAGCTATTGATCCCATAGTGACGGGGGGTTTACTGAAATCAGTGATTTTTGAATTGGAGTCTATGGAGCCAGAGTTTTTCTCTGTTTTTTTTTTTTTTTTTTTTATCTGGCCCTGGTCCCATGTAGTCTAGATTTGGAAATAAAAAGCCGTGAAATCTCTCCAACTTTCCCCTTAACTCCTTAATCCAAAGATAAACCGAGGCCCTCAGAGACCTGTTTCTGTTTGAGTCACCTCAGGCTCAGCAGCAGCTGTTCACACCGCTCTGCTCTATGGGCGTTGACATGAGAGCGGTCAACTAAGTTTCTCTGTAAGAAGAAACCGAAGTAAAAGTGAAAGTGAAAGAGCAAACTAAGACACAGCGCGTTACCCAGACATGAATCGGCTGTCGGGGCTGTGTCGCCTCTGTAGACAGGTTGTGTTTGCGATGGCCTGGTCTGGCTATAACCGACTTTATGCTGTCATTGAGTGGCTGTGGAGCAGACGGGGTTTCTTAATACGCTGTGTGACCAGAGTTTTCGCTCCGGTGTCGAAACGTGTGCGGCATTTCCTCGGTTGGAAGGAGGATAACGGAAGCCAAGACGAGCCTGAAAACCAAATTCCAGCAGCAGCAGCAGCAGCAGATTACCCCGAGAAGGCCGAGGAGGATGACCTGCACTGTGCCTACGATTCAACGTGGGAGACTGAGGGGGGTCAGGAGATCACGGTCATGAGGGCCAGGCGTCCAGCACAGTCCAGGAATGTGAGTAAACCAAACGTATTAGTTAGGTTCTGCTGTGCAGCGCTGAGAGAGATGGTTTCATGAAGGCCTGCACTGGAATCAGAGCCTGTATTTACCCTTTAGGTGTCTTTTGGTGACCTTGGCGATCTTATTATAACATATCAGTGTAATATCATGTGAGGAAGTGAGGGGATGTGATTGTAAGACAGTACTGCAGTGTTATTATTATTATTGTTAGCCCTCATGTGATCCCTGAGTGTAGTGAATTATAAACTAATCCTCAGTTTTTGTCCGTGTGGCAGTACAAGTTCAGCAGATTTGAACATGCCGCAAGGGACATGCAGAACTACAGACATGACTACCCTGTAAGTCTCACACACACACACGCACACACACACACACACACACACACACACACACACACACACACACATATATATATATATATATATATATATATATATATATATATATATATATATATATAAATATCCAGTCAAAAGAGAACGGACAGATGCATGTACAGTTTGGGGTGAACTGATGGACAGTAGTATCTCAGTGTACATTCAGGACTTCACCCCACATTTGTGGTTAATTACATTATAACAGAATAGACTGTAATTTAGCCTATTAAGGTGTGTTCAATAGATTCTCTGCACAGTGTAAGGGGTTAAAGCCCCTCCCTGATCCTTCATTTGAAAAATTAACTCCTTTTTCAGTTCCAGTTGAAGGGTTTTGCAGCCGTAAACCTTAAATTTAAAACTTAAATTACTCAGTCCCTTACTGATGTCAACTCTATTTTAGACCAAGTGACCAAGGCGCACACACACACACACACACACACACACACACACATACATATATACATATATATAAAATAAGTCATGCCCCCATATTTTTTATTTTATATTTCCCCACAGAACCAGATCAGGCTGCATCGCTGGAACCAGAACAGGCCCTCTGTCAGTACACCTCACACACGTCGACTGTTTTCCTGTTTGACTTATTACTTCATTTGAAATCAAAGTAAAATATCTATGTGCCGTTGTAATATTCATTTCGTTTTCGTCTCTTTGTTGAGCAGGATGACATGCCTAATTTGTTATTCTACCTCGGAACAAGGCCCTCTGTACCTGACGGTAGGCCTACAACTACTGGTGCAGTGCAGTGATACATTATGCATGGCAATTTGTTTTGAAGTATAAACCTGCATCTGTCGAGTAATAGGATTATGTGTAACAAGCTTGATATACAGTATATTCAAATTCATATACTTATCTCTGCATTTCTACCCATCAGGTGCCTTCATACATGATTTCCACCATACATGGAAGGGTGATTATGACAGACTGGAGATTGTACACAGCTATATTCAGTGGTAAGTTACTCTGTAACCACAGGTGTGATCTAACAGATTCAGTTTGTGTTTCTAAAATGTATGATCAATTTTTTTTTTCCTCTCAAAGGTTGTTCCCACTGCAAGAACCTGGGATGAACCCTGAGGCCAGCACGCTGACAAAAGAAGAAATAGAGGTAAAATTACTAAAAGCTGCCAAGTTCAAGTTTCTAAAGATAGATATCTCATATCCTGACAGAAGTTCTGCCTTTCCCGTAGGCTTTTCGTAACAACATCACTGCAAAGGAAAATCTGCTGAAGTCATACCAGCTCATGTTGGACTTCTACGGTATCATGTTGTGTGATGAGGAGACAGGAGAAGTCAACAGAGCCCCAAACTGGAGGGGCAGATTCCACAACCTGAACAAGTGATTTATTTATCTCTGACCTTTAATAAAACATATAGTTCTCTGGAAGTTAAAAAAAAAACTCTCTAACCCTTCATTTGCCTTTTTCACTGTTTGTCATTTTCAGTCACACTCACAACAACCTGCGCATCACCCGCATCCTGAAGTGCCTGGGAACCCTGGGGTATCCCCACTTCCAAGCCCCTCTGGTCCAGTTCTTCCTGATGGAGACACTGGTCAACGGACATCTTCCAAATATCAAAGACAGCGTCCTCAACTACTTTGTGTTTGCTGTCCTCGATAAGAAGCAACGCAGGAACCTCATTAAGTTTGCTTATTTGAACTATGAACCAAAAGATGCGTTTGTGTGGTGCCCAAGAAAAATACAGAGGATGTGGTCAGAGCAGTCAGCGTCCGAGACATAGAAGGGAACACAAGGTAAAAAAAGATGTTTGTAAGCTTGACCTGAGTCCTGGGAATCTGAGTCTGGACAACAAAGAAGAAGTAAATGATGCAGTCAGAGTAGAACGTGTTTTAAATCTAATAACAGTGTTGACAACCTTTCACTAGACTCTGAAAATGTGATGAGTTTATGGCAACACCTGTAGAGCAGCAGTTACAACAGAGTCGCCTTCACAGCAGCTGGTGGACAAGGTGGCCACGAAACAGGAAGGACTTATGCAAGTCAAATTAATGAGGATGAAATGTCCAGCTTCAGGGTCAAAGCAGGAAGAGACAGGGTCAGTTACGATCACCCATTGATGCACATGCACATGATCCTGATATTATTAAAATCTTCTCAGTAGTTCACACACTGGTTTATCGTGCTTTTCATAACAAACCAAACAGTGTAGTTACTTATGGAAATTTGTTTAATATTCAGTTTGATTTCTGGAGTTTTACTCATATTTTTCTTTCACTTTCACAAACAAAAATGTGCAGGGCTGTTCAGTGGATGAATGTTTTATACAAAAGGTGCAACAGTAATAGAAATGCTTGTGTCATGTTGAGAAGAAGTGGGACAAATTAAGAATTTAAAGAGTGATTAATAACACTGAAATGACTGCTCCCAAATTCTAATTCTCTAAAACCTTTGTTCAGTTTTTCTTGTTCACTATGTTCACATTGTTATCTTATGTCTAACTGTCTTATGTGATCACAGATTTTTCCCTGTTGCTTTTTTTCCTAATCATAACGTCTAAGCAAAGATTAAAGCCAAAAATGTGAAACAGTGGGTCTGTACTGGTAGTGCTGCATTTAAGTCTATTGTTAAGTTCTGTGCTTGAGTTGTGGTGCTGCCTAACTGCCTGAGTGACCTAATGGTGAAGGAGCAGGGAGATAAAGTGTTTTTTGAGGTTGTGAAACATGAATGTTGATCATGTTATAAAAGGTTCAGATGTTTGTTTTTTTCTGACACAGAACTTTTATCATGCAGATAGTTTTTGATTATTTTGAGAAAATAAAAATACACCACTACATACCTCTACTGGGGTTTCATTTAAGACTTAGTACGTAGCATAATTAGGTCTGTTAAGTGACTCCACTTAAGTATGAGCTGTAACTCTTTAAAGCAGTTAAATATTTTGGTAATCAAGAACTACACAACAGCCTAAGACACAGGTATGTCTGTCTTCCTACTGTACAACTGAACCACAAATACATTTCACAGTTTTTTGGAACCGAGCCTTAATTCATAACATTTTAACACGAGACGAGACAAATGTTGTCAAACTGGTTTAATTGGTTGAGCTGAAACAAACTGGGGACATTTCATTGACAGCCACTGATGGGGTGTATACTGTAGATAGTTGAAGCCTTTTAGTTCCAAGCTGCTCGACATATAAACACACATTTGTGTATCAACAGTGTTGCCTTTACTTTCACATTATCCTTCTCAGATATATGGCTTTTATTTTCTCTACTTAGAAAAGTATGATTAAAAACATCAGTATATACACAGATATTTTCATATTTACAGATTTCAAATGGTGTGTTAATCAGATGCATTATTTTCTTAAAAAAAATGCTTTGACAGGAGGATGGTACGAGTGATAGGACTCCTACTTAATACGTCTTGTACATAACCCACTCAGATGGCCTTCAGTTCTTTTTTGTTTTTCAAATGTGGTAAAACAAACTTAGAAACTTTTACGCAACAAAGAGAATACAAACATTGTCCAACATTTTCTCATAGTAGGAACACAAGTCTGGAAATTTAACGAAATACTGCATTTACAGTGATGATTTCTACTGGTGAAAGATTTAAGAGTCTCAAAACTGTAATGTAATGTCCACGAAACGGAGACTAGGACGTGTTTTTCTCACTTTCTGCAGTTTTATCACCCTCCTTGGGTGTATCATGTTTACTGTCCTTTCTCTCCTCTCTCTTTTCTCGGCTTCTGCTCCTGTCCCGACGATCTCTGTCTTTGTCCCGGTCTTTGTCCCGGTCTCTGTCCCGGTCTCTGTCCCTTTCTCTGTCCCTGTCCTTGTCCCTGTCCCTGTCCTTCTCCCTGTCCCTGTCCTTCTCCCTGTCCTTCTCCCTGTCCTTGTCCCTGTCCTTGTCCTTGTCCCTGTCCCTGTCCCTATCCCTGTCTCTGTCCCTGCCCCGGTCTTTTCCACGGTCGCGGTCTCGGTCACGGTCTCTGCTTCTGGATCTGTCCCGTCTCCTGTCTCGCTCTCGATCACGGTCACGCTCTCGGTCACGGTTTCTCGCTCTGTCGCGGTCATAGTCCCTCCTGTCAGAATCTCTGTCCCTGGTCCTGTCCCTTTCCCTGTCTCTCTCCCTGTCTCTCCTCTTGTCTGTCTCTTGATCCCTGTGTCGCTCTCCCTCTGTCTCCCTGTGCCTCTCACCCTCCCTCCCTCTGCTGCGGTCTCTTTCTCGGCTTCGCTCTCCATCCCGGTCCCTCTCTCTGCCTCTGTCCCACTCTCGCTCTCGGCTCCACCGCTTTCCCTGCCCCCTGTCCCACGAGGGCCTGCCGACGTGGGGGATCTCCCGCTCTCTTTCCCTCCTGCGATCCTCGGACATCTCCCTCTGTCTCTCTTCAGACAGTTGTGAGGGACCAGGGGCAGTTTCTCTGTGCACTCCTTCGAAGCGACTGAAGCGATCTCCACTGCGAGGTTCTGAGTCCTCTTGGGTGGTGCTGCTCCTCCTCCTTATTTCAGGAGAGTGGCGGCGCCAGTGGTCGTCCCTGTGCAGGTCTGGACTGTGGGCTCCTATGCGACTCGGAGGACCTAATGGAGCCTCCGGGGGAGTTGGCAGTAGTGGCCCACTGTGGCGAACAGGTCTAGCCTCGTCTGAGAGCCTATCAAAACGGTACCGCTCTGATCCACCAAAGGGCTGAGAAGGATGGGGTCTGTTCTCTGGAGGTGGAGGACCTCTGAGCTCGTCAAAAGATCCTCGGTGTGGTGGTGAGGAGTGTGGTCTGGAGCTTCCATACTGGTTATGATGATTGAAATGTCCACTCATTTCCCCACTGGGAGGTGGCCCTCTTCTATCCTCATACTGGTTAGGTGGAGGACCTCGGTATGCTGGACCTGGCAGGGGGCCCCGACTGTCTTTAAAAATATGCAGAGAGCTTGGATTCTGATCCACATTTAGCTTGAAAGAGTTAGTGTCTTTGTTATACTGTTCCACAGGCCCTCGAGGTTGGTCCACCATTGGGGGTTGGGCCCCGAAGTCACCGTACTGAGATGGTGGGGGTCCTCTAGGTCCTGGGAAATGGGACGGAGGAGGAAGCCTGTTATCAAAATGACTAGGAGGTGGACCCGTGAAAGGTGGAGGGGGACCTCTGTTTGCAGAGAAATTGAAAGGTGGCGGTGGACCTGTGAATCTTGGAGGAGGTAAGCTGTTCTGTCCATCAAATGTAGGCGGCAGGGGGAGGCCTGGAAGGGGGCCTTGCTGTCCAATGTGTTGAGGGGGAATGGAGGGATCAAATATTTGAGGAGGAGGACCTCTCTGGGCCACTGGAGGGAATGGTGGTGGTGGTCCTCTGGGTGGCATGATATTCTGCGGAGGTGGTCCAGGAAGAGGCTGCTGCTGCTGCTGTGGCTGCTGCTGTGGCTGCTGCTGTGGCGGCTGCGTGCCTGGCCACTGGTTCTGATAGGGAGGGTATGCAGCTGGAGGCGGGCCATACTGCTGAGTGCTGTCACCTTGCATGGGAGGAGGGGGACGCACGGGGGGAGGAACATGGATGGGCAGCGGGGGCCCCTGCATAGGAGGGGGCCCTGAAATCGGAGGAAGTCCTTGCATGGGTGGTGGAACAGACATTGGTGGAGGCCTCATCACCACGTTTTGCCCTTGCATCAGATGGGGTGGGGGGAAGTTCGACGGTGGGGGAATGTCAGCTGGAGGTCTGTACTCGCTGTCGAAGCCCGGCACTGACATGTGATGGGACTGAGTCTCAACCATTGTTGTGTTCTGGGTGAGAACTGGGATTGTCGAAGTTACTGTGGACATGTTTTCAGGCTCCTTGTAATAGCTTGTGGTTGGTGTGTCCTGGCTATTCTCCTCATACTCTTCGCCAGCCTTTAAAACACTGGCAGCGTTTGGCCAAATACTGTACTTGTCCATCTCCGTTTCAGTCTTGACAGGTTCAGCTTCCTCAGTTGTCCCTTCTTTCTCATCCATGTAGTTGACGTCCATATCAGGTTCCACTTCCTCTCCTAATAAAGGAATTGACACCTCCATCTTGTCTGACTCCATGAAGGGCAGCGTCTCATCGTTCACTTCTTCTTGATGCGGTGATGTCTCTACACCTTGTGAGGACTCTTGGAGTTCAGGAGCACTGGGCAGCTGTGGCTCCGAAGGAAGTGTAGAATCTGCCAACAAGGATGTCTCTTCTATGTCTTCGGGTTCATCAGACGGTTTCCTGCCGGTTGAAGCCTGGCGAGGATCCCTGCTTTGTCGGGGATCTCTTTTCTGGTTGATCAGGGGAGGAACCGATGAGGACTTTACTAGTTCCTCTACCTTTTTGCCAAGCTGCAGTAGCTGACTATTGGCCAAGAGGGATTTGGTCGGCTGAGTTATGAGTGTGTCTGGCAGTGTCAGTGAGGCAGCAGGTGTCCCTGCGGATGGCGTTTGCTGATCTCCCTGTGTCTGATCCCCAATCTGTTTAAGGCTCTCCAGGATGGTTTGTGGATCAGTTATACATTCACTTGCAGCCTTAGCTTGACCTGGGACTAAAGTGACCTCTTCAAAAATGGAGTCATCCTCTGGGTCATATGCCACATCATCAGCATCACTCACATCCACCTCAGGCTGCTTGGACACTTCAGGTTTGCTTACTATTTCAACAGTCTTCTTAGGCAAACTGTAGCCCCTACCTGGGTCATACTCTTCTTCTGGGTCATACGGTCGGTCATCTTCATCCTCCTCTACCGCTTGCTCTTTAGAAATCTGTGCAAACTGCTGCACAATGGGGTCTAGCATTGTAGATGGGGGGACGGAGAGTTCTCCACCCTGATCAGATGGAGAGTTAGAAACTTCTGAGTCATGCTTTTTCTTCCCAAAGAGAGTGTTGAGGATGGTCTGAAGAGGAGTGGCAGTCGCTGCAGAGGAAGCTACAGAGCTGGAAGAGGATGGGGAGTCCTTGCCAGTGGTAGTGGATGTAGCTGGAGCTTTGACAGAGGACAAGAAGGAAAGGACTGAGGAAGCTGCCGCAGCGCTGCTTGAAGTTTCAGAGGAACTGGAAGGAGGTGATCCAGGAGGAGTTGTGCTGAAGGGGATTTCTAGACTCTGCCGTGAGCTTCTTTCTGCTCTGACCGAGGAAGAAAGCTTTGGAAGGCTGGTGTCGTCAGCGTCTTTGGTTTGAGTCTTGGACCGTTTCTCCTCACTTTCCAACAGAACACCAGCGCGCTTCCTGTCCTTCTGGCAGATCAACAGCCCCAGGAGGAGGTTCGGACGGGCTGGTTCAAGGCCTGCAAGATGGACAACACAAGAAATCTTCTTGAAAATACAGATACAATTTCACAAAAACTGCTACAACAAAAGGTGTGATTGAAGTGCGAGTATTTCTGACTCATGCAACAAAAACACATAGAAACCAGGTAAAATGAGAGCTTCTAAATATTTCCTACATCACATACAGAAAGAACACGTAGCACATTAGGTTTTATTAAACAGAAAACCAAAGTTCTTACAACTCCAAAGACCCTACTTGTATACAACAAATAACAATGGTAGTAAGTGTGTTTACACTTTAGCGATAAGTCAGCAGCTGTTAGACCTGTCTGTGAATTGAATTCATTTTTTTTCCCAAATTCTAAAAGTAAAAAACATGCTGACATTAGTAAATGAGCACCAGCTGCAGAGAAACATTTGTTGACAGTAGGTCTGTGCTGGTTACTGAAGTGATTTGTAGATATAACCACAATACAACACAATTCATCCTCTGGCTGCTCCCATAAATTGACTGCAACAGCCACTGGAACAGATGGTAAATTATAATACTGTTCAGGTTGATCCAGAGTCAGGTACATAAATGAATTCCTATTGAAATTTGATTTGGGATCATTACCAGCCTGTTCAAATGAACAAATGGCAAATTCCGAGATGTGTAATTTCATTTTTCTGAAGTCTCTCAATCAATTAAAAAGGAAAACCCTACAGCATCTAATGTGATGAGGCTACTGATGTTTGAGCCCCTCTGAGAGACAACGTTTTGCTTACTACAGCTGTAACTGCCATGTGGTGCTGTCGAGAGTGTCGTACTATCTGGCTGCAAAGTTCAGATCAAGCGTTGATTCTTCATTTTGGAGGACACTTAAAAAACACTGGTTTATTCCAGCAGTGCAGCTTGTTACCACATGAACAGCAGCATCGTATTTGCATGTGACTGAACTCATAGCAATTTACTGATTACACATGTATTTGATTTGATTTATATCGAGCCAAGTCTTAAGAAACAACAGGCTGAGACTGGACTCAAATGACACCAACCTGCGATGCAAACTTCCTTTATTGCATATGTGTGTGATACAAAGTCAGATACACAGCAGCTGTTTATATGCACAGAGGTGTTTTCCAGCGGAGACTCAACAAAGAGTGTGAGTGCCCCCTACAGTACAAACCTGTGAATCAAACAAGCTCTCATTTCAACCAGAGTCGAAAACAAAGATGACACTAAATATACTCACCACATGTTACGAAGACAAAGAAACAACACAAATGAACATTTAAACAAATACAGCCACATACAGAGGTATATCTGTGTGTCCCTGTAACTGCTTACCTGGCCCATCAAACGGTAATAGTTTGGTGGGTAAAGGATCCTTTGAGCCCAATGGGATGAGATAGAGGTCTTTGATGCGCCGGTTGTTGTTAGCCACCACACCAAATCGTTTTCTGCTGCTAAAATAAGAGAAGAGAGAAACATACGCCACCTCCTCTTCCTCTGTTGCTGGGTGGAAACGGATCAGACACAGCTCCTGTGAGCACAGGTTTAAAAGAAAGAAGAAAAAAAACAGTATGTGAGTAACGTAAAGTCTTAAAAACTAAAATACTGAACACTTTTCTACAAGCCAACCTTTGCACAAACAAACCTTGGAGAGTGAGGTTTTCAGCTTCCCAACATAGTCCCACACCGTGTTTGGAGATATTCGTCCTCCAATGTGAATGGTGTCTGGCAAATCCTGCACAAAGTTGACAAAACTGTGAATAGTGCTTTTGCTTTTAGTGTATGCCCGAGAGTTTTGTATTCATGAATGAATAATGTCTGATATGATGAATGCAGACATAACTAACCTCCTTCAGGTGTTCAAAGGATCCAGAGACCAGGTAAGCCTTGGTCACAAACTTAGCCACTGACTGCATGTTGATAAATCCTTTCCAAATCTTCTCTTGGCCATGGAGGAAAATAGCTGTCTCGCCCTCGGGAGGAGGCTCAGATGTACTGTAAAACCAAAACCATGTTCCTTTTAGAGAAAGGTCAAAGGCCAGATCTCAAGTCTGTGCACATTATCATTTACAGGACCTTTCCCCATCTTACTCTACTGTAGCATCACTAATCATATTTAAAAATAGAATTTCACATACATATTCACAATTTTATCACAGTATACAAAATATCTTGCCAATACATAAATATTAAGCACCTTATTTTAGCTGACTTAGAGACAGCCACTGAAGATGGTGACGCCGGAGGCATCGGCAGTGGCGCCTTGGGTCCAACCTCCACTGGAGCGCTAACCGGAGCAGGGACTGGTTCTGCTGAGTTGTTTGTGGGCTTTTCCGGAGCACTGTAGGTGACAGTCACACCAGAGCTGTGCCTGGCCATGCGTGGGTCTCTGCGAGTGATGCTGACAGAGGAAACAGTGGGGGCAACAGGTGCAGGGGCCTGGGCTGGAGGTACCAGTATACTGTGGTCTTCCTGGTACAGCTGCTGCTGTGATTCAGGGACATCTACATTGGACTGGTACGATGGAGGGACCAGGTGCTGGTAGGCTGTGGGGACCTGTGGCTGGCCCACAGAAGAGACATCCTCTGGCCTGGACGAATGCTGGTCTTGTCTCAGCGGTTTAGTTTCAGGCTTCTTGCTCAGTTTGGGTTTCTTAGCTGATGGCTCATCTTCTGATCTCTGACCTAGAGGGCAGGATAAAAAAAACAGTTATGTTTTATATTTAAAAAAAGATGTTTAATTCACTGATGAACATGTCCACCTGTCACTTACCTGTGCATATTTTACAGTTGAGGTCAAACAGATGAGTCCTGTGTTCTGAAGTGGTGTCTTTGAGCATGCTACTGAAAACGTCCGGCATGCTGCTGCCACTGCTCCCGTCAGCAGAGGACTGAGCTGGAGCTGAAGGAGTGGGGCCATACTCGTCCTGGTCCTGAGGACACAGAAAAGAGGAGCTTGGTCAAATATTAGATGAAGTGAAACAGATGATAACTATTAACATAACACCTGTAATTCTTGATTACTATGCTGTTCATTATTGTATTTTGTACAAGGTAGATGCAGGTAGGTTTAGTGCCAACCGGTGATTCAGACAGATAAAGCTTCAGAAAGAGAGAAAGGAGCTGAGTTGAAGAATGAAACCAACCTGTGGTATGTATTATGTAGATTCGCATGCAAAGGAGAAAAGACAAGTGTTAAAGCAAGAGAAGAACAGTGCGCCGCCACTTACTGCAGCAGAAGCCATGCGAGTTGAAGAGGTGGCAGAGATACATACATCTGCATCGGATGTTGGTGGAGCGTCCTCCATATCCATGCTATGAGAGCTAGAGTCATGCCTGTTGCCCTGTCTGGACTGCCCTGAATGGGCTCTTGAGCTAGGAGACTGTACCTACAGGAGACAACCACACAACATGTTCCAATTTTATTCACTCAGACTTTTTTAGTCCCCAAATGGCCAACATGGAGCTCTTTGAACCTCATGACTCCACGTGTTGCTGAATTGTGCCTGGTATTTAATTTAAGGAAGTAAAGTTTACCTCAGGAAAGTCAGGCTTCCTCCATTCAGATATTTCTTTGGAAAGCAACTCTTCAGCACTCAGTCTCACCAATCTGAAGGGACTCACGTCACCACCCACCACCCTGTAGAACAGACCCTGAGACAAACAAACCAGAGTTCCTTAACATGTCAACATGATGGAAAACAAGTAAAATCTGAAAAACTGCAGACATCTCCTCCGCATACACAAAACTCTAAAAACAACACTGAAATGTACACTTTTATGTGAATATACACCCCATGCATGTGTATGTTGACTCACTTTGTTTTTAGGATCTTTCAGGTTGAACATGAGGGACCTGTATTTGTTCTTGTACTTGCTGTCAGTGCTATGACAGAGGTTGAACATTTCCTTCTCAATGGCAACTGACAGCCTTGCCACCTCAACCTCAGTCATTTTCAGATCGTCACTGTCGCTCACCCTGGTGATAAGGAAAACAACAAAAAATGGTGCTTGAATGTGTTTAGCCAAGGATTTGTAGTATTTCAGAAGTATTTCAGGAACAGCAAAGGTATCCTAAACAGTGGTGGGACACTCACCTCTTGTACAGGATGTCTGTGAGCGAGCGGCGGATGTTCTTTCTCATCTGGTTGTTGGGTGGAGGCCGCATGTGGGACACAGGAGGCCCTGAAGCAGCTGAATGTGAGAATCTGGAGGACGACGAGCGGCTGGAAGGAGCTGAAGACACTGGAGATGACGGGACTTTAGAGGATGAAGAGGACTGACTGTGGGATAGAGAGTCCTTTTGTTGCGGCTGCTTTTTAGGAATGGTGAAGTTAGACTTGGTGACTCTCAGGGCTCCTGTGACGTGGATGGGCCCTTGAGGGAAGGGAGACGGGGCGTGGGCGGGTGGTGCGCCTGGTTTCTTGGACTTCGCTGAAGTTTTACTTGGGGGTGTTGCATGTTTCTTGGAGGACTTTGAGCTGGTAGCTTGAAGGGAAGGCTTCTTACCCTTCGGGGAAACCTTGGCTGCTTTAGTAGACAGGGACTTCTTGTTTCCTTTGACTGGTGTTGCAGACGCTGGGGAAGGTTTCTCTGGAGCCGGAGCCAGTTCCTTGTCTTTCTGTTCCTTCTCACTCTGTTTTTCTTCTTTGGGAGGAGCTGAAAATTAAGAACAAGATCCCACGTTTTAAAATATGCCATAATTCACGATATCAGCAGATACGATGTAGCGTGCCAGTAGTTTACCAACACCGAAGAGAATCACTTTGCATGTATAATTCAGAAACTACAACTGCTATGACTCAAAAAGCTTCAGATTATTTTCAGGTGGCAATCATCAGTTTTACATCAGATAAAACTCAAATCACAAAACTTGAAACAATAACATTTATAACCAAACCCTGCCTCAGCAAAACTAACTGACAGTCACATAGTAAGTTGCATGTGCACACACTGGGCAATCAGCATTCTGAAATAAACACCAAGTTGACAAATGAGCACATGAATAGTCCCTCTTTATTTTGTAGCAGTAACAGCAGATACTCTGTGCTGTTTATGCAGGTCCATTTGAGGGGGAAAAAAAAAAAAAAGCTTTCTTCCCAAAAATCATTTGATGGCCATGAACTTCAAGAAGTGTACTTGAGTGCCGCCTCAGAAGCCAGCTTCAGTTCTCGGTTCTCGTGGATCCATACAGGAAAGAGGAAACTACTGCACTGGAGTCTCGTGAAAACTCTTACTGTAAAGATTCTATCAGAAGTTACCGAGAAAGGACGACAAGGTCCTCACTTGAATGTGAGACGGGCAGCATCAACCGCTAAACTGTAGTTTTCCCCTCCGGCGTCACTGTCTACTAAAGCAGAAAGGGTCTATAACACGACTCGCACAGACTGAATCAGAATAAAAAAAAAATCAAAATATAATTTGGAAATAATTAAGCTGATGATCAACAACTCACCCTAAAACTATAAATCTAAAATTGTATCACAAGCTCAGCTACAACCACTTCCACCAGCTGATAAAGGGATGAACTCCGACCCCAAAAGCAAGTCTTGTTAATGGTCCAGTATATGAAGGACACATTTAACCATCAATAATTTCACATAAAATATATCATGGAAAGTAATAGGTCAACCAGTTTGAACCATCACTAATATAGCAATATATTCACTACTTGTCAATGCTATAATTCTTCATCTGTTGTGTCCCAGATGTCCATGTTAAAGCTGCAATGGTTTAGGCATTAAACGCCACTCTCACACACAAAGCTCTATACACACTAAAATCTGTAAACCACAATGAGTTTGTCCAGAGCATCAGTAGCCAAAGCAACCACAGTCAACCATTTCCTGAGGATCAGAGGTTGTCACATCAATCACATCAGCAGTCACCAAAATATGGGCTAAGAATGAGGAAACCAGAGGGCCATCATTTCCTCAACCACAATCACTGGTCATACTGCCTCCTGACCTGACAGCATACATATACATTAGCAATCAGCTTCCTTACACTGCCTTCAGTGAGCCCTTATAAAGAGAGGCGAAAGAAACTGGAAATGTCCACATTTCATTGCAATAAACGTCCCCACCAATATATATCAAATCTCATCAGGTGCAAACTGTGTGTGAAAAACACTGTTGATGGGTCTGCGTCTTCTGAATCTGTGTGCTCGGCCTGGGTCTTCAGGGTCCTTTTTCCTGCTGTGGCCTTCCTGAACTACACTGCATTATCTCCAGGTGGTCTGGTCTGTCACTGCATCGTGGATATACAGGCCTGGCAGAGGATCTTTCTTTTTCAGCTGTTCACCATCTGGGGGCTCTTGAGGGCCACGTCTCCGTAGTGTGTGCGGGTTAATCAGTCGTACATGCTTGTTTGAGCTCAACTGGTCAGGATATCCTACAGCAAGCCAACACTGCTCACATAATCAATTGAGGCATCCAAAAATCTGTTATATCACCTTTTATTTTAAAGCCAGTTTCGCACGAGAAGGGATGCATCATATTCAATATGAATCAAAAACTTTGAAAAAAGTCAGTTACCCACAAAATTATGGGTATGAAAAAAACACAAGGTCGTGCTTAACCGCTGATATTATCAGCTCAATATGAGCTACGTTAGCCTCGTTGGTCCACATTAACATTGGGGGAATTCTTAATCACCTACCTGCTGGAGAAAGGGAAGGACCTTTGGGTTTTTTTGGGACCAACAGCTGAGGTGATGAACCAGGAAGTGGAGAGACTTGTACGGGCAAGTAAAGCAGGTAATTTGAATTCACGGTCCAAACATAGAAACACACACACAAGCATCAATCCATTCATCACATCCATACACAAGGCATCAGTCTGCTGAGAGCTCAGATTATTTCCCTGCTTTTATCTCTACCACATGCAGCTTTTCATCTACAGTCCTGCCTTTAACTATGAGGTGTTCAAAAGGCAACAATGTAGTACTGCACTTCCAAAAAGTTGAGGGACTCACAGGAATCCTACTAAAGCAGCAGAGGCCATGGTCAGGGTCAAGATCCAAAAAGGCTGGATCCTACAAATTCCCACAATACATACCTGGTAAATGCCCATATCTTTCAAACTAATGCTTCTAGTTGGTAACGCAGGCTATTTAACATCTCCCAGCCAAAGCTGAGATGACCCTGATGACATGATTTTGATGTGTGAGATATATCAAGCACCCCTTTCAAAAATAAAATGAGTTTTGGATTATTGAATACTTACCCAAAGCTACGAATGACACTTACCTTTTCCACAGCTGCCAACATTTCATTGAGTAACAAAACCTTTACATTGATTAAACTCACAAAACCTTGGCAAAGCAGTCGAAAGTCTAGTGTACAGATGAGTTCATGTTCTCCCCCAAATGTACGGATTTCATTTCTAAATTATGTTAGCACGACAGGAACCACATTTATGATGGAAAAACAACAATGTGGTTTCACCAACAGCTCAAGACCTTCAAAGAGATACATACACTTTTTGTTTAACACTGTTGGTGATATGGGTGTAGTCTTTTCTGGTGTTACTGCAATGTAATTATGGTCGCTGGACCAGGATGCAGTGGCCGGCGGGGGTGGGTGTTCCTCAGCATGCTCATCTTCGTCATCCTCGTCTGGATCAGGACTGCTGTCTTCCTCACTGTCTGACTCCTCCCGGGCCTTCTTCTGCGTCTTCTTCCCCCCAGCGGCACTCCTCTGGGTGGACGGAAGAAAAACACATTCAGGTCTTTTAGTATCAGCACTCCGTGAGAATTACAGTCAAAACACAGAAATGTTTGGATTGAGCTATGCTGGCTTCTAAAAACTGTCAAGCTCCAGGGTTTTGTCGGTAAACTAAATCACTAACTCCTACAGTCCTTGCACTGCCTGCTCTCTGTGTTGTCCTTTCTAATCACTGAGCACAGTGTGCTTGGTACAACTAATGGCAGCTAAATTAAAGGCTCCAGGCCCCGGACTGGCAGCCTCTTACACTGCTCTGCATGTAGCATCTGAACTTCCGTAAAGCTGGACATGTTTCTATGAAATATATACACCGTGTACTAAATTATTCTTGGCTGGTACATTTTACTGGTCTGGGCTGGTGAGTCAAAAAGTTAACTTCAGACACCGTCTACAGGACCGTGCATTATAAAGCACAGTCAACACTGTCAGTCTGTCTTCACTTAGTAGTTTTTTTTTTAAGTTTAAACCCTATGAAGACTGTTTCACTGACCATTCATGCCTCTCCATATGATGAAAGATCTCAATTCATTTAGGATAAAATGTTTCTTCTGTGCACATCCTTGTTTACTTACTCCCCCAGCCCTTCAAAGTTCAAGTTCACAGTCCGCTAGAGTTTTCAGAGTAATGAGACAACCAGATTTTTTTAGTCCAGCTATAAATGCACACTGAAGAAGATAGGTTTACAACAAATCGCCAATAATGTCTGAATGAAATAAACAAAGATTACAGTATTTAGACTAGGACTACTGACTCATAGGCAATCTCCACTGGAAGCAAAAATAAAAGATACACAACCTGAGTAGAAACTGTAACGGCTGGAATACTGTGCAGGTGTCATACATGTCACTATATACTGTTTATATTTTCAAGCCTATAGTTAGGAGTCTTTACCCACTGTAGATTAAAATGCATAATGACAGTCTATAACCAAACTGTTATGCAGCTTTAGTAGTAAAAGTCACTCAAAAGACATTTCTGGAGAAATTATTCACTTGCAAAAGCCGTGGCACTGACAATCCTCCCTTCATCACATCGTCATCACATTCACTATCAGTAGCCTTACTGGACTAAACAGACTGTTTTTTGTCATTGATATAATAAATTAGCTTGCAAAGCTCAGTAATTCTCCACACTTTTAAATACTCGTAGGTTTAATCTGCGTGCAGTGCTTTTGTCCACATCATGATCCAGTGGGAATGATGACTCCATTCTTCCAGTGAGCTGACTGGTCAACAGCTGAGCCATTTACTAAATTCTGATCCAAAGCCCTGAAATGTGAAATGAATGGCCTTCCAGTGTGGTTAACAATGGAGCATGGGTTACTTGGATTTCATGGGTTAAATGTGAGTCAGTTTGGTTTTACAAAACAAGCCAAATTTAGGTTGCTAAGCTACTAAATTTGCTTCTCCAGACACTTACAAACAGCTTTTCTTTTTTTTTTTAAAGAGTAGGAGCGTTTACTCTACTCCAAACCATTTTAATGTGGTCAAAAGTTGACTTCTTGTGACATTATTAAAATGCAGAGAGGGAGCCACAGCAAGGAAACCTGACACTGCCAATACCAATCTTTAAATGGGATTTTTAAATAAGCCCAAATATGACTGTAATATCACTTGCACAAGTTCATTTTAGGTAATTACTCTTGCACACAAATGCTAATGCTAACTAACAATGAAACAAAATTCTCATCCAAGTCACACAGGTGCATCTATTTGTGCATGTACAGAGGGTTTCAAAAGACTGAGACCACTTTGCCATTCACTTGAATGAATGACAAAGTGGTCTCAGTCTTTCGTGCCACACTGTTTATATAAAAAACCTGTAAATTATTATATGATAAGATTCAATGATTCAAGTCACCCAGAGGCAGGATAGCACAGAACTCATCTTCATGAGTCACACCACACTGAAGTATTTGATGTGAATAGTGCTAAGCCTCACCAATAACAAACCAAACACTGAGGAAACAATAAAAAGCACTTCAGGAAATTACTTCTCAAATGTGGCCAAGACACGAGTTCACAAGTCTAGTATCTACAGGACTACAAGACAGACTGTCAGGCAGTCACACACAACATCTAAGAAAGAGATTTCTGCTTTAAGGACAGGGAAAGGACATCATCTCAGGTGGTCCAAGTTACCTTTGATGTAGACTTGATTTTCTGAGGCTTGGCCTTGTCCTTCTGCTTGGGCTCTTTGACATCAGTGATGGACTTCATGGCGGCAGCCGCGTGTCTCAGGATGCAGTCATTTCCACAGTACACAGAGTCTGGTTGGGCGTTGTTCTCACAGCCAGGCCCGATACATTTAGGAAGGGAAGACTCCTCCTCCGCCGTCTGTCCGGTCTTCTCCTCTGGCCCCTCTGCTGATGGTGTTGTTTTCACCTCCACGTTTGATGCCACTTTCTGCTCTGTGTCTGCTACTGCTTTCTGCTCTGCTGTGGGTGCTGCCCTCTTCTCCGCCACTGGTGTCGCCTTCTGGTCTGCTTTTGGTTCGGCTGTCTGCTGTATTGCCTGCTCCAGTTCAGTACACAATAAAATAAACAGCTAATGACGAGTAATGTCATTTTGCATTGGGTTGTCACAATACCAGAATTCTGAATTTAATGCTCATTTTATTGATAGCAACAGTGAGTTGTGAAAATGTGTACACCATTTTTAAGTGATGTTTTCAGTTTTGTGTTAAGCTGCTGTGTGCTAAGACCATGCCTTCAACCATGTGTTTGCTTACACAGAAATGTTTGTGATTATGTCAACAACAGAGCAGATCTGGAGCTGGTGGCCTCTGCTTTTTTGGGTCCTAATCTGCATTCTCACAAAATAAGAACCCCACCCATGCAGACTCAAAACACAGTAACGGTTGGAGTAATGGGGCAATGTACTCTAATCACAAGCTGGAGGGGGTAAATTAATACAGATCACATTTCACCCACACATTTAAGCCCTCTGACAGTGGTGAAATGGAAGTCAACTTGGTTCAAGTATGAACTGTTTATAGCATAAAATATGGAATTAAATCGTTCGCCATGGCATCACAGTAATTTAAAATAAAATTTTGGTAATCAGCATAACACTTGACATTCACAATGAAGTACTGTATGACAGAACAACATGTCCACCAACTCAGACAACAATTTAATGACACCAGTATTTAGCGTGCCTATGTTGAGATCAGTTGCAAGGACCTACCGGCTGAAAGATCTTTATCTTCTTTTTCCCAGTTGGATTAGTAGCTTTCTCTATCCTGCCTTTGATGCCCAGGTCCTCTGCTGCCTTCTCTTCAGTTCCAGGGAACGAAGGTGTTGCCACAGCCTGGACACCTGCCAGACTGGTGTCTGCTCCACTCGTGTTAGCTTTCACAGCAGAAGCTGGAGGTGCAGCTTTGGACTTCCCGACCTCTGTACTTGCAGACAGGGCAGATGTGGCAGGCCTGACCACCTGGTTTTTCTTCGCAGTGCAGTTGGGGCAGATGTAGTCCTCCCCATTTCTCTCCATCAGGCGCCCACGGGCCTCAGTGATGCCCACACAGTCGCCATGGAACCACTCCTCGCAGCGGTCACAGCAGATCATGAACCTGGTGAGCACAAGAAGTTTGTAGTACCACTGTGCCAAAGCATAATCCTCAACACAAACTTACCTCTCTCACAACTTCAGATTTAAGAATAAAAGAGAAAAACTAAATTGAAGCAGTGTTTGTAAACAGTGGTTGTAGCAACTAGCTGACAAAAAGGAGAAATTACACTTAAGATCTCTCATGCTTACACATTATCATCAACAACTTTTAAGTGGTCATTATTAAAAATACCTAACTACATTAGCAAAAAAATTAAAAAATACCTTTTGTTGTGTCTCTGGCGACAGATGCAGTAAAGCGCATTGGGATCATAGCCTCCATCGTCAGACTCAATGGAAGATGAAGACGAAGATGTCGAAGAGTCATTCTCATCATCATTTTCCTCTTGCGCCTGGGGCTTGCGAATCTTGTTGGCAGCTTGGGTCGCTTTAGGCTTCGTGTCCCTCTTGACAGGAGTGGTGCCCTTGCTGGCAGGAGGAGGGGCTTTAACAGGGGTAGTGTTCTTATTGGCTGCCCTCTTTTTATTGACGTAAGTTCTCAATGGTCCACGTTTTACCACCATTCCTGCAGACTTGCCTGTGCTGTCCTCGTCAGTCTCTTTCTCCATTTCCGCCTTGTCATTTTTATCTCCTTGTTCGTCTTTCTCTTCAGCAACCTCTTTCTTCTCAGAGACCAGCTCTAGCTGGGGCTGTGCTGTATTGGTACTCCCTACATCTTCTGGACCAGGATCACTCATGTCATCTTTTTTCTCCTCACTATTTTCCTGTAACTGGTCTTTTTTGGTATCATCTCCGATGTCCTCCTCATTCTCAGAGCTGCCTTCATCATTGACCGACGCACCACCACCTCCTCTGGTCTGCCTGCCACTTCTGGTTTTCCGTTGAGTCTGCTTCCTCGCACCACTTCTCGTCCTCCTCTCTGGGGACTCCACCTTGTCCTCTACAGCCTTAGTGTCTGCATTACCATCAAAGCTGGCCTCTGAGGCAGTCTCTGCATCAGTCGGTGTTTGGGAAGGAGGATCTCCGCTTTCCACACTGGGAGGGGCGCTCTTTCTTGACCCTCTTTTGGCAGTCAAGAGGAATTCCTCCAGTTTGTCCGTACGCTTCGACTGCCTACCACTACGGCGTACAGGACCGCGGTTTTCAGAGCTGTTGGTTGCTGCCTCCACTGGCATTTCTCTCTTTGCGACAGTGGACCGACGGAAACCCCAAGTCTTCTTTACCTCACTGTTGGCCTTGGAAGATTTATCTGGCTCCTCTAGTGTCTCTTTAGCCACATTCTCGCTTTCAGTTTGAAACAGTTCCTTCTGCTCGCTATGCCCTTCTGCAACACCTGCAGAAAGACAATCAAAGACAACTGTGAGCAAACCATCATAGCATGCAATCACCACACCAACACTGTCAAGAAACTACTGATTGCTTTGTGATCAAGCATATATATATAGATATCTATATCTATATAGATAGATAATAAAACAAATTATAAAATGATTGCTTGACTTGGATCTTTCCCGTACTTACTCATTTTCACCTAAATTTAGAAATCACTGAAAGACTATGGAATCTGACACCACTATTGTCCCCAGCATTACCACAACATTCCCACACCTTACTCATGAAGGAAAAGAAGCTCATCCAAGGTACCTTGAGAGCAGCTTTCCATACGGTCCTGGCTCTGCTCTGGCTCAGGAGCTAGAGAGAGCTCAGGGCTCGCATTCTCCTCCATAGATGATGGAGTCAATCACTACTTTGAAACTGAATGTCTACAGTTAAGAGAAGAGCACAAGACACCAGCTATGAATCACTCTTTTCAGTACACAATATGACAAATACTGAGGGCTGCCATGTTTTTATTCATTAGCCAGTGCTGGGATTGCTCCATGTGCTTCTATTACATTCTCGCTCCAAAACCGTGTTTCAAATATAGCACTAAAAGTTTATTTGCACTCTACAGTACTAGTTTAACAATTTTTTTTTTGTAGCAGCCCCATTGAGGGTATGCAGTGAAGTCACTTTTTCACACAACACCAAACACCATCACTGAGTAACTCAACAACTGTGTTTTAGCAGATATGAATAGAGAGAAGCAACACTGAGGAACACAAACAACTATCTTGAAAATGTGAAAGGCCATCAGTGCTGTCCACAACAGCACGTACAATGTCCTCTCCAGTCTGTGAAGTTAGAAATTTCAGCTTTATTACATTTCTGAATGAAAATGTAATAAAGCTGTGTAAATGGTCTTTAAACATTGGACACTCCCTAAGAGAGCGTCACATCATCTTGCTTCCCTTCAGCTTATCTTCTTGTAAAACCTGCCCCTGGATTTTGTTCTCTCTGAATGTGGGTAGTAGACTGCACAACAGCACTTTGTTATTGTAGCAGTAGTTTCCATGCAGAAGCATGATGGCATGATGGTAGCATGATTCTCACTCAGAGAACCTGTGTGTATAGTCACATCATGTGCATACCCTCTGTTGTCTAATGTTGCAATTTTGAGTTGTATAATATTGAAAAGAAAAAAAACACAGCTGCAAAATAATGTATACAGAATTTTCATAACATAAGGAAGGATTAACTCCATTACTACCATGGTTAACAATCAAGCAATGTCAGGCATTCACATGTCTAAATGCAAAACTACTGGGGCCTAACACAATTCAGAAATTGTTCACATTGCTCATGATTGGTGAGTCTTTCTTACTCTTACTGCACATGAGAATTAACTTTATTTAGGGCTCCAGGGCCAAACTCGCTATTCTTTCATTCAAGAGCACATTATGAAAATTGCCCATGTCAGTACCTGCAGTTCAGCAGTGATGGAAAGAAGAGAGCTTCTTCAAACTAAACAAACTCTTTGCAGCAGTAATCATCAGTCTTGGTAAAGGTTAAAAGATCTGCCAGAAAGAGGAAAGTCCAAGTTAAGAACAAAGTACACCATGCTTCACGGAAAGACTAAGATGCAACAGTATAGATTTGGTTAAGATAATCATAATATATATTTTATTTTAAATGTTATTTTATGTTTTATTTTATGCTTGATTTGTAAAGGTGTTTACTAATTGGGACATTGACCAATTCCCCAAGAACTCAATTAAAGTGTGAACATTACATAAAATTAAAAAAAATACATAAGTGAATTTTAACTCAATGACTTTGAAATGCTATTAGTAATATAATTAGTTATATTAAGCGCAACTGGATAAAAGAAACAGATATGGCGTTCTACTGTGCAAAGCTTTTTTTTTTTTTTAACAATTTAAGGTAAGTTATCTAATACGTGTAATCATGTGTATACAATTATGTCCATAACAATCATATATGATTTTATAATCTATTGAATCGATGTATTGATAAGCCTTGCACACTGCACCGTCAACACTGGGGGGGGGGAGAATCCACCCTAAGACTGAAGGTGATTAACCAAGATTCCTCGTATGGTGTACCAGTGGTCACGACACCATGCCACGTGAACGGGAGCAAAACTGCTGCCAAGATTGGATAGGAGGGGCCGGAGACGAAAATCGCATTCAATACTAACGTGTGTTAACACATTTAACCGAAGCGATATAATAAAGTTTCTGACATGTACGGACCCAGCGGTATAGCATGTTAACAGTGGCTCTGTGTTTCTTACAGACGTATTGAGATTTAATGGTTGACGCTCGACGCCGAGAGAGAGACGCTACACACGGCCGTGGGGTGCATGATAAAACTATTAATTCCTCATCACAACCACGAGTCAATATCAAATGTATATTGTCAAAAGTAACCATCACAAGCCAGACTGTATTAGAAGGATGGAACAATAAATTACGACAACAGACTATTCACCCCGCACATACACCATCGCCAATGATGGCCGCAAAGCCTTCACTCACCAAACAACTAGCTTATCTACTGTTAGCTAACATAGACCACACGCATAAATTGTGCTGAGTTATTCGCCTGAGCACATTTAACAACTCTTTGTATAACGTTAAGCACACATTTCTGCTCTTCCTCGTTTATCCTTTCCTTTCAAAACGAGGCACCGAGCGTTGCAAAACGTGCTCGCGATATAAGCCGCCACGAGCATGGGCATGCTAACGGCACGGTATACCTGTAGCTATTAGCCTTTTAAATAATCACAGACAATAAAACGAGAACAACTCGAAACACAACCATAAGAGAAGTTCAGTCAGTTGCAAGAACCACATATACCTAACCAATATCTAACTAACCAATGTGATTAGTTAGAGTCACAAGGAACAGAGTAGTTTGTACACAGGCTAAGGCTAAAGCTAACTTCAGACGCATCATGTTCGACCTCGCCTCGGATACCTGGAGCAGGGCACTCCGAGCAGGAGGACAAAAACAGAGACACGAATAAATCCCACAAAAAACACCGTGATACCTCTAAAATATTAAACTGTTGCTTTCTACCCACCTACACGCTAGAAATACCGATGATATGACCTCGCTTTTTCTCCAGTCAGTCCTCCATTTTCCATTCCCGCTGGAGCTAACTGACTGCAGCAGATGGCTGACGGTTTACAGAACACGCTCAGCGCTTCTACAGCGCCCCCACTGCCCGGGAGGAAAACTGAGCGGGCGCAGGAAACAATGTTTGGTTTGTTTGGCTCAGTATTGGCTCAAAGGGCGAGACATATCGCATCAGGTTTATAAAAACGTTTTTCATTTAAAATCAAGCTACAGAGACACTTTAGATATATACATATCACGATTTACAAATTGAAAAGAGAGCTTCTTCATACATTTAGCTTACTTCTTTTTTTTTTTTTTTTTGCCTTTTTAATACTTTTCATTATACTGTGGGTGGGGTGACTATTTTAAAAATGTGTCTGCCAGATAAGCTTTCACTCTTATGAGTAAGAGCTTGCAGTTGTAGGCAAAATATAGAATTCTTGACTTTTATTTGTGAAATGTTCTGACATTTGATACAGAAGTGCAGAATTCTGTACAAAAGTCTGTATTTAGCCTAATTCCCTGATAAACCTCTTCTTCAGAACTTGACATGCAGAGTCCATACACATTACAATGTGCTATAGTGTTGTGGCTGCAGACATTGCCAAGTACACAAAGTTGTAAGTGCAACACTGTGTGTTGCAGTTTACGTATTTACATATACCAAAACCAATGCACTGCATAGAAGAGTTTCTCTGAGACAACTATAAAACTTAAGATGATACTGTCTGTGAGCAATACAGTTTTACAAGACTGTATTATCTGAAGTTAAGTTTCATAAGTTAGGTTCTTTGAGTAAACCCTACAGCTGAACCTATGTTAAATGATTGCAGACTGCTTCATAACTAATTTGACCACAGTATATCCATAGAAACAGCTCATTTAAAATGTTTGTATTTGTTATTTTCTTTGCAGTATACAGCAGGCAACATTAGAATAACAAATAAATTAACATAGAATACAAAATAAGTAATTTACAGACATTTCTGTCAACAGTTCTCTAATCTAAAACTGAGGTGGTCCATTAACTGGGTTACATTTTTGCAGTTTTAAACTGTTATTCTGTTGTTGTTTACACTATGTGTATGGTTTGTGACACTCATGCATGCTCTTAAGATCTTTAGACTGACAGCTCTCTATAGACTGCAAGGAAGTGCATGAAATGCAGTATTCATTTTTTAAACTGCACCCTCTAGTGGTTACTAACTATCTGCTGGCAGTCTTGTTTGTACATTTAAAACATTTCAAAGACCACTGTACTCTGGAGGCAGTATGTGAGCCCTGAAAGGCAAACAAAAATATAAAAAAAAAATTGGAATTCTCCCTTGAACAGAACAACATACATGTACATATTCTTGTAGTAAAAAAAAAATGTATATACATTTACATGTTCAAGTATGGTAACTTGGGTTATGACAAAGTGACAGCAACACTGTCAGCACTCTTCTCCATGTCAGAGTCTTTGTCTGATGGTGCAGAGACTGGGGTATCTCTGAGAGAGTTTGGGCCACTGTTAGTCTGCCCTAACCCTTTGTTTGGGGGGTCTGCTGTCGACTCAGCCTCAGGTTCTTGCTGTGGGGCTGTGGCTACAAATAGAACGTAAGAGAAAAGTGAAAAAATGCATTACATCTATGAAAATGTCTGTATTAATGTCACTAGTAATATGGATGGTGATTATGCAGGCAAGCAAAAGAGACATCCAGACAGAGTTATGACCTACCATAAGAAAAAACACAATAGTCCTTGTTTGTGTGAATGTCATCAAGAGCATTTTGAAGCTGGCACATGATGTTACCTGACTGAGTGCAGGACTTCATGTGTTCCGGCCAGTGGGCTTGCTGACAGGGGTAATCACAATAGCTGGTGTTCCAGCAGCAGTAGAAGATTGCCTCTTTCCTGCAGTTAGCACACCACTGTTTCTTCTTTGTCTCATCCACTGCTTGTTGCTTCTCCAGCTCCATCTGTTTCTTCACCTCAGTCACCAACCTCTCCCTCTCCTGCTCCAGACTTTGCCTCATCTCTGCCATTGTCAGCTCTAAAGTGAAATACAGAAACGTGATCAAACAAAAGCAGAACTCATTACACTGTTTTGGGAAAATAGGTCTAGATGCAAAGCCTTTTTCAAATTCCCAAGATTGTCTCACCAAGATTGTGCTTCATTTCTGACAACTCTTGTTGATGTAACCACTGTAATTTTTCTATTTCAATTCTCAGTCGTCTTATCTTTAGGAAAAATCACATGGGCATGTTAGGGTAAGTAAAGGGTCATATGCAAAGCCACTGTTATGATCTGAATTGCAGTCAGTGTCTGAAGGAGCCAGAGTAAACTCCTACCTCTGCTATTGTATTCCCTGAAGTGCTCTTAGAAAGGTCATTGTAGAGTTCAGTCATTGTACCTTTAATTGCATCCATTATCTGAAAAAAAGAAGACCATGATATTATATGAATGGCCAAAATTAATATATGAACCAACAGTTTCTTACCTTGTTTTCCTTAAATTCATTCAATGTAGCAGTCAAAAAGATAAAGAAAGGGTTTCTAACTTAATAATTAATCTGAATGGACGTAGATAACTATGTATATTTTACACAGCACAATATAGTATTATTATATTAATATATTTTGGAGTTAATCAGACCCTACAACATCAAAAGGCAACACAACCCAGCAGGTGACCACTGGGGATGGCACCTTACTGGGCAAAAACTTGTACTAACTTTATTTGTGTACTTGGCAATGTCTGCAGCCACATCCGCTGAGGCAGTGGGGATATACTGGTCTGTTGCCACTGGTGAAGATGAAGCTGCTGTGCCTAAACTTGATGCTGCCATCATGGCAACAGAAGCTGGACTACTAGATACCAGCGTGACAGCAGATGTGGATGTGCTGAGTGGAGTGTCTTTTTGTTGAACAGCTAGAAAAAAAAACCCAAAAAACAATTTATCAACAAAATCATTATGGACAAACTGATGAAACATTTAACATGCACTGATGATTTATTTAACATACAAATACAGTGTCTCTCAAACATTTGTACACCTCCCACATTACTGACCCCTACTTCAAGTCGTACTTGAATTCTGTTAAACTTGAGTCTGAAACCATGTTATCTACCTTTGACAGCCTGTCTGGTCTGATAGCGTGTGCTTTGTGAAGACTGCTGTGGTGAAGATGAGGTCACTGCTGTTGAGATGTTCCCAGCCTGAGTCTGGGTCAGCGCTTGAGCCTGGCCTTGCCTTGGTGACGACGTCTGAATTTGGGTGGTTGCCACAGGTTGCTGGTTCTGTTGCTGACGCTGCACCTTCTGCATGTGCCACTTTTGCGAGGAAGTCTGAAACTTGGCAGTGGGATTCCACACCACAGCTCTCTGCACCACTGGCACCGTCTCTCTGGGCAGCAGAGGGCGCTGTTTCTTCAAAGCTGGAGTGGAGGAGGCTGAGGTGGAGGAGGAGGAGGACGACGAAGAAGAAGGGGGTGTTGCTGTGGCACTGGACACGGTGGCAAGGTTTATGGTTGCAGGAGAGGGAGTAGTGAAGGAAACCATGGTGACAGGAATGGCCATTGGGGACTGTGTGGAAACACTGGCGGGTGTGGAAAGAGCTGCACTGTTTTGTGACGGGACAGTTGATGGGGTCAGCGCTTTACCTACAAGAAAAAGCACATGATTTATTTATTAGTTCTGTCTGTACAAAGGCACTGTAATGTTTCTACTTTACAAATTCTAAAAACTGACCTTACATTCAGTGTTTGATTATTTCTCCTGGGATCAGCAGAGAAAATTACAACTCTCACCTTCTGGTTTACCAGCAGGTGACTCTTTAACGGTGGTGGCGTCCTTCCTGCTCCTCTTCCTGTCTTTGCCTCCCTGTTCCTCTCCAAGATCAATAACCAGCTCCCTCTCTGAGTCAGAGTCCTCCACTGGCACAGGCTGCTTTGCCTCCTCCTTTACCGGAGCCTTCTCTCTGGGACCAGGTGATGGTGAAGGTGCTTTGGTCTTCTCTGGGCTCTCTTTTTCTGCATCAGTGCTTATTTTCTCTTTAGTTGGAGCATTTGATGCTGCTGCAGTGGCGTCGCCTGCTGCAGACTCAGGTGCCTCATGTGTATCTGCTTTACCCTCCTTGTCTTGGCTTGGGGAAGACTGGTCTTTGAATTTACTTTTGGTAGGGTCCTTCTGGGCTTCATCACTGGGTGCTGAGTCCTGGCCATCTTTGGTTTTTTGCTCGTCATCACTCGCATACTCACTGTCACTCGAGTCAGATTTATCAGAGTCTTCTGAGTCACTGTGTTCAACACCTTTATACACATCCACAGAGATCTCATCGATACCTGCGAAGCAAAGCAAGAGAGAGGCTATTACACTGCAATTCAACGTGTTTTAGAATTAGAGGTATGCTCAAAATAATATAATAGAAAATATCATATTAAATGCCAAAATGTGTTTCATTAGGCTGCCTTTTAATGAAGACATTGTTATTGCTGAATATCAAAAACTAAGAAAGCAATACATAAAAAAAAGTCTATTTTTTAATTTCTTCTGTACTGACCCAGCTGTGCCTTGCAGCTCTCAATAGTTTTGTCCAGGTTCAGCTGGAAACGGCTCTTAATCTGTCTTTTTGGAGACGTGAGGACTGGTGCGGTTCCTTGCTTCTGCTGAACTGTTTCGCTAAGCTCTTTTAGGTCCATTTCCGCTTTGCTCCGATCTGGAATAATGCAACACCAAATAATTCCAAACAGCTATATGTGTTTGTTATATTTATAATTTCTACGAGAATCACATCCAGTGGTGACCTGTATTTGACCTTTCAGGCATATTACATATTTGGCATAAAAGATTCACCTAGATTGAGGTTCAGAATGCTTCCTGTCTGTGGTGTCTTCTCCTGCTTAGGGACGCCAAGAGCCTGAGAGTGGAATGGTTTAGGGCTGTCCAATGAACTGCCTGCAGGACCAGGTCGAGGATGGGCAGGTGATGCTGTTCAGACATACTTACTGTTAAATGAAGTCTCCTCCCATTACAGACAACATACTTGTTACTATACTAAAATGTATCTGGTTGAATACCTGTGCAGTCCATGGACTCTTCTCCTGCACTGTACTGGCTGTTTGGGGCTTTTGCCTGCGACTTGTCTGCTGTCTCCTGTTCCCCGTCTGAACCAGTATGAGCAGAGGAGTTGGTGCTCATGGGTGAGCGAGGCATGTCACTGAGAGGAAGCCGCCGTCCAACTGCGCCCCCTCCCACCCCAGGCCCAGACAGCATGGGCCTGGCCAAAGGGATCTTGGGTGATGCTGTCATATCAAAGCTCAACTTGATCTTCTCCTGTTTCTCAGATTTGACTGGAGTGGACGAAGGGTTGGAGGGATCCAGCAGCATCTGGAAGTTGTTGTCAGGGGTGTAGGGTGTCCTGAAGGGGGCATAGTTAAACACTCCAAACTTCTTCTTCATGTTCTCCACATAGACCTCCATCTCTTGCATGGCACTGTTGAAGATGCTTTTGGTCTTCTTCACAGAGAATGGAATTTCTTTGGACATGAGGTAGCAGTTGTTTAAAGGAACCCATGCCCTGAAGGATAAAAATTTACACAATTCTGTGTTACAATAAAAACTGAAATGTGCCTCTGAGCCCAAGTAACTGAAGCACAAAGGGCTGATACCTGTCATGCTGACCAAAGAAACGAGCGTCCACTTGTCCATCTTTGTCCCGCAGAGCTTTAGCAGGCCAGAATGGAAATCCTTTCAGTTTGGCCCACACTAGAGGGTGTGGATTACTCTGCAGACATACAGTAAAACACTGGAACTAAGTGGATATATTCCAGTGATCTGTGTTTGAATGGGTAAGAAACTTGATGTTACTCTACTAGCTTACACAAGGCTCACAAAACCAGTTGTCTCTCTTTTGGCAAGCAGACAGATAACACTCAGGACAAACTTCAATCTCGTTCATCTGCAAAAAAACAAAAAAAAAGATCAAAAAGGTATCTGAAATAAGTTTCAGTTCTCATATATCGCATGTCTAATGTCTTAAAACAAAATACTCACCTCATGTTCACAGATTTTTACAATCACTTTAGCTGTAGCTGTGAGTTTGTGATTGCCTGAAACGAGGAAAAACAATTGTGTTGAATTATTTATATACAGACTAGGCAGGGTGATGATTCAACATTATTGCTAATTGTCTTTCAGTGGAATTGTACTGTGACAATCACATCATGTCATTCAAATGAATGAATCAGAGAAAAATAAGTTATTGACATCAATGTATAGTAGTAAACTGCATTGAACATAAAGTTGTATTATCTTATTTGATTTTGAATATACCTATTTGACATTTCATGATATATACAAACAAATGTTCTTATTAATATTCATATATTCATTCATATCACCCGCCCTCACAAGATTATTTTCATATAGTGCCCAGATTATGCAAAATACCTCCATTGTATATAATACAGTTGTGCAAAATCCATTTTGCATCTGCCAAGAAGGCCTCAGTGCAGCCATACATTTTCTTTTTGATATTCTGCAGTGCAAAAAGAAAAGATAGCGCTCATCTGTCATACTGTTCATTTTCTCTACATTTATGGTTTCAAATAAATGTGTGACAGTTTGTGTTTTACCTTCTCAAGAGTGCAAAGATCCATAGGATGAAAAATGTACTCTGCATAATCTGGATGCTGTTCAAGAGAGACAGGTTTCTGGAAGGGTTCAGTCTATAAAATTAAGAAGAGAGATAAAAAAAGAATAAAGGTAAACAAACTCTCGGGGTAAAACTAAGTACACAACCTTCCCCTCTACCGCACATCAACATGCTACCACTATGCTACTACTTAAAACTCTAAAAGCCGCTTCAAACAAAAGGAGGAAAACCAGTGGAGGAGAAAATCATGACGGGGTCTTGTTAGTGGTGTAATTGATTACCCAATTAAAAGTCTTTCTCTGCGTGGAAGCTGCATGGGGGGAGCGAGATGACAAGCGGGGATGATCCTGAAAGAGAGTGAGAGGGGCAGCTGTATCCTCACCACCAGCTAGTATGTTTACCTTCATGGTTTCCAGCCATGACAGGGCCATTATAGCACAATGACTGTGACTGTTAGTTCTGTTATTAGACATCGTTTGCACATGCAAATCAATAATATATCATGCTGGAGAGATACGTGGAAAGGTTATAGTTCAGGGTGCAGATCTTAACATCTAGCACAACCGATGGGAATTCAATGATCAGTAAAAAAGCGTGTTTTTTGGTTGCTGGCCAGAAAAGAACACATGCCAGTATCCAAGCCATATTAGAATTAAGAAATTTAAATGAGAATAAGCACGGTAACCCATCTGTGATAAAGATTCATGCCCCAATACTCTATAATCAGTCTGGCAATTTCATAATTTCATAATTTCATATAAAGACAGAGGGCCCAGAATACTTACACCTGGTTGTTTCATCTTCTGAAGGGCAAACTTTAGTAGGTAAGAGAGCTGGTCTATAGTTAGCATCATCATGGCTTTGCTCTGAGTCTCTATGCACTCGGCAACTGTTATTTTCTAAAAGACATCAAAAGGAAAAGAGTTGAAAACTTTATTTATATCCCATTATTGCAAAGAATGTATGTAGTCTCAGCATGTGTTGTGACTTAGGTCCGGGCTTAATGAGAGGTCCTCCATGATTAAACAAATCTAACACACGGTTTTTGCTACGGGCTTTGAAATATGCGTCCAGCACCCACACACTATGCACATTCCTGGGTGAGTACCTCACACTCCGGACAGAACCAGTCGCCCTCGGGCTCGGCTGGTAGTTTGAGGCACTTGGCATGGTACACCCTGGGGCAGAGCTCACAGCAGAGCACCTGGCCCTCGCGGTGGCACAGCCAGCAGTAGAAGTCATTCCTGCCGTCCTGCGGTACAACATCAATAGGGTCTGTGGTGAGTGCTGGCTGCTTCACATAGTAAAAGGGACCATGTCTTAGTTCTGACTGGAATGCAGGCAAAAGAAACACAAAGTTGGGGAAGGTCAAAATCAGGCCAGAGATTAGAAAAGCCAAGCAGACATGCACAACATCAACAAAAGGTATGCTAAAGTCAGAAAGTCCACAACACAGACTGTTGTGAACCCTGATAGGTGTTACACACTAACTGCTGGTTCATGAGTGTGCCATAACCAGTGAGATTTAAGAGTAATCACATTTTTAAAAGTTTCAAATTTGCAATGGAAATTACATCGAAAGACAACAGGTCTGGATTTTCATTTTAAACCATGTGACATGCTCCGTTCTGTGCTTTCAGTTTGTGTTTCAGTACAAAGCCATCACCATTGTGTAGGAGGGTAAACAGTGTGGGCAGCCTTGATTAAACTGGCAAAAGCTCAGATAGTTACAGTGTTTACTAATTATTTACAAAGGTCAACTTAATGTGCCAAGTGTACAACTAGCAATCATTTACCTACTGTGCATTTGGGAACTGCTTTAGCAGCCAGATAAAGCCAGCAGGCATGCACATCAAAAACACAAGCTAAAAGACAAGGCACAGGTCACCACCTGATGTTCTCACACTGCTCAAAATTTCACTCCAATAGTGACAACTAAAAAGCGTTTGTTTAAATTAGAGGTGTACTCAGTACATCAACAATATTTATATGGCACACACCTAAACATAACACTGTAAAACAGTACAAATACAAGACATGAATAGGCTACAGTGCAAAATGGTGAATCACAGGTAAACTGTAAAGTGCTTTGGATCCAGCCAATTACCATTTTACCATTAACAACATACTGTGCCTCAAAAACCTCTCAAAAATTAGATCTAAATGGAGCACAACGGGTGGAAATTGCAAAGCAACTGTAATTCTATGAAAGTATTTAGTCACCGATGTAATCAGGAAAAACAATTATTATAACAGACAGCTGGAATTAAACAATATGATTCAGAGCCCAAAGAGTTTCAGGTACATGGGGACATGTGCCTATTCAAATGTCAATCAGCCACAAAGCAAAGGTCAGAACTACTGATACTACTATATAACAGCAACAAGGAAACAACACCTCTGTCTCAGTATCACAAGAGAATGTATGGTGCTGCTGATCCCAGTATAGAAACAATATACAGCAGGATACAGTGTCACTGTAGAGTACTGGTGGAAATCAAGGGCTGAAAGGGGTCATTTAAGAAGGATATAAACATCTACACACACAGCATCTCACTTTGTACAGTAAATGAAAGAACTTCACCCCTATATGTTCCAGTGGAGCTGCTCAGTGAACAACAGTTGGTTGTACTTGGCAACTTCCATGTCCCGATGTGTGTAACTATATGTAATGAGTGTTGATGCATAGCAGGGCAAAACAGCATTTATACTCAGTGAACCTACCCTGAATAAATGCAAGCCTTAAAATATTGACAGAACATGAATTACTGATCATAACCAAACATTTCTCCCCCACAGCAAAAGATGTTCATTATGATTGTTTCAGCAAAAGTATCAGTCATATGAGCTCGACACCTCCACCCATGCAACAGATCATATCAGTGCTCCTACAATCATAATTTCCTGAATCTGAAGGTGTGAAAGTGGCAGCTGGTGATATTTTGCAGTTATATGTATAACAGTATAAAAGCAGATTGATATAATGCGACATTGTGGCCTCACGCATCCAAAAGTCCTGATCTGACAACTACACTCAGAAAGTGTAGACAAAAATCAAGGTAAACGAGAACTAGCTGCAGATTATGCAAAAACAACAGTTAAGATTCAAGCTGAAGAGGTTTTATTCAGTAAGATTTTCACACAAATACTGAATTAATGATAAAAAAAAAATATTTGTAAAATGTGGAAATTAATGTTCGATACGTGAAATATTCATCTGGTGTTAAATTTACAAACCCGTGATTGAAAGTTTACTGATTTATTTATTTTTATTTTTAAGGTACCAAGTGCAATGTTAAACATAAATGTTACCATTTGATGTGTGGTACCAGCTTAAAGCCAGTCAAAGATAATCATTAACTATGTAAAAGTACTTATAATTAATCCAGTTGTAATCTCTGAAAATAACAATAAAATCCTCACCCAAGTTTGAACAAGTAATATAAATATTTCACTTGAATTTTCTTTTTTTTTTATGCTTTTCCATGTTTGAGGGTGGCAGCACAGGACCCAGTTGCAAACCTCAAACCTTTGACAAGTTAAATCAAATATATCCATATTGATAGTGCCATAGCAGTGTGGATATATTCAGAGCCAAAATATATCCAAACCAAAAATTATGGTTTTAGTGAATTGGGTCAACTGATCCTTTAATTAGGATGATTTCAAAGTCCACAGTGTATTTTTTTTTAACCGTGTTTAATTTATTAGAATCTTTCACCAAAGCACTCAACTGTTTGATGATATAAAAAATTCCCAAAAGTTTTACTATCAAAAATATTATTAACTGGTGTGAGTCTAGATATAAATCAGTTTGTGAGTGATAGCAGGTTTAAATCCTGTTTTGTTGGTGGTGGGTACAGTACGACCCTATTGTTTACATTTGGAACAGGGGTTGTGCTTTGATTGTTACCTGGTCTTTGCTGCTGCTAACAGCACCTGGTTTCTTCTTCTTTTTCACTGGGCAGGGGGAGGTTTCAGCAGAGGAGTGACCATTGGATGAGTGAGAGGGACTCGGCATCTTTCGTTTTTGGGCCGTCCGCTCTGTTGACCCTGTGTCTGAAACTGCAGACAAAAGTCGGAGATTACACAAACCAGTCACCAAACACATCAGGGTTTTACTGAAGCCAGTAAACATGGTGGCATACTATTTAATATAAAACCACTGTATTTCATGAGCATAGAAACAGAACTTTGCGTGCCAATTTAAAACAAACTTGTAAGGTAGTTACCTTTGGATCGTGTTGAGATCTCCATTCCTTCTGTTGAAGTCTCTTTTCCCTCTTCCTCTGCCACACTGGTGCAGAAAAGATCAGTGTCAAGGGTTTTGCCTGGCAAACAGACCCTATAGCTGAAGCTTTCTCATATCTGCTGTTTATCATTACCATATATTATCATTTAAAAAAGTTATTTTAAATTTAGAACAACGGCTTCTTTAGAAGTACATCATAGTTGTGAGGGGTTTAAAATGTCAGCCCCTCACCGCTGTCAGCTTTCTATGGTACAGTGTCTGATAAAGGCAGAAAACAGCCACCTGTAATACATTCAGGCGGGAGAGACTGTAACACATTTCTGCAGAAGTTTGATATTAAACAGTCTCACCTATGTATTAACACTTAATACTATTACAATGGAGTTATTCAAGACAAGAAAGGTCAGTTTTGCCAACAGGCTCTCTTTTCAACACTAATATAATTCTGGCCAGATCTGGAGTGCCCAGCTGGGAAAAGAGGAATCAAAACTCTTATGTAAAAAATGTGTATTAAGACACATCTTCAGATCACTATTTCTATGAAAGAACTGTACAAAAACAAGAGTCTTAAAGGCTTAAAATTACATGAATGATGAAGTCAGGAAATTAAGTTATCCACAGTCATAATTGTGTCTGTAAATGGTTACATTTTTCACCAGCCATGTCATTTCAATAAATATCCTTTTGTCTAGGATGGTGAAAAATGCCTTGTAAATTCCCCCAGTACTGTGTGCAGTTAACAAAAACTTCTTTTTTAATCTGTTGTAATTCTCGTGTTTTCAATAAAAACATCAAAACAATTATTCCAAACTACGTGAATGTCGGACTACACCACATGAAGACAAACAGGCCCCTGGAAACAGTCTGCAAAATGCCTAATACCAGACAAACTGTCTAAGATGCAGGTACTGTGTATAGTTTAGAACAAAAATGAACTGGTTTGCAACTTTCAAGACCCATCATGGCTGAAAATGCTAAAACAGCAATCACATCGAACAAACCAGAAAATCAACAGTCAAGACAGCACACGCACGTCTTCTAAATGTTAAAAATATCTTAAAGTCAATTGAAGCAAAAGTTAACCAATACTGCAGCAAAGGCAGCTCAATGTGCAGTGGCATTTTCAAACTATAAGTGACGCCTTTCTTCACAGGCCACAGGTCTATAGATAGTAAACATGAAAACACAGAACTGTGCAATCTCCTGTGTCTGAACCTTCTGACATCCAACAATATGACATCCAGCATCCAAGTAATCCATTGATGAAGTAAACTAAAAACAGACAGCATATCATGGATTGCTCAAGGACAGCCCCAGTCCTACTGTTTCCTTGAAATGCAAGCCACGGTGTGCTGTGAACTACCTTCTATTCAAAATCTGCCCAACAGGTTTTTCCCAGTATCAGTTGTGCGTGATTCACCTTGGTCTGCAGGCGCCCTGTTGCCAGTCCTATCATTGTTGCCATTTTCTCTGACGCCACAACAAATGAGCTGGCCTCACTCTTCAGATGGCTTCAATTTTGCCATTTTTTTATTCCACTTACTCCTGAACAAAGCATCTTTTGAATGTCTTGTGAGAAAAATAGACAGTCATTCAATGAAAACAAAAACACTGCTTCCATTTCAATTATCTTCTCTATCTTCACCAACCCCCACACTCCTCCTCCGCCATCACTGAATCAGGATGAAATGACAGAGAGAAACATAACACATCTGCAGACTCAGGCAGGAGAGCAGTGAAATGGCTTTACTGGCCTCCTCATCTAGCCTGTCTGGACAGCCTCAGACAATCTACCCCAGCAACATCCTGTCCTGTGCAGACCATGAAATACAGCAACAAGAGGCAAAGAGAAAGAACATGACAAGGACGAGGAGAAAAATCAATGCTGCCCATCCTAATAAAAACATTTTTAAGTCCATAGAGCACACAATACAGCCTATTGTAACCTACCAAAACATCCCTTTCCACACCCACCCCTGCCATTACATTCATGCTTCAATGTAGGAAATCAGCAGCATACCTTTTTCCTTTCTCACACACAGATTCTTCAGCCTATTCTTTAATCTTTTTCAATTATTGAGGGCGTTGGGGGATGAGGGAAAAGATGGGTCCAGGTTTCCCAGAAGGCCTTCTCTCCCTTCTGCTCTCTCCTGCAATTGTCAATCTTTAACCTCGGCTGCAGACTGCCGATTGGCTCGAGCACCACACGGAGGTGCCTGATTGGGTGCTCAGCCTCAGTGTGGCACACGGGCTCTCTTCTCCCCGCTCTCCTCAGCCACAGTGCTGCAATGCAGAGAGGACTGCTCCTTGTTGTTGCTAAAAAACCTCCTGTAAACCAAGTCCCTCACTCCCTAAAAACCCCATACAGACATATACTGGCTGTGCCTTTTATCAGACGTAGAAGATGCAGCTGTAAAGGCTTGACAGAGACAGGATCAGATTCCCTCCCTCGCTATGCTCTCAGCCAGTGTATGTGTATGGCGTCCATTTTGAAGACTCTCTCTCTCTCTCGCTCTCTCTCACTCCCCCTCTCTCTCTCTCCCTCTGTTGAAATGCAGCATGGGCCCTAACAGTGGACACAAAGACAGGACTGAAAATGTGACAGGCCTCCCAGACAGTGTAGAAGGCATAACCTTCTCTCTCCCAATTCTTCTTCAGCATTTACTGTCTCATAATCAATATCTGCCTGGAGATTTGAATGTGAGCGACACTCAGCTGAAAAAACACAAACAAGCAGCTGAGAGCAAAACTATCCATTTTACCATCTTTCTGTAGTCATTTCTCTTTGACCAACTATGTCCATTGCATTAATCAATATAGAACTGTAGAGCACGAATACAAACCATGACCGCAATCAAAACACATTGGTGCAGATACATTACAACTCTAGTATAACCCACCCTTCAAAGCAGAAACTAATCCAGGCCAAAATGTCAAGGCCAACTACACAATCTAGACAAGTCCAAAAAGGTCAGCTGGTGGATATTTTAAAGACAGACACCATGCAAAATAGGCTGTGTGTCGGTGTAATGCAGATTTAAGTGTGCCTACACCATTCCTCACACCATAGTGGAATAAGGGGATTAAACGCATTACCAAGCACCATTCACAAAACACTGAGGGGGGTATTTGCTGTTTCAGTCACTGCAGACAGCTCCTGAACCCTGGTCAAGCTAAATTATGTGCGCCATTATTTCCAGGCCATAGTTCCCCTGGCTATATTTAAAACACAGCCTTTATCAGACATTATCCACTAACAGTGACAAAAACACATATCACATATTCCACCTGAAATACAGCAAATGTTCAAGAATAAAATAACACTGCTGAGAAACTGTCAGAAATAAATACAGCCACTGACTGAATAAACTGAATGATTTTTATCTGATGATTCATGCACACAGAAAACCAACACCAACATCACTACATATAAACAGAATTCAATCAAACCTTGTCGACTTCAAACAGGTTTTCTAGCCTCTCTGATGAGATGAGGTTTCTGTGCAGAGCCTTTTGAGAGGAAGTCCTTCCCTTCTTCTTTCCTTCTCTCTTACATACAAATACCCAGTGTGCTTGGAGCAGAGGGACAGAAAGGGGAAGCTCTCTAAAATGGCTGACACTCGACAGCAGAGAACAACACTGGGAGGCAGTGCACACCATTAGGCTCAGGCAATTCCTCCAACCCTGTGATAAATAGGCTGCTCTGGCATATTTAGTCTGTAGATAATTGGTATTTTAGAAAACTGGTGAGCAGCTTACAGGATTAGAGATGTAAAAAGCATGTATTTATTCACCATGTAAAAGGGGCATTTTGGTGAGGTGAATTAGATTTTGGGTGAACTGTATAAAAATAAGACAACCAGACAGACAGACAGACAACTAGTCTGCTCTTCATTGCTGTGTTAGCCTGGCAAACAATTAACATCAGTGTCCTGCTGCCTTGCTTTCATGCCAGTTTGAGGCCTAAATTAAACTTGCTGTGCTGTCAGTTTACCATCTGTTAATTCCTCTGGGGACTCCCCTCTGCTCTGCTCCCTGTCTCTCCCATCCCGCCTAGATCCCTCACCAGGCCTATCGTCTTGTCAGCAGAGGCCAGGGAAAGCCACAAAAGCTCCTACGTCCAATTTTAATCTTGACAAAAGAAAGCATGTTTTCTCTGTGAGCATTCAATGAATATACAGTGACCTTGTACTTGACCTGTAGCCCCCTACTGTACGTGTCCAGACAGCCACCCAGTTAGCAGAGGCAGTCTGTTCTACTGTACCAGGCTATGCTCTCTTTCCAAGCTCCACTTCTATGCTGTGGGGTGACAAATACTCATCCCCCTCCCTCTGGTTGTTAGTCAAACATGTATTATTACTCAGGCACAGATCACGCACAATGGCTAGTGCCTTATCAACAGAGTAGCATATGTGAAAGAATGAAAATAAGGCTTACCTCTGTGGATGCATGGCTAAAAACTCTGTGTGAAATGTCAATGCTTATTAAAACATGGTGGACAGCCCTGTCAGCCCTCACCCTGCTCAGAGCATAGCCACGGCTCTCCAAGCTGTGTGACTGCTCTGATATAAGGCACGCTGAGACTGGCCATGCGTGCTGACAAAATGTAAGGCGGCTGCTGATTGGCTGTTGCATTTCCTGGCTGCTTGTCTTTTGTTTAGCACAGGCAAGCTGAAAAGCAGTACTCAGAGCAAGACGAGCTAGGCCCAGATAAAAATGATCAGCCACTGCACACCTATCAGCTACCAAGAGGACTGCATCCAGATGTTTTAGTTTTATATATGTGCTGTAGAGGAAGCCTTTACTGTAGCTCTGAAGGGTAGCTGGCAGATGTGCAAATAAAGAACAGGCTTGAGGCGGTATGCTTACAGAGGAATTTGTCTCACCAGTTCCCACCCTCAAGTTAAACTAAGTGTTGTGGGAAAGAAAGTGCTATATGAATACAAGGAATGAGTAAACAGGCACTAAACAAAATGCAGGCTCTGTGACCTTTAAGGGTTTAAGAACAATGCTTAAAAAAGCAGACTAAATAACTGTCATGTGATTTGCCTGACTCTGGCCTTTGAACTGGTGTGATCACATGTTAACAATGTGGTTCTGGATAGGCTGAGATTATACTGTTAAAGAAACAATGACTTTCAGTTTCTGTTGTATCATTTCACCATGGAGCAAGACTGAATGATTCAAAGAGTCAGTGTTATACCTCACATTACCTTGCAAGCACAGTTCTTTATTTTGCCTAATGACTATCTTTAGACATAACTTTAATATTTTCAATTCTTTTAGCTAAATGTCATTTTTATTTTCACTTGCAACATTTTGGTAAAAAAAAAAAATAGCTATTAGACAAAAAAAAATCTCATTTTGACAGACAGAAGTTATTTTTTCTCACTAATTTCTGTGTCATAAATAATTTAGTTACCCACTTCACATTTGCACATATACACACCAAGCACTTCATTAGGAACAGCATACCCATAAATACAGGGTAGTTCCTCACTTTGCTCTCAAAGCGACCTCAGTTCTTTGTGTAATGGACTGTAATGGACAAGATGTTGGAAACTTTACTCTGAGATTCTGGTCCATATTGACTGCATCAAATCATTTCTGCAGGTCTGTCAGCTGCTCATTCAAGCTGCCAGTCTCCTGTTCTACCACATACCAAAGGTGTTCCACTGGATTCAGATCCTGTGACAGGGGAGGCCACTGAAGCACAGTGGGCCCATTATCATGGTGTGAAACCAGTTTGAGACGACTTTTGCTTTGTGATAAGGTGCGTTATCATGCTGGAAGTAGAGGCAGAATAAGGTCAGCAACAGTAGCCAAGATGGGCTGTGTCTCCAAACAATGAATGACTGTTTAATAAGGGACCCAAAATGAGCAAATAAAACATTACCCACACCACCACCAGCCTGGACTGTTGACACAAGGCAGGTTGGGTCCATGGATTCATACTGTTGATGTCACATTCTGACTCTACCATCTGCAGCCTCAGCAAAAATCCTGATTCATCAAACCAGGCTACGTTTTTCCAGTCTTCACTCGTCCAATGTTGGTGAGCCTGTGTCCACTGCAGCATTTCTGTTCTTGGTTGACAGGACTGGAACCTGACATGGTCCTCTGCTGTTGTAGCTCATCCACCTCGAGGTGGGACATGTTGTTCACAGCCTTTCTGTCAGCCCCAACCAGTCTGTCCAGCTTCCCCTTCTCTTATCAACAAGGTGTTTCCGTCTGCAGAACTGCTGCTTATTGGATGTTTTCTGTTTTTGGCTCCAGTCTAAGTAAACTCTAGAGACTGTTGTGTGTGAAAATACCAGGAGATCAGTAGTTTCAAAAATACTCAAACCAACCCGTCTGGCACCAACAATTATGCCAAGGTTAGAGTCACCGAGAAAGTCATTTTCCTCCTCTAATGTTTCATGTGAACAGTAACTGAGGCTACTGACTTGTATCTGCATGTCTTTACGCACTGCTGCCATATAATTGGCTGATTGGGTAACTGCATAAATAAGCAGGTGCACGGGTGTTCCTAATAAAGTGCTTGGTGAGTGTATGTAATAAACATGCAGTTCCCTTCACATATTGCTTGAACCAGAACACAGAGACAATTTACAGCAAGGAGGGATTAGTGTCTTGCTAAAAAGACAGGTCTGTTTTCATAAAACTTGAAAACTGTCTAATTTGTGCAATATCAAATGCAGATGTTTATAACTGACTATAAACTTTGTGAAAAACTAACAAAGCAAATTACATGATTTAACATATATTGGATTAGATTGTTTTAGAGGGGAACCAGATTGTTTCTCTATAGTTAAAATTTTATTTGTCAGAATTCATTGTTTATTACAATTGGAGGTAGCTGGTAATAAGACTAATTGTAATCTGCTGTGTCTGATTTTTAAACTTTAGCTGCCCAGAAGCACCTTTCAGCTGGCCTCTTCTTTAACAGGAAGAAAGACAGCAGTGACCTCTTGTGGGAAGACTTTATAACAGCACACAACAGACTGACCCAGAGGTTCTCTGAAAATTTCTATACATATGCAATAAACCAAGAAAGACTATTTCGCTATTTGATAATCTTGACTTTTTAGCATGATAAAGCAGGAAATATGTGTATATACTGTAGGATGGACAATAATGTAGTCATTATGTACATCATAATTATGTACAGCAATGTCTGTGTGTGTGCATAAAGTGAAATGTTATTGAATGACTCCTCATTTGGCTATGGACTCCTGAGTGAGGTAAGATTTACCTACGGGGGGGTAGTTTTGGTGCAGGTGAGACACACTGAAATATGAGAGCTCAATACAAATGGTGCATTGAGGTTAAGAGAAATGTAAACTAGCAGCACTGAGTTTTGAATTTGTAGGAAATGGCCTTGGAAATAGTTGTCTGTCTTAATCTTTCTAGACAATAAAGCTAGCTAGCCTCACTTGGATTAGCTAGTCTCATTCCACAGCCAGTGTTAGCAAAGATGCAGAGACATGCACAGTTAACAGTGTGTGTGTGTGTGTGTGTGCAGTTAAGTTACTGAGACTGGGAATAAAGTTGCATTTCCTAATTACAACTACATTTATTTTATGGAATTGGCAAGGTTTCCATTTTCACATCTCTCGCCAGTTAATATTTGCCCAAGCAACTTAGGTAGTTAACGTTAATTAGCAAGTAAGTAAAGTTAATATTAATTAACAACTAGCTGTGAGCTATCAAAGACTTAACAGATAAAGTCATGACAACACATGATCAGTTTCCGAGTTGTATTAACTTTATCATACTGTTTTATGCCATTATTACTCTGCTCACACCTCACATTACAACTTATCTATATTCTGTTACCTTTGTAAGTGTCCACTACACCGTCTTGTGTCCAATCAACGACGGTGACCGATGAGCTTCACAGGAAACCGACTAGTAACGAGCGCTGCAGTCCCCAAGATGGCGCCCTAGTCAGACTTCACTGCTTAGGCCATCTCCTTGAAAGGCCTTCCAGTCCTTGGATTCAAGGCATTCGGTAAAACAGACGTAAGTGTGTTTTAGTCTTGTTTAGTTTTGCTTTTTTCCCTCTTAGTGCATGCATTCTGGTGGCAAAATAAGTCTTCCCGGAGCTGTGTTATATCAGTTTTTGTTTTTTAATTTTTCACTAAGGGCCTTGACATTTATCTGAAATGTTATTGAAAAGGGGTTGACGCCTTTAACTTGCAGACAGTTAGATAGTAATAAATAAGATGTCTATTGACCCCACTGTTTGAGACTTATACAGGTTTTTTGGGGGGTGGGTCAGTCCAAGAGACTGCTGAGACTTTGGTGTGACAAGACATGGGCTTTACTGACATGTGGTGTCTGAGGCAAAAATGGTTAAAAACAGTGAAAGACACTTTATATTAATGTAGCTACTCAGGATATTTTAAGAGGGAAATGTCAATGGTTTTCCATTGTACATAGTCAACCTATATGTCACTCTATATGTTGAGGATCAGAAACACATTTTTTCTGTAAAGAACACGTAGCTGCGATTTAAACATGTAGGTCTAACTTGCAGTGTCTTCACTGTGTTTTAGAGATTAATTCTATAGTTGAGTAGAAAATACACATGCCAGAAAAATGATATCTGTATTTTTTACTATTTTTTATGCTGCTTTCCTGCACTTTATAAAAAATATTTGAATAACACCAGCCACTAATGAGCCCATCAAAATGCTTTTACTGGAATTTAAGCTTGTAAACATTATGGACGCACAGTTTCATGGAATGTACACCTTTTGTTAGCCTACCAATAATTAAGTATATTTGTGATTTTATAAGATGCTTGGAAATTGAATCTCAAAAATTGTTCCTCTTTACTGTCACCTTGTTTAGTTCCAACTCGTGTTATAGCCGATGATGGACCTGAAAGATCTTGTTTTGTTGTGCTTTATTGCATTTGCATAGTGTTGAGAAGATGGGGGATGGGAATGTGCTTGAAACAAAGAAAGGCATGCTGTTAGCTGTTTGCAGGTAAACCCATCTGAATACATTAATGATTATGGGGCTATCCCCTGTCCTTTCAAACTGTTATCTCCTGTCCTTTCAAAGTAGAGAGGGCAAGTGGGGATGGGATAAAGTGCCTCACACTTACTGAGGGGGGAGGTCAGTTTGCCATGTTCTGTGGGGGAAGGGGCACAAACAGAGGGCCACGGGGCCCCTCATTGGGACTCCATGGAATGGAATTGAGGCTCTCTCACACAGGCAGACATACAAGCAGACTGAAAACATACACAACAAAAATGTGCAAGTCCTTTTAGATTTGGTCATTTTATCATATAATGACATTAGCTAACAGTTTGCATAAATCAAGATTCATCTACATGAAATCATGGTTTGCATCAATATTGTTATTAATTGTATGAATTGCTTACTATCCATATTTACTAATTGTATAACACTCATAAACTATGTCTCACCAACAATTGTCAAGTCTGAGTAAATGTTGTGAATTGGTTTCATAAGATAAAATGCTGCATCAGTGGTAATGAACTTCACTGCCTTATCAGCAGCTATGCTTCAACTAAATAAACTGCAAGGATATTTCTGTCCTGTATACACAATCTTTCATTTTTTTCATGTCAAAGTTTCTTATACTGATTTCAGAGAGAATTATGTTCAGACAGGAAAGAGCAAGAAAGGAGCTAATTTCCTGGTATTTAACACTGCCTCTTTTTCATTCCCCTCACCCCCATCCTTCTGTTCTCCCTCCATCTTTGGACCTGACTCCCTCCACAGTAGTCAAAGTTCAAAATCAGTGTGCCTGAGAGTTCACCATGGAGACAGTTTCTTCCATCCTCAGTGGCTGCTCAGCGCCCATAGTGGCTCCACAGTCACTCCACAGTCACTCCAGTTAATATAACTGTCAGTAGGTGTAGAATCTGTGAGGTATCAGGCTGCACATGTTGACTTTATAACTGGACATAATTGCAAGGTACTAAAAGGCCAAATGTGATGTAGTGGATGGGGCGTTCTGTTTAATAACATAGCAAACATAAATTGTGAGTGCAAATTACTATTTTGCACTACATTTATTCCTGTTTGGCTCAGGTCACATTATAGGCCTACATCATACTTGATCCTGTCAAACAGCCTGGGCATTTGTAATGTCCCAGAGAAACCATATTGGAAAAACGTTTCACTTTATTTGGAGCTGCAGCAAAAAGCAGTCAGGCCATATACAGTGTGTACTTGCTGCCCTTAAACAAATACCAAATGATATTACACAAAACTTTTGTTCTGTTGAATATTTTAAAACAACCTTCAATTCTTTAGTTTTTGTGAAAAATACTTTAATTAAATACAGTTAATTATATGTATACTGAAGGACACAGTACTGTGGTTCACCATGGGTATGATAAGTCATTTGCATAAAGCTGCTTTTCTGCCAGCCTATAAATAAATTTTTAAATCCCTCCTCTAATAATATCAGTGACTGCTCTTCCATATCAACTATGGGTATTGGTGTACGTGTAGTTCATTTGCAGAACGTGTCTACTATGTGGCTTGCCAAGGAAAGCAACTACATTACCCAGAAGTCCATTCGCTGTGCTACAAGCTGGCTCCCTCCGCTCTGGGAGTGTTTCCCATTTAAACAAACACCGTCCTGCCGAAGATGGCGGAGAGTTTTTAGAGGCGTAAAAGAAACTGGTCCACTCAATGAAAGCGTCGAGGCCGGTGAGTTTTCTGCAAACAGTTTGTAATTCGGTTACAACCAAGTTTTGAACACTGATGCTATTGTGTGTTTGAAGGCGCAAATTCGCCTCAGAGGCAGTTGGTGTTGCTCCGCTTCCGAGCAGGCTGTGGTTTGTAAGCTACCGTGATACAACGAACCACCTTACTACAGTCTGTTTGTTGTGGAATGTTTGTTATGATATTTCTTTTGGCTCCTAAACTGTGAACGTGGTAATAATTAACGATAAGCATGGCTTAATAATGTGGCACCTTCATCGGTTACGGGGTTTGTTGCTGTGTCCGTTATCCGCTAGCTGCAAAGTTTACGAGACCCAGGCTCTCTGATTCGCTCTGAGGTGCAGTGGTCTAGTTGTTAACACTGCTTAGGAGTGAATTCGTTTGAGTTTCGGGACGTCAATGTTAACTTTTTTAGCGCCACTAGGTTGTGTTCATTGTCCACAGCAGCTGAATGGTTCTCGGCACTACATTACTACATCTTTTTTTTTACATTCATACGGTCTGACTTGCTTCACAGTTTCGGTACAACCGAGGCTGCAGGAGTCGTTCACAGCTAACGTTAGTTGCACCGCAGTTGTTGTCGCATGGAGGTAAAATCTAAATAAAATTGTGTTCTTTTTTCCTCCTTTACTACTGTTGTCTGGCTTCGATCATACATACAAAGGGAGGTGACCACATTTAAACACAATGTAAATGTTATATTTTGTTTGTTGAACAGTTTTCTTACCTATAATTTGACACGCAAAATGCAAACTAGTCTAGCTGACCTTAAGGCATATAGAGGTGGGAAAAAATTATTGTATTTCCCGATGAGTCGCAGGTCACGATAAACCACCTTGTATTTGCCACTGAATCACTGTCCCCCAGTGCTGACAATCAAACTTGAAGTGACTGGCTCAGCGTGGCTGCTCTGGAAAATCCACAGCATCTGTTATTTATTTGCGTAGCTGTAGTGAGATTACGTATCCATGATTGTAATGGTTGGTATAATGGCCCATCACACCATGATAAATGTTGGTTTTCGCTGCTGATAAATCATATTTAGGTGCGTGTCTATGAGAGAGAGAGAGAGAGGGGCAGACTGGCAGCAGGAGATGGATGTGTTTCAGTGCAGCGGAGGTCGAACACTGGCAGGGTTCAGGTAGAGTCCAGGTTTGCTTTCTTTCTCTCTGCTCCACAAGGTGTATGCTGAGCGCTCACATTTTGAGTTGGTAAAAAAGGACATTCTTGGAGAGCATGCTCATGTGTAGGCAGACAATGAGGAAGTAGGTTAGTCATTCCACTGAAACCGTTGAGGTCTAGGTGTGCTGTCGCTCTCTTCGCCCGGGGCCATCCTTGCCAATACTTGCAGGCATTTACAGCTCAGTGCTCATTCCCACGTGAGAGTCTCTGAAATCATCTAGGTATTTTTGTCTTATTGCTGCACAGGCTGGCTACTGAGTAGTTGTTTACTGACAAATATTCCCGCTTATACAATTTCAGGTGGGGCACAAATGGGCCGTGATGTCTCAATAATTTGGGCATTTAAATGGCGTGAAGCTGGGAATGAACAAGTGAGAATGGTGCTGCTGGCAGTCTTCAGCCCTCAGATGAGCTAACTTGCCTTTATTTTGGGTCTGATGGAATGCCATTACTCAAGCCCGCGTATGTGGTATTTTTGTAAGTGGCAGAATGACCACTGTGGGAACCTGTCCGATGAAATGCTTCTGCTCATATTCTTGGCAAATGGAGCCTCTTGTCCCCCCATTCTCTGTCCCTTTATCTACCACTTTCTTTTTCCCTCACACAGGGTGTCAGGCGGTGTTAACAATGAATCAATCTTTGGGGGGATTCTTTGACTGCAGATGGGGTGAAGAAGTGACTGGGATGCGTGGCTTTCGCTCTTTGTCTGCCGGCCCCTGTGCTCTCAATAATTCATTAACTTATCACTTTTTCTCATGCGACCCGCAGAAGTTTCTCTGTGGCGATAGATTCCGTGGTTACATGAGATTGCCTGATCGATAATCATATGACCATAGATTTGGTGGCATTACTGACATCTAGCTAATACTCATACAGCTTACTTTTGATGTTGAATATGTTAACATCTTGTCAATCATACAGTTAAAATGCACAATATATTTTTTTTTGTGACATAGTTACCAAACTAATAAATCTAAGGAGCAGGCATGCCAAATAATTAATTTACGAAATAATACACTCTATGTGGCTGTTCAAATTTATTCACTGGTATCTGCGCTCAATAAAGTTGGACATATTTTTACGTGCTGTCACCACCCCGTTATGTTGTAAACACTGTGCATATGCTTTATTGTAGATGAACTGTACATGGAAGGACAGTAGGTCTAAACTGCACTTTCTGGAGTTTGTACACTGACTTTTAAAAACCATGCTCCTGAATGAAGTTCTCTGTGTTCAGGACTTCTTCAATTTTGCTGCATGATCTCTGTTTTTAATGGTATCTGGTAAATGTTTCTGCTGTATAGCTGCATTTACTTCTTCATACGGACTGGTATCAGACAGAAAGGGGAAAAATGAGTAGAGAGCTTGCCACTTTTGATGACTGTCTGTCTTTGTCAAGCAACATTTTGGCGTCACTGATATCTGAATAGATGGCATTCTTTTAGTGTTTCGTCAGTGTGCGTGCCTTAAGTGAGGCTGAGATAATAAGTTTCGTTTCAAGTAATTGCCAATCTGTCAAATGGCATGTGTTCAGTGTAAGACGAATAGGTGTGTGGATGAGCTGTAGCTCTGAGAGGACCTTTGATGACACATAGAGCTGAAAGGGCAACCTGATTGTTTTGCCTAATTGAAATATGACTCCTTGGTCTTAGTACCTTTTTGCTAGGCAGCAGTACAAGGAGTGCAGCCTTAGTCAAGAAAAACACCAGAGTTGTTGCATCTAGCTGATAACTTACAACAAGTGCTTGTCATTCAGGGAACATGTACATCTTTAGATTTTCAGTGATCATTTTTTCATCATTGTTCAGGGGATTTACCTTGGCTGGTTTCCAAGTCACTTTAGAGTATTCAGCAGTTTACAGGGTTGTCTGAAGCTTTACTCTGTGCAAGTTAGACTTGACTCTGACTTGTCTTTGGAGGCTGTTTTACAACCTGGTTTAAGAATACAAAAGTTTCCCCGTGGTCATCTCAAGCTGTGTAGAACATCCTGTTTAGCCCTCACATCTCAAGGTCACTCACAGGAGTGACAGGGATCTTCTCTATTTGTGTTTGTTAAAGTATGTATAACCACATGCTGGCATGTTGGTGTGGTAGTACTCAACAGGTAGGTTGGCTTTTTTCTGCCTAACTCTCTGGAGCTAAATATAGAAAACTCTGCTGAACAAGACAGTCGTGTTTCCACTGCTGAAATATTTACAGCTACTTTGCCCAAACAAGCAAGAGTGAGAGTATGAGATGAGAGCTGCTGAAACCAGATTGTTATTCACTATTCAGAGGAAGCCACAGCCAGTCTGCTGGGTCCCAAGTCAAACGGTGCAGTTTGCACTCAGACTATATTTGAAGTCACATCTCATTCATCCCCCTCGGTCCCCTCTTCTTCAACTCTGAGGTAATACCCAAGTGTTAGGCTAGCTGAGCCATATGTGAGCCATGCACACTTCTAAAAGCCAAACGGGCAGCCTGAAGCAATCATTGCACCCAATTCCACTTTATAACCAGCAAGGATTTGGAACAGTTCACTCTCTGTAGTCCTCCTTGATTGGACGAAGGCAAGGGTTTATTAGGGCAGGGGGTGCCAAGAGCTTTGTCCCCCCTCCCCTCTTTGCCCTTCCTCTTTAACTTCAACTCCCCCTTTAACTTTCGCTCCCCCAGCTGAAGAATGCTCGTAAAAACGGGTTCACCTGAACAAGCCAGTGGGAGGGTAGCTCCCTGGCCTAGTTTTGTTACCATTGTAAAATGTTAGCAAGACCTTGTTTGTGTTTTGTTTAGGGCCCCCTTTTATAAAAAAAAAAAAAAAAAAAAAAAAGTGCTTTGGAGGAGAGACAGCTAGGGTGAAAAAAAATTTGGTTTGTGAGATAACTGCTACCAGATGCTCTCTCTCTCTGTCTGTTATTCAGTGTAAAGAGAAGGAGAAGTTAGCGAAGAGGGAAAGAGAGAATTGACACTATCATTTCTGGGTGATCTTCTCATCTGCTACATGGACACTCCATCTTCTCTTTCTTGTCTCATCTATGCTCTGCCTCTATCAAATACACAAGAATTGAAAAAGGTGTGTTCCTTCCGGCAAGATAGTTAGTTTGAAACCAAAATAACAAGAGACTTCGACCTCGACCACTGCAGCGAACCTCAGTTCTCTGTCTCAAATCTCCATAAAGCTCACCTTTACTTCCCCAATACTCCACCATCTAATTCAGCAGTGTCAAATAGTCGGCTGCCTTTATTCCCTTTGTTTACATTGTTTTCCTCTTTCTGTCTGTACATCTCCAAGATGAAACTGTTTGATGTTGGACTTGTGTGGCAGCAGGGTGTGGTTTCTGGGTCTGTCTGGATTGAGAGGCAGCTGTGGCTGGCATGGCGCAGCAGCAAGTTGTAAGAGGATATGAGACCATGCAAGCAGGGACTGTAAGGGCACTGAGTGCGTATCTTACATTTCACCTGCAACTTGAAATTTCCTTTCATTAAAAGAAATTAGCCCCAGTCGCAGTGAGTATGCAGACACTTGCTCACAGCACTGTGCTAGACAGAATTTTAGTTTTCCACAAGTGCGAAAGTTTCTACTTTATTGCAGCCTGGGGTTCAAGGAAAAGTCAAGTTGTGAATGACAGACTTCCACGCCATCATTAAAGGCTCCAGTCTTACTACAGCATGTCAACACTGGCAAGGCATGTGTCAGATAATTTATTATTACCCCCCTTTTTTTTTTTTACAAAATGTATTTCTTAATTGGGCTGATTTTTTCCCCCTGGCTTTCTGGATAAAGTGGAAAATGTTCCTTTCACCATTACTGCTCTTCACTCTGCCTGGTGACGTCAACCCTGTTTATGTGGCTTGTCGTTAAGGCAACACTCCAATCAAAAGGTTGCTGCTCTGGAGCTTACCGTTGTCCCCAGAATAGCCGAGCTATCACTTGCCTCCTGACATTGCCACATCACATCAAGCTTTGAACCAATGCTGAAGTTCATAAACCAAGCAACACTTGAAAAAGTTGGCCATTAGTCCAATCCAGTACTCTGTGGAGGTGGCTCTACTTTTGGCACATGAGCTCCATGTTTCCATTCGGCTGGCTCCCTGTGGTGCTCATATATGCTGATCTGATTGCTGTGGCCATCCTGAAACAAGTGATTCTATATGAGTGTGGTATGACTAGAAGAAGTAAAGGTCCCCGTTCAATTAGCACCACAGTAACAGTCTGTACTACCCCGATACTACCCTGTTCCACACGGTCGCCCTTGGAATTGAATTAAAGCTAAAGATTATTTAAGGCAATTTAAATAGAGTTTGGTTTTAAGTAGCGATGGTAGAGTTCTGACAGTCAGTGTGGCAGATCAGAATGAGTGTGTGAGGTTTGGTTTCATAAGCTTCAGTAAGTTTACTTGGGCAGACAGGCAGACAATGGATGGTAATCACGAGTAGTGTAAGAAGACAGTCGATACAGGATACAAGGTTCACACTTTAATATTATGTTCAACAAAAAAGAAACAGGCTGTAACTGGAAGATTTACAGTGACACTGATTTACAGTATTACATTTGGAAGACTAGTTATTGGTACTAATTGAGCAGTGCAGCCTGCATACTGTATTATTTAGCCTTATAGGTAAATAGGACATAACTCTTGGGGGGGATAAACAATAAATCAGTGTTTTGTATCTTTTTTCATCTTTTATTTACAGTAAAAACAGCTGTTCTAATGAATGAAATTGATGGTGGCCATATTGACTCTATCTCTGCCGATCACAAGCTGTGTTATTGGACCATGCTTAAAGAGCTGAGCCAATGAGAGTCACAACATGGTGGATCACTGATTCACAAGCATGTTCTGAGCAGACGTTTTAAGCACTTACCTGCAGGTTTTGTGTGATTTCAGCGTTTGAGTTGTGAAGACTTGTGAAATCCTGTAAAATGTAAAGAGGAAGCTGCATTTTCCTTGTCCTACAGATATGATTGTCTAAATATTTTTGATCTGTTTAGAGTTCAGTGAAATTATGTGGTGTAATTTTACTTCACACACTCTAGGAAAAATATGTTCATAGTTTCACAGCAATTGTACAAACAACATGTGCTGACATGTTTCTGTTAAGCTTTTATACTTGGCAGTGGATGTGTCTGACAGAGACCAGTTCTGAGTTCTTCTAAGGGATACAGGTAAATAAACTGCAGTCTAATCTTTATGAAGGCTTCACAGTTACTTTACCTGTATACAGGTGCAGTATTGATGCTTTGTGTTGTTAAACTGGTTTTTAACCCAAACTGGAGGAATAATGGTTTAATTTTTTTTACTCAAAAATATCAGCAACATACCATGATCTGCCATAAAGCTGCACAGTAAAGCTGTATTATCAAAAGCCCAAAAACCGTGAGGCAGGACTTTTTCACTCAGTCTTTGGTAGGAATCTGTGTCATTACCAGTGAAGCTTATCATTGTTAATACCTACTGGCACTGTTACCGCAATTCCACAATAATTTATTTTAAAAAATAAGAGGGACATTTTCTGAAAGTAGTAACATATTTTCCCTATGCTTGACTACAAATGAACCGAATTTAAATAAGACTGTAGAAGAGCTACAGTAAATATAGTCACTAAGATTCTAACAGCGAGGAATATATTTAAACACATAAATGGCTCCAGGCTGGAGCCACTGAGGTGCATTGCAACTGTGTGGGGTCCCAACACCAGTTTGACAAAACTCTCACTCTAACTCAACTTAGCAAAATTGTTGGCGTGTGGACTACTGCAGAATCTTTGATTTGACAAAAGTTAAGTCCAATCTAGGGCACCTTACAGGCTCTTGTATGAAGGCGTCACAAAATGACTGCAGTGCATATATAGTTTTTGTTCATACTTTTGGCCACATGAAAAAAACCTTTCTGTACCAAATCAAATTTGATTTAATTTGGAGCAGTATGTGGTTCTGCAGGAACACTGAGCGTAAACTGGTGTGCGTCAGCTCGAGCGGTGTGTGTCGTCCTTTTCCCTCTCCCTTACAGTGTGAGGGACTTGATTAGCAGTGCAGGCTTAATCACTCAGCAGATGGGAACAGAGTGCAGTGTCACCAAGACAAAAACAAACGCACAGTTGGATTATGGTTCAGCCTGTGTGTATGTGTGTGCCTGTGTCTAGTCACACTGAGCGACTCTGACTTGACTCAGAAACAGATTCTCGAGTGTTACTAGTCCAGCAGAGTTCTTTGTTTCTTTTTGCTCCATTTGCCTTCTCTGTCTGCCTTTCAGCACTTGGTCCCTGTGACCCCTGTATCCAGCCTGTCCTCATAAGTCATTTAAACACACTTTTAATAGTGTTAACCTGGAACTGAGCGGCATGTGCTGGGCAGAATGTGTGGCAGGCTATTTAAAGCATTCTTGGGGAAGAAACATAAAGGAGGAAAACCAAAGAGTTTGGTAGTAGACTTATCAAATGCACAAAGATTAGGTTTATTTTTTTAATGATATAAAATTCATTGGGTTTTTACCATTGGATTGAAACAAACCAAAATAGTCTGTGTCAGACTGTAAAATGATCTTCTCAGATTTTTGGCTAACAGCTCACCACCCTGGGAAATGCAAGACAGCAGGTATAGTTTTCTAAAAATGCATCGCAGTGAGGATTTAAAAAACTCAATCCCTGCTCCTGCTCTCCGTTACCCCTCATACCTCATTTCTGAAATCTTTTTTTTTTTTTTTTACCTAGGCTCTGTCAACACATGAAACTGGCCAGTTGAAAGAAAGGAAAAGGAATAGTAAGGGGGAAAATGGGAGACGGGAGGGGGTGCAGTTGTGAAACTGGCGTCAGACCATCTTTTGAGTGGAATTCTTTGCGGGGGTCAGAGTTCAGGCACTGCAGTGTGGCGCTGTGATTGGCTGAGGAAAGGTGAAATGAAAACCACAGTAAACTTTTGACCCCGGCGCAGGAGCTCTGCAGGAACGCCCAGCCCCAGCTCTGGTGTGGTGGAACAGAGCCCGCTCTCTTCCTGTGTTTACTCCGCCAATCCAAGAGGGACGGTGGGGAGAGGAGGAAGGGGGGGAGTGAGCGCAGAGAGGGAGGAGAGAAAGACACAAGAGCAAGAGGGAGGGAGGAAGGGAAGAGAGCAAATCGTCAGAGCTGTGCTGCGGTCTGAAAATGAATATATGCCTTTTTACTAAGAGGCACAGTTGAAACGTGTACACAAACACACAAACTGCTTCTGAGAAGCAAAGTTAAATCCAAGCACCGTCTTTGTATCTACACGAGATCCTTTAAAAATATTGGCAAAAGTAATTACGATGGTTGACATATCTTCACACTGAATTATCTGCGTCTTGCTGAGATTTCTCCTCACACTGCATCAGTATCAGTTGCTGGTGAAGATGTGTGTGTTATCAGAGTGGGCAGCATGGAGGCTGATCAGGCCCTGGAGCTCTGGCTCCCCAGATAAAAGGCTGTTTAGCCATTGATTAATGAACTAATTTCCATAATATTAGCCCCATGTGATCGCAGCCGCCTGCATTTTGTTTGGTCACTGTGGTCTCCTCTGGACGATGCCATGTCCTCACTCTTATCGCCTCACTGTTGACCCAATATGTCAAGCTCATGGAAAATGAAGGGATTGTTAGGGATGCAGTGGTGCTGTGCTATGAGATAGCTGGTTTAATCTGTGCCCATGTGGGTCTTTTCCTGTTCCTTTCTGTTCTTTGTCTGTATTAATGATGGATAGTTGTGGGAGATGCTTGTGTGACACACACACACACACACAGTGGAATCTGCCATCTCTTTGTTTCCTCTTCATTTATTTTCCCTGGTTTTTCTACACGTTGCAGTTTGTGTGAGAAAAATGGGGAGATGCGCACACAGCTTGTCTGAGCTCTGTGCGTCGGGCGAGGGTGGGGGATGTTTTTTCTAGGGGAAAAAGCAATCCTATGAAGGCAGTTTTCCCTCTTCTTTGAACTACCTACTCTCCCTCGCCACATTCATCTATAGATGTTTTGCGCACTGCAAGTTTGGGGGAAAAAGCTGCCAGAACAAATGGATGTTTTGTGTTTTGTTTTTTTTACACAGTGCCTGCTTTTTATGCGCCCTTGTGAATTTCGTAAAAGAGGAAATTTCTAATGTAATTTATGTCAACAGTATGTTGTTTTGCAGTCACTGTAAATGAGTCGCAGATGGATTAAGCACTGTTTAATTTATTGATCATCTTCCCCACATTTATTTTTCATTGGCAAAATTTGTGTCTGACTTAGATTATCAGGTCTGGAAACTGCTCACATGAATAGAACATAGCTGACCCTTTTCACATCTGTGTTCTTCCCATATCTTGGGCTTTGATTGGTCAATTAAAGTGAACCTTCGGGCTGGATTCTTGAAAGACTGAGGCCTCATGTTCTTGTTGATGCTTTTCTGAAATGCTTCAGTAAGCTTCTCTGAGGGTGTGTTTCTGTCTACTCAACAAACTCCACCTCTCTGTCCTCTTCCCTCATATTTGCGTCACCACCATGGTTTTGAAAGGTGTGCTTTATTCCACTGTGAACTGCTCCTTGTGTGACTTTAATATTAACTCTAAATCATTCACGCTTGTTGCGTCTGGTTATTTGAATGACTTATCTAAGTGAATGAATTTGGTAAAATGGACGTGAAACAAATTTGGCTTTGTATTTGTTTAATTTTTGGCGGTGTCATTACACAGCTCAGACACGGTTTGAATGGAACTTCACATTAAAAGTACGCAGAGGAATAAAGTGACACAAACATCTTGCTTTCCACCAGACTGACTGCAGACAAATGAGGGGATGTGTGTTTTCAGTCTGGGTTTTAAGCTGGAATTTCACAGCTGCCTCGGCACCTAAATGGAGGCTTTCTCTGAACAATTTACAGCTTCACTTTTTCAAAATCCACATTTGTACACACATGCTCGACATATGTCGTCCTCATCCCAATCTTTGAATCTCATTGTGTGGCAGGACTCTCCATCTCACCATTAAACTCTCTGGCTCCAGTTTAGTCCCAGTCGCCCATGTTTCATTAAAATCATGTGTAAAGTTGCCGGGAAAACGGCTAATAAGCAATATTCACCCACAACAGGGGGCCATTCGACTCTATGAAAAATATTTGCTTCTGGAAGTTATGTTCCCTCAAAATTAAGGGGGAATCCCCAAAATGTTAGGATGATAGATGGCTGCTAAACAAAGTGGAATCTGGTTCTAAATTATATGAAGGAAGAGCAGTAAATGTCATCCATGACTCCCTTGTTTTTCCTTCCATCTAGGCTTCACGGTAATGAGTTTTCACTTCAGCGTTTTATGGCAAGCGTCCTTTCCTCAGTTAACTTTTACATTTGAAATGTAAAGTGAGCTTAGTAAATCTGATTTCAGTGTCTGTTCGTCTGCAGTGAGATTATCCATCTCAAACAACTTGGAGCAGAATAGTGCAAAGGGGCTACAGTGTCTTTCTGTCTCTCTTTCTATCACTTGTGGTGAAGTTGATTCTTTGTCCTTTCTTGTTTGCTGCAGGCCAGAAAGACGAAGTACGCTTGGATATGGACATTCCTACCTATCTGTCACATATCTCACCATTAGGGGGATCACTTACTGAAGAGAAGACATTAAGAAGGATAATTTGATAATGACCCTTTGCTAAACCCCTCCCCTGTCCCATCACAGCCCCCCCCCCTCTGAAAGCATAAGAGCAGAAGTGCATGGATTAAACAGCGTTTGCCCGGTTTAAACTAAGCTACTAACATTAGCACGCTTAGCTGTCTAGCTTGTGAATATTTGATTTCTCTGTGTTTCCTTTTCTTTGTCACAGCCTTAGAGATGAGTTGTGACAATTAGCTACCTACAGTACTAACCTACTTCCAAGGCCAAACATAACAGTCTCTCTTGCACATTATGCAGTATACCGCTGACAGACTCAGATCCATCGTGAAAAGGTTGTGCTTTATTTAGACACGTTAAGTTGCACCAAGTTAGCTGCAGAACATGAATCTGTTTTGTGTCATTAGCAAGCTCTACAAGATGCTCCTCCTCAAGTATTCATCGTTGTTGGACATTATTTTATTTACTGCAGCTTAGAAACCGGTTGGATGTAAAAGACAACACATTCCTGTAATACATCAAACCAGTTATAAAGACAGCCCGTCCCACATCATGGACCGAGCTCACATTACAACAGTCTGTTTAGCTCGCGGGGTCTGGATTTTCAAATGGCTTTTTTTTTTCTTTGTACATGCAGGCTTCCAGTCAGGACTTTGTGTTTACGTGAATGAGTTCCTTCGTTCAGTTTAACCAAATAACCTTTTCAGTTTTGTGAAAACACCCAACAATTTAAAAACAGGAATACTCACAGATCAAAGTTTATCTTTGGTGGGGAGGGACAATCACATGTGATCCAAATATATAGTATACTTTAAACTATTTTATAAAACATTTGTTTTAATTAATATTAGTTTTATTAGTGACTGAGGACCCAGTCATGAAGAAAATAGGGTCAATATTTGGATATTTTGTTATTAAATAAAGACACTGAAACTGTGATTGGGTGTGAGCTCCAACTGCACCGAGTGTATGGCTGGTTGTACGCTCAGCAGGAGGTGGAGAGCTTCTTTGAAGAAAAACAGGAAGTCATTCTGTCCTTTTGTTTCCTTTTTGCACTTGATGTCCTAAACTCTAGTGGACACCTTTTGTTACTTTATTACCTTACGTCTGTGATGTGTGAGTCTGTCTGTGTTTGCGTGTGTGTGTGTGTCTGTGCCTGGTGGGTGTGTGTGTTAGTGGGGTAATGGTACTAAATGTTTCTAGTAGCCCATGTCTGCCATGATTTTGAAAAGAAAGAAATTCATTGTTGTATTTTTTCAGTATTTGACGGTGTTTTTGCTTTTTCAAAATGCTCAAACTTTGAGCTATTTAACCCCTCTCTCTCTCTCTCTCTCTTTCTCTCTCTCTCTCTCTCTCTCTCTCTCTCTCTCACACACACACACACACACACACTCGCACATATACACACACACACACACACACGCACACACACACACATATACAGTTAAAAAAAGAACAGTTTGCATACATGTGTTTTGGGTGTGCTTTTTGGGGGTCTGTAATTGCGTGTATGAAGGCCCAGTGTGTCTGGTCTTTGTTTTGGGTGGGCCGGTGTTTATTGTTGGGCCTGCCACTCTTTGTCTCAGGGAGCTCAGATTGCAGGCTTTATTTCAGGCTGAGCAGGAATGTCCTCCTCACTATTCTGGTCCTGACTGACTGACACTGCTGCTGTGCTGGCCTCGAGCCAAACGCCTTTATATCGAAATAATGTAGTTTTACAACACTAACTGAAACATTTAATAGTGCAGTGAAATGCAGCGCTTTTCAGTACCAAGTTCACGTTAGTAATGGCATCTGTAAGAGAATATGCATGTTTGTTTAGAGATCCACAAGGGTGACTGGCTCTTTAGCTTATATCTGCTAGGCATGCAGGAAGAACAACGCAGGTCTGTATTCTGTAACTGGTAGTGAAAATAGTTCCCTTCAGACTCATTTAATTGAATGAAGTATGTTAGCATTTTTCACTTATATCCTTGTAAGATCGTCGTGCCACTGATGATGTTTAAATACTTGTTTTGTAACACACCAGTGGTGCGGGAGTGGCTGCAATGTTGGCAGGTAGTTTAGAAGATATGAGGAAGTGGAGCCCCTCACAAATCACAGGGGTTAGTAATACAAGAGTTTGTGTCTGTCCCTATGCTGTCCGTCACGGCTGAACAAGTACATTTACTGTCAAAGCTCATTTACTGGCAAGTTAAAAGAAGAAAAGTCAAGTTGAAGCACCGAAATATTGTCCATAAAAAAGTGTAGCCACATGTAATTATACACGAACAGTACCAGTGAATTAAGCTACATCAGATGTTGTTTTGAGTATCTCACGAGCCTCATAAGTCGGCTCTTAAATGAGCACTGCCGACCTCAAAACCTTCTGTGAGCTGTGTGACAATGTTCACCACTTTACCTCAGAGACACTGACCTTAGCTGAAAACCAGAACCAGTATTTCAATGTAATAATTTACAGAACATGACTGGCCAGTCTACTGCACCTCTGACTTAATCTGCTGTGGACTTCCCTGATATAAGCTCGTCTGAGCAGCAGGTTACGCTTGTGAATATTTTTCAGCAAATCTCCCTGGAAGATCTGTATGCTTTAAGAAAGCTTTGTTTGCCCATCACTGATCAACACACAGAATACTGAAAGAAACCTGTTTACTCTGGGTGCTCCCCCAAAACAGTCCTGACTAACAACAGCAGTCTACACCTTCACTTCCTGCTGCTTTAGTGGCTTAGCAACACTAGTTAGTATTAGACACATGTAACTGTTTGAGTTTCGCTTTAATATTTTGTTTTGTTTTGCCATACAAAATATTTTCACGTTGCAAATTGTTATTTCTTATTTACGTTAAAGCAGCATGTGACATTCAGCTGAGGCTGACTAAGACTTTCTGTATTAAAAGAAAAAGCCATCAAACAAGTTTAGTCAATAAACTGTATCCTAGTCAAATAACTAACATTGTTACCAGGGTCTAAATTTTTCTGAATGATAGCCAACAATACTAAGCTCTGTGTACTGTGTCGCCTCTCTCCTCCCCTCCCCCTCCCTCTTCCTCTTCCTCCTCCCACTCTTTATTCTAGTCATTCTGCTTTGACTCCTCCTCCACCTCCTGTGGTCTGCATTTATACGATTCATGCGTACATCTCTTGGTCTGAATCACATTTTACTTCCAGAAGTCAACCCGTGTATTTGTGGTGTGTGTTTTTACCCATCTGTGTCAGTAAACAAGGACAGAAAGGACAGGAATAAACAAAAGTTGAACAGTAAACTCAAAATTGAGAGTGTAGGGCTGAAAAATAACTTAAACATTAGAAAAAAGGATGTTCAGAAACATTCACGTTTCTTTCTCACTGGGGTTTCTGTGAATTCTTGGTGTCTTGTTTTGGCTTTAGAAAGAGTCGACTTCGAATTATTAAACTGTGTTTGGACAGTTGACAGAAAGGGAACTCTTTTCTCTCTGTCTCTGTGTTAAATTATTCATCTGCAGCATTAGCTCAGTAGCAGCCCTGCGTTTAGGCCTGATGTGATCAGTGGTCTGTGGTAGAGGATCTCTCTCATACACAAACACACACACCAACTGTGAGCAGAGTAGGTAGCAGGCTTGTAACTACTGCCTTTATTCGGCTGTTATGACTGTGAGATAGAAATAATAGAAATAGAGAGTAGAAAGTTTGTCCTTTCTGTTTAGCACGTCCTTAGAGAACAGCAGCAGTTCAAAAGCAAATCTTAAAAGTTACACATTAGTGTAGACACATTATGAAAGATTTGTGTTCAGAGCTGTGTGATTATTATGCGATTTAATAAAGGAAAGAACATCTGACAGGCTTATCTGTGGCAGTAGGATGATGGTGCTAAAGGTCAGTGGTTTTGGTTTGTACCCAAACGCTGAAGGCCCTCCCAGTGTGTGGGTTAGGACCCGATGACAGTTACCGTCATGTTAAAATGTGGCTAGAAAAATCCAGAGCTCACAAAAAGTCATTATACTGGACTGTAATATTGTAACTGCTTTTTTTTTTTTTTTTTTTTTAATGGGAAAAAACTAAACACTGGCAGCTTCAAGAAAGATTCATTTCTGTTGCTATGATGAAAAGCTAATCCAGTTGCTAAAATGAGAAGACAGAACGGTAGAGGGCCTTCTTTACTGTGAGTATGGATGTGATGGTAAAGTACTGAAGCTTATGAACACACGTGTAGTGTCTGACTAATCTTTCTCAAAGTATTAATAAACACTGGATATTAAAAAGAAATATTGGCAGAGGAAGGTGACATGCTCAGTTGCTTCACGATTGCTATAAATAGTGACAGAGCAACAAATGAAGTGCTGCTGAGTTGTGTGCACTGTGAAGACACTGATTAGTTTTTGCAGGAATTTTCTGACCTTTGTGAGAATGGTGTCATTTGCACACTGCCTTGCTCTCTCAGTGCTGAGTTAGCTAAGCTTCTGAAAGCATCTGATGGCCCGCAGCAATCGCACAAGGTGTGAGTAGGGGGCCAGGATGACAGGGAACCAGCCTGATAAACAGAATATGTAAATAGGTGGGGATGAGTGGCCACATTTCCAGGAAAGGGAAGTGATGACGCAGGGGAACGGGCTGAGGGGAGGACGCAAACAGGATGCTCTGTGCTGTGGCTTCCTGTGCAATTTTAGAAATCAGTTTTTTCCCATGAATTTCTGTGAAAGCAAAACATTTAAGATAACAGTCCATCTTATTTTCAGGAGTGCCAGCACTCAGAGTCATGTTGAGGCATTCAGAGAGTACAACAGTTCACCAACTTTTTATTTTCTCTTTTTGTTTTCAGGACATGTTAAGACATTAAAGCGACATTAGACCCTGAATGGAGCTTGACTGGGGCTTGTACTGGCCAAGGTGAGCATGTGGTATATGTAGAAAAACACTCAAACACATACACTCCAGGTGAGCAGTCCATACCAGCCAACCCGAGGTTCAGACCGTTTTATTTTTAACCTTGAGATGTTACATTTCTCACATTGGCAGCTGCTGTTTGTGAACCTGATGGTTCGTGCAGCGCCTCGTCTTGTCTCTGAGCAAGTTTCACATTGTCAAATGAAGCTGATTCAGGTCAATGGCAGACTGCCAGGCCTGTTGAGACTCATCTGTGGTTTTGGTGGGCTGCTGCTCACATTTTCTCATTCTGCTCCAGAGGTGTTGTCTTCCTGGGTTGGCAGTTTTCAGGTCTTAGTCATATCAAACTTTTAGAAATGTTAACACGAGTGAAGTAGTGAAATATACTATTGTGAACATGCACCGAAAATTGTGTTATGCAGCAGTATAAATTCCATGAGAGCATAGTTGCTTTGCTGCAGTTGTCTGTAACAAAGAGACTGAGAGGCTTTTTAAGAAATCTTTGTTTCAGTGGTGAAACCTCTTTTCTCTGGTTTCCAGCGTTGCCTCCCCATAACCATAGCAGAAATCATACTACTCTGCTGTGCATTCCCTGTTCTCAGAAAGGCTCCCAGCAGCCCCCAGCTCTGCTGTTTGTCTGTTTCAGGATGTAAGGCTGACTGAGGGCTGATGTCATCTTTCTCCACTGCTGCAGAGGTGAGCCTTAGGACAGAAACCAGGAAGGAAGGAAGAAAGAGAGAAGGGGGGTGGGAGGGGGGGCAGCGAGAGTCACAGCCGGAGCAGGACAGGCAGATTTAGAGAGGGGTGCTGAAAGGTAGACAGACAAGAAGCATGCGATGCAGATTTATGGCACAGTGTGTGTGTGTCGGAGACCTGGTGCTCTTCAAGTAGTAGTAGTGGCGGCGGTGGGTGCCTGGACTGCATGTCCTAGCCTGCTGTTGTGGAGCAGGCTAGTTGCATAATGGTTCTCATCCGTTCTACAGTTTTCCACTCAGGAATGAGCTCACTCTGTGTTTAAGAGTGCTGGCGTGTGCACATACAGACATGCAGACACAAAGTCCAGGACAGACTTGTAGTAGAACAATCTGGTTGAACAGCCGCACGCTCCAGCTTTGTGTGTGTGTGTGTGTGTGTTTCTGGGTGGGAATTGGAAAGAGTTGTGACCTTAGAGGCTGGCTACAGAGGTTTCCTCTAACGTGAACTCTGAGGGGGTCAGGCACAGGGCAATGCCAGAGCAAGAAAACAAGGGCAGGGTCCCCAGCCCAGTGCTGCTACACCCAGGGAGGGAGGGAGAGAAGGGAGGGGTTGTCTGAGGATGGTATGGGGTGGGGGGGGCGAACAGCAGTTAAAACCTATTGGAAGAAAGAACGGATGTAGGCTAGTATGGAGAATGCAGAGTAAAGAGAATGCGGAAGAGGGATCATTCTTACTAGTCCCTGGAATACGCTGTGGAGCCTCGCCTGGATTGTTTCTAGGCTACACAAGCCTGAGCAGTGTGTATTTTTTGCTCATGCAGTCCCAGCTAGTTAGACAAAGAGGCAGGCTGGTGAATATGTGCCTTCCTGGGACAGTAGCTGCTTGCACTCATCTCTTTTACAGCCTGTGCCAAGACATGCCTGAGCATGTAAGTGTACTGGAAACAGTTTGTATACGCAGTGTGTACGTGTGTTGCTGCTGCTAGCAGAGTGGTATCACTCTAGCGGGCAGGCTGGCTGAACGCAGGATGACCCATCTCCCCCGAGGCTCCAAATCACTACATCATCATCAGTCGCTCCTCACAGTGGAACAGATGAGATTTCACTCCCATCAAGCACTAAGAAGAAACCAAGGCTGCTTTACTAACTGAATAGTCTACACTCATAAATCTGTAGGAATCTACAATCTGCTCCTCTCCTGGAAGTCATTTCATTTATAACCTCAATAGCTTGGGGATTTTGTTGATGTTGTTTTTTTTTCCATCACTTGACACTAAGCTTTCAAGGTTTGCCTGAATTTAGAGTAATTTCAGAGTGGACTGACAGCTGAGGGCACTTTCCAATCCACACTTATCCTTTCATTAGATTGTACCACAGACATAGGACCATATAAAACCACACTCTCCGTTCATTCCCTCTGATCATATCGTACCGCCTGTATGTGTGTGTGTGTGTGTGTGTGTGTATGTATGATGTGTGCTTTCAGGTGCTGATATGTGCTGAAGATGAGTGGCGTAGGAGACAACTCGTTGGAGCCGCTGTGCCCCGACCGCAAACGTAAACTGTCCACCTGTGACACTCCAGGCTTAGGGTGAGTGCTGTAAATTCTGTTAAACCTTGTTCATATATCGGTCCACTTTGGCCGCTGCTTCTTCTTCTTCTTCTTTTTTTTTTTTTTTGATGTGAACGACAGCAAGTGCATGAGGTCACTTCCTTCCTCATGGCCTCACGTAAACACCCCTTTCTCCGTGGTGCAAACGTGTGTCTGCTGCTAGCAAAATAACTGAAGCCCTGCAGCCCCAGCCGTATGGCCTGCATACGGACGGGGCATAGGGAGGTGAGGTTGCCATGGCAACATGTCTAATCCCCTTGGCACCCCGGCAGGTGTGACAAGCGTCGGAGGGAACAGGAGAGCAAGTACATCGAGGAGCTGGCTGAGCTCATCTCTGCCAACCTCTCCAACATCGACAGCTTCAACGTCAAGCCTGACAAATGTGCCATCCTCAAGGAGACCGTGAGACAGATCCGACAAATCAAAGAGCAAGGTACCACCACCACTGCCCAAATTACACCCATACACTCCTGGTCATAAGCAGAGCAGCAGATGAAAAGATATAATAAAAGATAGAATTTGACCATAACCTGATTATAATTTGATTAAAATTTTACTGCCAAAAAATGTTTTCTTTATTTGTGTCTTTGGAGTAAACAGTGAATAAACTTAAGCTGGATCATGTCAAGTACCCTGCTGCAGGACAGATGATGCCAGTGATGAAGTGGTGTGTTTGGTTCATGGCCAGGCTGCTTCAGACCGACAGCCAGTTTGGCTGTTAGTTTCACTGGGGGTAAATGAACACCAGTAATTGAGACCAATCCTTGGTGGTCATGGCTCAAGGCTGTAAGTGACAGTGTGTATCTGTTAGTGCCAAACCCTGCCTCTCTCTGGGAGACTAATGACACTGGTGACTCAGGAATCAGACCTTATAGAGAGTCACTCCTATCCCTAGGCCATTTTCCAATCATTTTGCAGATATGACATGATTAGATACGCAAAGGACGATATTTTCTTCCAGCTCATTTGAGGTTAGATCCGTAAGGTTAAATGGGTACGGGAGAGAGAAAGAGCAATCATACTGGAATCTACCCAGAGGGTCACAGCTGGCTACTGCTGGCCCCGGAGTTGTACTGCCAGGTTGCCATAGTTACAGGGTGGGAATGATGGAGGGCCTCTATGTTGTTGTTTTTTTTTCCTTTTTCTCTTTTCCGTCTGTTGTCCATTTAACACACCTGTCCTTGCCCCCATTTGCGCCTTTGCTCTTTTGCTTCAGGTGTCTGTTATCTTTTATGTCAGTCGCTGCTTTCTCTGTTATTTGCTCGTGCAGCGAGTTCGGTTTGAGATGCAATGAAATCCATCCAGTGACATATTATTTGTCGTCTTGCTTAGTGTCTCGCGCCACAGATGACCCTGCTATGTAGAGTGAGTGGTATCTAACAAAGCCTCAGACACATGCTGATTTTAAAAATAGAAAGGCATGCTAACCATGCATCCATGACTTGTGCTGCCCCCTGGTGGCCAGAAGAAATGCTTTATTATACTGTGTAAGTGAAGCAGCCAGCTGTAAATTGTAGAATAGTTGCCTTGAAAATGTGACAAACAATGTAATATATAAAAACTGAACATGTATTATACCAAGTCATGTGCGCTTCTCAAAATTCTGGCTCCAAAGTGTTTTGAGAATAATGGCTCTTCATGTTGGGTCACACAGTTTGGGATATGTAAAGTAACAAGTTAAAAAAATCATATGCATAGAAGATTGTTGTAAAAGGATCATTCCTTCATCAGTAGTTCGATGTGTGTGTGTGTGTCCTTAGGAAAAAGCTCTTGCAGTGATGACGATGTCCAGAAGGCGGATGTGTCCTCCACTGGTCAAGGGGTCATTGACAAGGACCATCTGGGACCGCTGCTCCTGCAGGTCAGTTTGGGGACAATCCCTGTGGGGCAAAAAAAAAAACAACACCAATTAGTTGCCCTTCCATATGCTGGACCAGTGCTTTTCTATTGTTTCTCACTTGAAGTTGATAAAAAACATCTCACCTGGTTTCTTCAATTTTGTTGGCCTTCTGTTTTTTAGGCCTTGGATGGCTTTCTGTTTGTGGTGAACCGAGAGGGCAGCATAGTGTTTGTGTCGGACAATGTGACCCAGTACCTGCAGTACAAGCAGGAGGAGCTGATCAACACCAGTGTGTACAACATCATCCACGATGAGGACAGGGAGGAGTTTCACAAGAATCTGCCCAAGTCCAGTGGTGAGACATGGGTTTAAACATGTATTGGTGCAAACATATTCAAGATCATACGTACAAACCTAAATGCATATTCTAACAGTCACCTACTCACACACACACATAAAGACGAACATCCTGCTCGTATGTTTGCTAATAATTTTTTTTTTTCTTTTTTTTTTTTTTTGTAGCATCAAATGGGGCACCATGGGGTGGAGATGCACCCCGGCAGAAGAGTCACACTTTTAACTGTCGTATGCTGGTGAACTTTGTTCATGGTCAGAGTCATGGGTTGTCAGAAGAGAGGCCTGGAAGCCAGCGCTATGAGACCATGCAGTGTTTTGCCCTCACTCAGCCCCGGGCTATGATGGAGGAGGGAGAAGGTAAAAGTCATTAGTAACAGCTTTGAATGTTTTTATGTTTTGGTTTGGGCTTTTTTTCCAGTTTAAAAAAAAATAGAAAATTGTTATATAATAGTTAAATATGTGACAACAGTCTACATTTACAGTTATAGATAAAGAGGATATGATTTAAGCAGCCTTTCTACTACAATGCAGGACTTTTTCATGTTACATGGCTTAAACTTAGCGTACAGTTTGATGCTATCGGTTTATTGCATATAATGCTAAATCCACATGTAAAATGCTGAATGTCCATTGTAGTCAAATGGGGGCTTCACACTGCGTTGTCTCTTTCCTCAGATTTGCAGTCATGTATGATCTGTGTGGCACGACGCATCACTGCAGTAGAGAGAACAGAGAGGTTTAGCACTCGCCATGAACTGTCTGGTAAGTTTCCACAATTTCACGATCTTACAGATCTAAGTGCTTTTCTAGGAGGTATTCATTTTGTGAACATTTGACATGAAAAATGTTTGGAAATGTTTGTGTTAGCCAAACCACCTTACTCTGACTTTTTGTAGGCCTACCAAACTAACTTTGTCCCTTTAAAAATAATAAATAAATAAACATTAGCAAGAAAATTCCCGACATGTACCATCTCTACTTCTGCTGATATCAGAATGTGATCTTCAAGCCATGTTATTGTGGATATTTAGAGATGTATGATGCATAGAATCCATAAAATTAAGAATATGTACTGTACTCTAAAGTTATTCCTTTCTTCCTTTGCCACCACAAGTCATGATCCATTGTCTAATCCCATCTGTGCATCTGCTGTTGCAGGTAAACTGATTGAAATTGAACAGCAGAGCTCTCTTCACACCACAATGCGCCCAGGCTGGGAGGACCTGGTGAGGCGCTGCATGCAGATGTTCCTGAATCGCAGTGAGGGACAACCCTGGTCCTACAAACGTCACTATCAAGATGGTGTGTAGTGATGTACTTCCCTGCCATTTAACCTCCTTCACTGTTACTTAGTCATTACTAAATCTTCATTTCCTGACTTGTTTTGGATTTGAGTGGATTACCTCGAATGAGAGTATAGTCACAGACATTTGCACAGACATAATCCATTATTATGGGCCAAGACAGCTCTCCAGATAGACTTTGTTTACTTAACACGGGTCATGTGGCAATTACAAAGTCTTTCTTTTTCATTATTTACTACTTTAAGGCTCCAGCACTTATTTTTCTCAGTATTATTGTGAGTTCAGCATGTTGTGTCATTTTTATCACAATTATTATGGGCAGCAGGAGGGCAGGTTTGAGCATTGTCAAGAAGGCAGCAATCACAAGAGCATACAAAGAATGTACCAGCACACAGATCACCTCATTAAGATGTTTGGCATGTGGGACACGGTGTTTAATTAAAAGCCAACACTTGTATGTCACCAGATCAGTTTTTAAAAAGGCGAGAATAATATAAGAAGCTAGATTATACAAGAAACTAGAAGGGAAAGAGTAGACAAAGAGGTGCATGTGATCCCTGCTTATTGCAGTTATGACTTATAACATGTCAGCAAGTTGAGCTTTTGCTGTGCTCTTGTGTTGCATAAGAAAAAACAGCTGCGTTGTAACCACATCACAGAACAGCATGCAGAAATGAACATAAGTCTGTGCCACAACCTGTAGCAGCTTCATTAGTGTTAGCTTTTGATGTTGTTAGTGTACATGCTTTGTCCCATTGTTAGCTATGTAGGACTTGAATTATCTGGGTTTTTTTTCCCATCCAGCTTTCCATAATGGCCATGCGGAGACCCCGCTCTACCGCTTCTCGCTCTCTGATGGCACACCAGTCACAGCCCAGACCAGAAGTGACCTCTGCAGGAACCCCAACACCAATGAACCACACTCTTTCTTGTCCACACACTTGCTGCAAAGGTGCAAATGCTCTATCAAGAATATGATTTCATCAAACGTAGATGGATGTCTGACTGCACTGAACAGCCTAACCTTTGTTCTGTATTTAATGATTGTTATTTTTCATATTTTCCTGTAGGGAGCAGAATGGTTATCGTGGAAACCAAGGAGGAGGCTTGAGGCCTCAAAACATGGGTGTGAACAACCCCAACCAGCAGATGAACATGGGCCCCGGAGGGGGAATGGGCATGAACAGGGGCTACGGCATGGCTGAACAGGGCAACATGCCACAAAGAGGAATGCCTCCGTACGCTGGGGGCAACCGCATGAATCCCATGAATCAGATGAATCCCATGCATCAGATGAACAACATGGGCCAAATGAATCAGATGAATCAAATGAATTCCATGCATCCAATGAACTCCCCCATGAACTCAATGAACCAGATGGGGCCCATGAACCAGATGAATCAGATGGGCCACCATGGCATGCATCAGCAGCAGCACCAGCACCAGCATCAGCATCAGCATCAGCAGATGGGTCAGTTCCATGGAGGAGGAGGTGGACCTGGAGGTGGAGGGTACGGGATGGGAATGACCAGTCCTCCCCAGGCCAGTCCAGGGATTAATGGCCCCCCACACAACGTCATGGGTTCGCCCAGAGTCCGAGGAAGCCCTAAGATGGGTGCTAGCCCCTTCTCTCCTGGTGGTACGAAACAAACTGCTTTTTTTTTTTTTTTTTTTTTTTTAGAACTCTCAAGATCTATCAGTACCTTTACAGGCTAATTAGATGCTGACGTTTGTTTCATGAATTGTTCATATTTCTTTGTTTGTCCTCTTGTAGGTATGAACTCGCCCATGAGCTCCAGTCACCCTGGTAACTCTGGAGGTGGAGGAGGAGGCACCACCTTCTCCAGCAGCTCCTTGAACGCTCTCCAGGCAATTAGCGAGGGAGTGGGCAATCCAATGCCCTCCCCACTCACTTCTCCTCCCCCTCACAAGCCTGACAGCTCCCCAAGCATCAACTCCACCAACCAGTCAGCAGGGGGACCGTGTAAACCAGGCCTCCCAGCCTACTCTGACTCCAAGAGCCCAGGGAGCTCTCTTGGGGCTGGAGGAGAGCAGCAGTCTCAGCAGCACCCACACACCCCCACCAGCGAAGGCCCCCCCGACAAGCCAGACAGTCAGGCCAGCAGAGAGACAGGTCCAGCAGGGGGGGAATCCAATCGACGGGTCCCTGACAGCAAATGCCACAAAAAGCTTCTGCAGCTCCTCACCTCCCCTACAGATGAGCTGGTGCCACCTAGTCACGCATCAGGTTCCGGACCCAGCTCCACGCCTGAGGCTAAAGACGGAACAGCAGGCGTCACCAGCCCCTCGTCCTCAACAGGAGTATCCTCCTCTACCGGCGGAAATCACAGCGCCGTGTCCTCCACTGGTGGCACGGGACATTTATCAAGTCAGTCACTGCAGGAGAAGCACAAGATCCTCCACAAGCTCCTCCAGAATGGGAACACTCCCGATGAGGTGGCGCGCATCACAGCTGAGGCCACTGGGAAGAGCAGCTTGGATTCAGAGCCTGGGCCTGCAGCCCCCGGAGGAGTTAGGGAATCAAAACAGGAGCAGCACAGCCCTAAGAAGGAGAAGCCTCATGCCCTCCTTCACTACCTCCTCAATAAGGATGACTCTAAAGAAGGTGGTGATATCAAGCCAAAGCTCGAGGAGCTAGAGGGGAGAGGAGCTCAAGGAGCAGGGGTCACCAGCTCCGACCCGCACTGCATGGATGGAAAGGTCAAATTGGAGCCATCTGATGAGGTAGGTTTTCCCCCCAATGTAATAAGTCCTTAGATTTAGTTTCAAATACCTAGTAGAAAATTGTTTTCCAACCATTCTTGTGTCTCGCTGGTCCAGACGGAGACCCTGGAGACCATTCTTGGTGTTCCAAGGAACAACTCTGGCTTCTACCCTGAACCAGACTCCAGAGCAGGGAAGGAAGTGGGACACAAACAAGGAAATATGCCTGACAGTTTACACGGTGAGTCATTCTAAAACATAAAAAAAAAAAAAACACAAGGCAGTAATTCTACTCAAGTCTCACATGAAGTATCACACCAGTGCACGCTCTGGAACCACCTATTGTTTTTAATCTTAGAACCTCACCTATGGTATTGTGTGTGTGTTTCAGATGGGGATAAATGCCCCATGCCTCCAGCTCAGCGTGGTGCCTATCAGAGAGCCTTGTCCATGGATTCCAAGCCCATGGGTGGAGAGGGAGCAGTAGGAGGTGGGCTGGCTGTGAGAAGGAATGTCCCCTGTCCTACATTGGCCAAACAGGAGAGCATGGAAGTTCCGATCCGACCTGGGGCCGTGCCCAATGGCTTTCCCGGGGGCATGGGTGTGTGTCCACCGAGGGGCAATCCAACAAGTAAATTAAATACTTATTACTCAGCATGCCATAAAGAGCTTGGTTTTCTATATAGACCTGAGTCCCACAGAATAGACAGCATAGGGATATCTCTTTTCTCAGTGCGACTCGTGTTTGGATTTTTGATTAAACCCACAATCTTTGATCGTACAAAAGCTCAGGGTCCAGTTTTCTCTATGTTCACTGATAAAACACTCTCTGTGAATGGTCTTTGTGTTGTTCAGGAGGCATGGGCAGAGGTGTGGGAATGTCCCATCGCCCTCCCATGGGAGGGCCAGGAGAGTGGGGGATGCCGAGGCCCAGTGGCAGCCCTGCGGCTGGACCAGGACACCCAGGCATGGGTCGCTCTGTCCCAATGGGAGGACCCATGATCAGCCGCTCCAACAGTGTACCTGGCAACACCAGGTCTATGCTGCAGCAGCAGCTCATGGATATGGGTATGTCACATGTCTCTGTTGTAATGTCTGAAGCTGTAGTTACTGAATGTTTGACACTTTTACTAAATTGGTGCAGATGTGGTGAAGCAGAGTAAATATCTGATCTGGAGTCACTTTCTGTGAATCCATCTGCAGGTTCCAATGAAGCCAGTATGAGTATGAGCCCGTTTGGTGGACATGGACCGCCACCTCAATCCCCCTCCTGGTCAGACTCTGGCATGGGAATGGACAGACCTCAGAGTAACACAAACAGGTAAACCACTAGTCCCAATCCTGTCCCTGTTCATTTTTTCAACTTAGTAGACCTCAAGCTGAATACAGAAGTTGTCATCAGTAGTGTCTGTGAATTCAGTCTCTCAGTCTTTTGTTGAAGTGACTTAACATCTGGGTCATTTGTTGGGTTAGGGACCAGTTTGTGCACCCCCTGGAAGATCTGCTGGGGACCCTGGCCAACAGTGAGGGCCCAAGTGATGAACGAGCTCTTCTGGACCAGCTGGACTCTCTGCTCAACACCGCTGACGTCATTGCTCTGCAGGAGATAGACCGAGCCTTAGGCATACCTGAAATAGTAGGCCAGGTACAGGACTCACTACAGTCTAAATTATGTATTGTGCTCATTTTGTTAACAGGAGATGATTAGACACTAACAGTGCTGGCACCAAAGGCCCAAATGAGCTTTGCCTAAAAGTAATTTTAAATTATACAGTGATTATTGAACAGAGGAAAAGTCTATACTTATATAATAATATCAAATCAGAATATTATGACATAAAGAGGTTGTTGGTCTGTAGTGTGTGAGCATTAAGAAAAGCAGAACATGTTGAGAAGCTCAGAGAGAGGTCTAAAATCACTGAATAAATTTGTATTAGCATTTCTGCTATTATAAGTAGATGTGATTTAAATACAGGTTCTTCGAATGTTAACTTGCATTAATGTTACCAAGTTTTGTTTTGTTTTGTTTTGTTTTTTTGTTTGTTTTTCTGCTGATGTAGTACATGCGATTCTCATGCAGTAGTTTAATGTATATGTGTTTTACGTCTGTGCTCTGGCCTTCGAAAAATCACTTACCCTTAGCTAGCTGTGTGTTAATATTGCATTAATGTTTATTCTGTCCAAACTAGCATTACATTGCAACTTCTCTGTGCCGCAGACCCAGGGACCTGAAGGTCACCAGCAGGGCCAGGATCAAGGTCAGGGTCAGGGCCCACCATCAGAACCTTTCCCAGGGCCAGACTCCTCCATAGGCATGGACCAAAAACCCATGTATGGCCAGGGCTACCCTGGACCCCCAGGACCCCCCTCCATGGGCATGCAGCCCAATTACGGCGGCAACACCATGCAAGTCCAGTCTCCTGGAGGCTTCAACCCCATGATGAATCAGATGGCCCAAACGGGGGGCTTCCCTGGCATGACCGCCATGGGGGGTATGGGCAACCCCCGTGCAAACATGATAAGACCTCGCATGATGGCCACCAAGCCCCTCCGACTGCAGCTGCAGCAGAGACTGCAAGGGCAGCAGGTGATCACACGGACAAATACAGATATTATATTATATATAATATATAATATAATATAAGATATAATATTCAGCCTGATGGTGGGACCTTCCATGTTGTTACTTAGAAAATACATTAATGTAGCTTGTTTCCTAGGGGGAGTGTGTGGATTATTGGGTATGATGTTAATAAAAAACATCAAAATAGGAAAACTGGCATAATGAACTGTCTTTATCCTTTCTGATCCGGTAGTTTATCAACCAGACCCGACAAGGCATGAAGATGGAAAATGCCCCCGGAGGAAACCCTGCTATGCGTCCAGGCATGCAGCCTGGCATGCAGCCTGGCATGCAGCCTGGCATGCAACCTGGCATGCAACCTGGGATGCAGCCTACAGGCATGGGTGGTCAGGTGTGTGTCTTCCTCACATCTAATCCAGTGTGCATTCACTCTTAATGAAGCCAGCCAGGTCGCCCTTTGCAGAACTAGGTATAGATATGTCTGTATTTTTCTGCAGTCTTTCCTAAACGCTCAGATGATGGCTCAGCGCAGCAGGGAGATGCAGATGAGGAGGCAGCGGATGATTATGATGATGCAACAGCAACAGCAGCAGGGGCAGGGGGCAGCGGGAGGCTTCAGCCCTCCTCCAAATGTCACTGCACCAGGAGGCATGGACAACCCCATGGGAGGCCCGCCCATGAACCAACCTGGACAGCAAGGCTTCAATTATGGAGGTAACTATGGTGAGTTGACTGAAACAGAGCTGGCTGTCTGTATCATTTCCGCCTGGATGTTCGAGTCTCACACTCATAACCGTTCTTTTGTTGTTGATGTACTTGCAGGGATGAACCAGCAGGGGGACCCATCATTCATGGCTCCAGGCAGTAGCCCACCAGGAAACATGATGCAGGGACGAATGGGTGGCCCTCCTCAGAACGCCATGATGCCAGGGATGCAGGGAAACCCACAGGGAGGGCCCATGTACCCATCTGGTGACATGAAGGGCTGGCCACAGGGGGGCATGCCACGCAACAAGTGTGTAACATCAGGCTTCTTTGAGCAATAACTTATCACCACTTTAGCAAAACACTCAAAAGAGTTGGATCCCTGTGTAATATTTCTAAGAGTAAAAGAGGTAAAGGACTTGTTTCAATGTTTTTTCTTTTTCTGGTCTTCCAGCCCATACCCCCAGCAACAGTTCCCCCAGCAGGGCAACCAGGGCCAGTTTGGACCCATGATGATGAACAACTCCATGGGTGGACCCGGGTCTGTGAGCGTGGCCGGCGCCGGGCAGATGGGCCAAATGCCAGGACAGATGCAGGGCCAAATGGGCATGAACCCCATGGGGATGGGTAGAATGCCAGTGGGATCTGATCAGGTTGATAATTAGTGGCCTGAGCTGATGTTTTTAAATCTCTGTAGAAAGTCAGAGACATTTAATGGAACATGCTGAGTTTTTACAACTCATCTCACTGTGTGGTTTTTCTGTCTCTGCAGAAGTATTGTTGAGGACCTGTAGCTGACAGCAGAATCTGGAGCCTTTCAGCTGTGGCAGAGCAGCCTGGGCCAGGAGAAGAGCTGGGCCTACACATCACACACACAGTGGGAGTTCCCCAGCATAAGATGTGACGCAGGAGTCTCAACACAACGCACTGCTCATCGTGGAGGAAGTGGGCTACAAGGACAAGCATGCCTCAGGTTTCACCTCCAACTGAGGCCTCGCACGCTGTAGCCCAACCCTGTTTAGGTTATGCACAAACACAAAATATCTGTGTGCGTACGCGCGTGTGTGTGTGCATGTGTGCGTGTATGTGTGCGTGCATGTTTGTGTGCGTGTGTGTTCACGTGAATGACCTGGAATTGTCGGGCAGTATTCGGCGTCACAGTCAGGCTGCAGAACGGGACTACGGTACAACTGGCTGTGGCTGCACTTTACCTGGAGGCTTCTGTGTGGAATAAAGACTGATGCAATATTTCTTCATCATTACAGCCTTACTAGAGATTCAATGCCTTCTCAACCATGGGTTTCTTCTGTTTCTTTCTTATCCCTTGGATGCGCCTCATTCTTAAAGTCATTGGAAGCTATAAGCACAGTTTAACTATGTTATGCAGATTGGAGCAATAACTCTTGCCTCTATGCTTTAGACTGTAACTGAGCATCATTACCCCTGTTATGAGCAAACAAATGGTACTGCAGTATTAGATGTCTCAAATGTCCTCTGTGAATATGAATTGTAAATACTCTACAAAATATATCAAACATGCTTTTTAAAGGCCCATTATTGCACAAAGTATGAGACCTGGCTGTATTTTTGTGTCCCATAGGTCAATACTGATTTGGATGATTTGCTTTTTTTTTTTTTTTTTTTTTTTTTTTTTTTTTTTTTTTTTCAAATGCCTTTGCAAATATTGCAGGCATGTTTGGGTTTTCCTCCCCTGTTTGTCATTTTCTTAATGCTGTATTTTTTTTTTTTTCCCTGAAAAGTCATGTATTTCATGTTTTAGTGAGGCACTTTTTACTTGTGACGAGGATCTGATGAGTTGAAGGTTTGGGATTTCACAGTGTCAGGTTTTATTGGAAGGTGGTGGAAGTGAATTCTGTCAGGACAGTCGATTACTTAAAACTGTCATGTTGTTGGACTGTGTGTGTTTGTGTGTGTATGCGTCTGCAGTACAGTGAAGACAGGAAGGCACTCTTCAGTTCACCAACAGGCCCGGTCCTCGCAGAGTTCTCCCTCTTCCCACCAGCTTTGTCTGTCGAGTGTATTTTAGTCGCAGCATCTTCTTTTGACTGTTATTCTCAACTCGCTGAATCTACCTTTTCAACATGCGCAATCCAAAGATATTTTTCCACATCTCTGTATAGTTTCCGAGGTTTCTGGTGTACATTTTTTTATGATAAGCGTTATATTATTCTGATGGTAAATGGGTACATATCATGGATCTGTAATAGCATATGATGGTTATGAACTGAAAGCACGTCAGCTGTCAGTGCAGTGCAGAGAGGACTGGAAGGGCTGAACCCCACAGCAGAAACTTTTTACATCAAGAAAAAACAAACAAAAAAACCCAAAAAACAAAGCATGTTTTGCTGTGAAAGAGAAATACCAATGGAATGAAATCCACTTTAAGACATATCAATATCTCTTCTATTTTTCAGGAAACAACTTCATTTTATGTCCAGATTTTGTTACTTCAGGAGAAAGGAATTTTGTTGAACTTTGTGGAGTTTGAGTGAAGCGCAGAAAGAGGCAAGAGATCATTTGGACTGGTTTTGTTTTTCTTTGTGTGGAGGTAAGATAAGCTGTCGTTTTACAGGATGTACATTACAGATTTTTTTTTCCTTTGATGTTGATATTGATGTAAATACAAATTTCTATTTAAACACTCTTGACTTTGGTTCTCTAATTACATACTGACTGATTATTAGCACTGATATATGCATGCAGTTTATTCAGTTCTCAGGCTGGTAACAGAATCTCAGCCAGTATATTGCACTGACATAATAATCAGTTTGATCAAACTAAACAGATGAGAGCTGCAGCTCGTCAGGTCTTTGGAAGGAACGAATGAAGGAATAATCGCTTTTTATTTTTAGATCTAATATTCTGTCAGAAGACGAGCTTTGATTTTCAGTATAACTCCCTGCTGAGTATTGTCATGTAGAAAAACTTGGATACAGTTTCCTGTTTCAGGTCATTGTAACAGCCATAGAGTATGATGCACTAACCTACAGATAGTGGTTGAAGAAGAATTTAGATCCTTCAGAAAAAGTAGGTAAATACTTGTGAAGAGAGGAGATACACTGACACACTATTTTACTAAGCAAAGGGAACAGTACCACACTGTGAAAATACAGTTGTCCTGTATCTAACTTTGAGAAGAAAAAGTAGTACTTTGCTCCTGTGACTCATATATAATTTTATATGACATAATTCTGTTTTTAATATTAAGCATCATTTACCTGTTGTAGCTTTTTGAGGTAGAGTCAGTTTTAACTTTTTTTGTAAGAGATCACCAGCCAAAAATGTTGAACCAATAGTTTAAAAGTACAGCATTCCCCCTTTTTTTAAACATCGCGGATAGAAGTATAAAGTATCATCCAATGGAAACGTAAATAAAATGTAAATATAATGGAATAGAAAGTGTAATCTTTTTTCTGATATATAGTGGAGTTCAAGTATTAAGTAGAAAATGGAAATTCTGAATCAGAATCAGAAAAACGTTATTAATCCCCGTAGGTAAATTCTATTGTTACTTGAAAACAGCACTTAAACAGAACTTGAGTAACAATTTTGACTTGAAGTCTGAATATTCAGTTGTTAACAAGTAATGTAGTAATATAGTACCCAGCAGCAGCGTCAACTTTAGTCCTATGTCATTTTTACCAGAGGGGGGCGCTGTTGTCCACTTATGTCTCCTCCTGTCTTCTCCAACACGTACATTGCCTCACACAGCAGCTCAAGCTTTTACCCCTGCAAAAGGCTGCAGTTCATCACACTGTCGCTAGAGGGCGCTAACTGCCAGCGAGAGCTGAAGACAGGGACGCGAGGTTTGATCCATGTTTATAGACTGAGGGATCAAAATAATAACAATAATTAAGAACGAAGCGAACATAAAATCCATGATGCGGCCCTAATTGGATTAAAGGCGAATAAAGTAATAAAGTAATGGTGATAAAATAAAAGCGATGTACAGACTTATAATGGAGACCACGACAGTCTGCTGTTCATTTTCTCCACAGCTCAATCAGATTATGTAATAATTTATGTAAAAATAAATAAGATAATTACATATGATTAGGAATTCAAAGTGGAAGCGTTATTCTGATTTAACAGTATGAGAGAAAACGCGGAGGTATTTGTGTGCGTTAAACAGTTCACTTCAACTACTCACGCACACTTCTCTAACAGCTCGAGCACAGTAGGTTTCTAAAAAAAAACATGAAGTGTATATATTAATAGTAAACTTATAACATACGACTGTACTGTGGGAATCTCTACCCGAGAGCAGCTCCGTCTCTTTCCTCTCTCTCTCTCTCTCTCTCTCTCTCTCTCTCTCTCCCTCTCTCTCTCTCTCTGAGTGTTGGCGTGGTTCCCGGCCCATCTGCGGCCTGGCCCGTGGATTACTGTTTGTTAATGTTTCAATCAGCTGTGTGTTGAGGAATGTGGAGCTATTTAACCTGAACTTCCCCAGGTGTGCCGAGGCGCCGCTCAGTCTGGGCCCCGCCGCCCTCCCCTGCCCTTGGCACAAAGCTATCACACAAACACAATCACACACTGGCCACGCCGGGGCTGCAGCTGTGCGCATCGCACCGCAGGGAAATGGGAAAAACATTGCACCAGGGAGACAGAATAAATCTTATAAGGAATCGCCTCGCCAAAGCAATTTTAACCCCTGCGGTGCCGGCGAAGGGGGGCTGGGGGCTGATTTACACTATAACATATTGAAACACCACATTTAAATGGATGTTTTATGAAGTGAAACAAACTTTTATCTCATTTATTTCACTTCTCGTTCATAGTAAAGCATGCTGCGTCACTTTATCTTTGTCAGTGACTTTGTTAAACACCAAACATAATCTTATATCCTCTTAAAAATAAAACTACGTCATGACTTGGATGGCTTTTATTTTAAACTTTATTTCAAACTGTCTTTATTAGTCAAAATCTTTAGACTTGACGATTTAAATTGAGACTTCCTCTCGTAATGTGATACGTTAATGACCCATAGAGAGAGCAAATTACCAATTTAACTGGCTATGAGCCATTATGCTGACCACCAGCTTTGGTTTTAAGTTACCTGAACGACTTAACAGCTTCTTCTAGGTTGTTTTTTTTCTTTCTTTCTTTTTACTGACAACCGCTTTACACTCCCCAAAGCTATAAGAAAAACTATTCAGTGATGAATATGAGTGGACCTGCGATTAATCACAATGGTAACAAGGCCATAACAGCCCATAATAACCACCCAAGTGTTAACTTACAGGACTCTTCCCCAGCTGTAGTATTTGTAAAGAAATCAACAGTGAAACCCCCCCAGGGTATATGATGTGATACTCCACTTCAAATCAGATTCAGATACTCCCCCTCCCTCCCCTTTCTCCCCCCCACACACAACCACACAAGAGGAATTCTTGTTCAAAAATAATTGTCTTGTTTTAATAAAAACACCAATAAAGTACATTGTAAGAAAACAATATCTTCACGTAATGAGGCATTGTAATATACAATACAGTTTGTCGCTCAGGAATCTGAGAAATTTACTTTTTTTTCTTTTACAAAATGTTGAATTCTCTACATGGTTTATACAAGATACAAAGAGCGTAACAGAAACATTAGCTTTCTTTAGAAACTCTACAAGCAACAAGCGATGCTGGCTGCACTGAACTTGTCTTGGTCCTCCGGGCTAACCCAGTCTATGTCTGGACACTACCGGTCTTCTTCTCTCAGGACCCTCTGATGAATCGAGAGCCGTGAGTGGCAGAGATCCTCGCCACCGGAGGATGTCCACACAACGTTATTTTTTTCTAGCATTGGGAGTTTGAAACGTCCCTACACAGTTCAAGGTTTTTTTTTTAATTGATGTGGTCGCGGAGTCACATCAGGTAGCCTTGTTCGTTCTTGGTGGTGCTCGCTGTGGGGTCATGGTGCGATGCTCCACGAGCTCTTAACGGCACATAATCCTGTCATCTGAGCATCCATTCTGTGGGCAGAGATAAGAGAAGGAGGATTAGTTCATGTGCTTTGGATGGATAAAAACCGGTGAGCAAAAGGAACTTTTACGCACGGACCTTGCAAGTTTTACGCACGAGAAATGACACTCAAAAACATGTTAACAGAGTACATGCACCTCTGTAGTGCAGTGACACACATACATACATGTACATGGTACATATAAACAGATATTTACCTCCACAGAGATGCTGGCGAGCTCTGCGTTCAGAGTGGTCAGCGGTGTGCGGGGGACGCTGCTGGTGGAGTGCTGGCGGCTCTTCTCCGGCTCGTCCAGCTCGACCTGCAGGTCCCAGATGTAATCGATAACGTGCTGCAGGATCTCCACTTTGCTGGCCTTCTTGTTGGTGGGCAGGGTGGGCACGAGCTCCTTCAGCTTGCTGTAGCAGCTGTTCATGTCCTGCAGGAAGACGCTCATCTGCTCGTCCAGCAGCGGGATCTTGCACTTAGAGATGGTCAGGCTCTGATCGGACAGGCAGCGCACCACGTCCTCGCTGCCGACCTTGCTCTTCAGGGCGCAAGTAGATCCGACAACCTTCATCTTGATTAGTGTACGAGGTGTAGTTTCCAAGGATGAGGAAAAAGTAAAGTTAGGAAATAGTCGAGCAACGACGCTTCTCCTCCTCTTGGAGATGTGAATAAGGCAATGTTGACAGTTTGCAACATCCACATGGGCAAACCTCCTCCTGTTTATAGCAGCGCCGGAGCCGGGGGCGTGCACGAATGCTCCTGTTTGAAGGCGGTGAGCCAATGAGACGGCTGCGTTTGTATTGGTAGGTCGGTCCACAACCGCACTTCCAGCCAATGACTGCGCTCGCCTGGTTATCGGGATTTACAATCTGTTTGAGGGATGGCGTTACAAATGGAAACAAATGTGTGTCTTTTATGGGTAATATGTGGGAATCCAGCTGTCCATGGCTTGGGGACTCTGCAGGTGTAGATTGCCTGGGGACAGTCAAGGGGTGGTGAATGCCTGGATATGCACTGTGAGAATGTGTGTGGGATGGGACAGGATGAATAGGATGAATGGCTAATGATAATTAGGCTACCACAGTGCCCTAAATTTGCCTCTCACAATTGTTGATGGCGCTGCAGATGTGGATGACGATAGTAAAGTTATACAACTGATCACACAGAGTGGCCAAACAATTCTGGGAATAAGATTCACTTTTTTTTAAAATTAACTTTAATTAGTTCAAGATGATGACTTTTTTTTGTGAACAATTTATCAGCTCGTGAGTTTAAATAAAAGCTGAGGGCAGAGACAGTTGAATGTTTTAGGAAGCACGCTGCGCAGTCATTCCCACACCACCGCTCCCCGAACTAAATCTCTGCTCTCTTAACTCTGAGCTTTCTTTATGCTACGGAGCACAGACTCTCTTTTTTCTGCGTCTGTGCGCTGAACGAAGCCCAGTGTGAGCAGCAGCAGCAGCAGCTTCGCGGATTCCTTCACATGTTTCTGCAGTGTGTGCTCAGCCTTGTGTGCACACTCAGATCGCATCGCTCTGTTCTGAATCTTCCCCCCAGATTGTCCAAACAAGCCCGAGCAGACTGGCAGGCGCCAGCGCGGTGACGTCACCCATTCATCCGAGCCTTGACGCCTGTCAGCCTGGCGCCGCTCGGGCGGTCTCCATGGAGACGTCAAACAAGAGAGCTCGCACTCGGCGCTCCTCCGCTCACCTGCGTGGCGCGCGGAGCCCCTGAGAACAAACCGACTCCGGAGCTTTGTCGTTCATTTATCACCTTAAAGCAGCGGGATGGGATTACCGCCCAGCGCACCTGCAGAGCAAACGCTGTCAGCCGGTCAACACTGCAGAGACAGAGGAGGAGGAGGAGGAGTAGGAGGAAGGCTCGGCGTTATGTTGTTACCGCATTTAACACTAAATAACTGTTGCATTCCTACACACAGCCCGCTTTCACTGCTCTGTGACCCTGTGGTTACTATAAAAGTCCTGTTTTTAAAAGACTCAGCTTCATGCATTTCATTTTATTTGTTGTAGTGATGACAGTTTATGTCAGATTGTGTTACTTAATCATTCATCGGACCAACTCATTTTCGGTTGTAGCCTACAGACACGTTGTGTAAGGAATAACAGAAAAAAGAGGAAATATGTTTCCAGAGAAGGAAGTCTCACATTAATTTACTGACTACTACTTCATTTACCCCTTAAAAGCTATTTTCTACTATAATATTGAAGCAGCTACAATAGCATAATATCTACAGTATAGTATAATCATAATATAGTAGAAGTACAAAGATATAAGTGGCAACAATGATATACTCCATTAAGTAGCCTAAAACTCTTGCATTCAAAAGCCTACTTAAGTAAAAGCAGTAATGTTATAAAAGATATAGTTAAAGTATCAAAGTAAAAATACTCATTATAGACAATAATGGCTCCTTTGAGTGTCATACTATAAAGTATTATATAACAAGATTAATATTACATATGCCTGCACATGTAAGCAGTACTTTTACATTGTATCCAGCCAAAGTGAATCTATTTTGCCTACTTTGTATACTGTTGGGTAGTTTAATCTACATGAATGCATCAAATTTTCAGTCAGAATAGGTGCAGTAACTAGTCACTATAGGAGTGAAATAAATGTAGCACTGCAAGCACTACAGCTCAAGTTTGCACTGACAGAAAGTACAGTCCTTCAGTGAATGTACTAAGTTACATTTCACCACTGTATAATACCACATGTGCTTATAAAATGCTTTTACTGATCAGGATCTGCAGCATCTAATTGTTCATAGATGCATTTTATTTGTGCACATTTAAAAGTTTGTTTAAAATATTATCATTTGCACAGACTGACAGTTTTTCATCAGGTTTAAAATTTGTTTGCATCATCCTGAAGGAATAAAAGCAGCTTGTTCTCCTCCGATTTTAATATAAATGCTATTTAAAGAGCCACTGCTAATATCTGCACAGATGTTAAACCAGACCAAAGATAACGTCAGTACTGCTGTCTTGTAACAGAGTTAACTACCACCGGGACTGTTTCTTCTAGCTATTGCAGTAGCCTGTAAAAACTTTTTAAAAAACTTTCTTTTTTTCCCTTTTCTTTTTTTGCCCTCTGTCCTAGGTCGCAGCTGACAGGGCGGAGGGAGGGCCGGGTGGGTAGAACAATGGGAGTGCGGTGCAGGGATTGTGGGAGAGAATCTAGGCTGGAGCCACAGTGTCTGGAGCGCCCCTCCACTCCCCTCATCCAGCTTTTGTTCAGCTGCAAAAGCTATCAGCACTTCCTACTGACACCAACAATAACTCCACACAGCTGGGCCCTTTTTAGCCTGTTTACAGCACATCAAGGCGAGGGGAGAGAGAAGACAGAGGGATGAGGCAGAGGAGGGGAAAGAAAAGTGAAACATATTAGCTCCTGATTTTAACTGACAGAATGGCAGCAGTGCCCTCTCCCAGCTCCCCTTCCCTCCTTCATCGCTGACACAGAATTCATTTCCCAGTGGACTCTTTATGTGTGAGCCCATTATCACTTAGCATTTTATTTCTACGACAGGCTACTGTTTCTGTCAGTGGTGTTGCAACACCATGCATCCATCAAACAGCAGAAAGGCAACACTTTTTTTTTCAGGACATTGTGTATCTTGGCTATATTTGTGCCAGCACACAAACTGTTCCCCAGTAGTTTTTTTTTTCTTTCAGGATAAATTGTTCCATTTGGTGGAGGGGAAACTTATTAGCTAATACGCCCTCTTTATCGCTACACCACGTAGATCTACAAAAGCACACTACAGGAAGCCACAAGGGGAAAAGTTGGTGCAGGAATTCATTCAGAGGAAATAGGACATTCCAGCAATGCTTTCACACTTTTGCTGCTGTTATTATTGCTGTGGGGACAATAAGTAATGCTCGTACTACTTCCTGAAACATGAAAGTGACCAAAGCACAATGATGGCGGACGAGAATAAATGGTTTCTTAGACAGAGGATTTTACTTCAGTATGATTATTGAGATACACTGTTGAAAAGAAATGGGGAGGAATTTGATAATGAGAGGAGAGCACCACATGCAAGTTTTCAACAATTTTTACTCACACACACACACACACACAGACACACACACACACACACACACAGGCCATCTCCTCGCAGCTGTGGGATTAGTTTCCAGTTCCCAGTCAGGCTCTTCCTGTTTGCTTGATAATGATCACACCTGTGTGCAGGTGTGTGGAGAGGCTCATATGAGACTGGGAGGGGTGTGTGCGGTGTCAGATACAAAAACTTTTCCACACCACAATGTCACATCTCTCCTCGGCTGATTGATGACTGACTTGTGGCACTCAAGGCTCATCATTCACAGGTACATGTGGAGGAAGTTTGTGCTAAGTGTGGGAATTTGTAACACTGTGTATCACTGCTCCTGTGGGTGTGCGCTGTGTATGTTTCTGCTTGGATTCCTGGTGTGCCCCGGCGTGGCCTGGCACCTCCCTGGGCAGCCCAGCCCTTGTAATGACTGAGGACCCGTGGTTGGGAGTCACTTCCTGTGGGAGTCCTGCTTCAGAGATGTGTCATCAGCAGCGCAGACCGACTGGAGCCTCGCCGCCTGTTGGGTGTTTTTCCTGCGTGCAGGCAGCAGACTGGGTGGGTGGATGGATGCCTTCCTGTGAGAGCCAGGGGCAGGTTACAGGAACACTATCTCCATCTGATAGTTGGTGTGTGGCGAAGCCTCACGGAGATCCTTGAAGCCCCGCAGGTGTCCTCTTCTCTGTGTCCTTGGCCCCGGGAGGACTCACAGGGACAGCTTGGCCTCTATCTTTTTCTCTCACTTGTGTACATGTGTATGTGTGTGTGCATTCACCGGACCCAAAGCTCACCCCTCCTTTACACCCCTGTGGCCATCTCCCTCCGCCTGGTTCCCACACACACTATCAAAGCCCTTTAATGGCTTCTAATTAGCTCCCCATCTGCTGGTGACAGCGCACTGGTGGCATGCTAAAGCACCCATTGAGAGCATAGGCATTGTGCTCTGGAATACTTTCCACTCCAGTGGCAATTGCCTGGTGAGAGAGCTTTAGTTGGGGGTGCTGGGGTGGGGCTGGGTGAGGAGGGGGTGAGAAGGAGGAGGAGGGGATGCTGGGTAGAGTTCTCTACGGTCAGGGGCTTGGGGGAGGGCAGGGGTGGAGGGATACACAATAGGAGACAGTGTTACGGCTTGTTGCAAATCTAATAACGCCTGAGTCCCTTTTCCGTCCGCTCATCACCCCCCTCAGCACCACCAACTATTTCACCCCTCCCTCTACTTCTTTCACTTTAGCAACAGTTTGCCGCTGACATCACACATGCGGACGCTCGGGTGAGCTAGCACTGACTTTGCGCTGAGGCTACGGTAGAACCGGCAACAAAACCTGATGAGGTGCTCTATTGTCCCGAGGAGCCCCCATGGCTACAGCTCCCCTCTTGAACAACTGACTGAACAATAGATACACCTCTATAGAAACTGTAAATGTTGCCTAATGAGGCCTCTCCATTAACAGGAACCTGTCTATGTGTGAATGCTGCCTGTTTGTCAGATCCTATGAGGCCTTCTCCTTTCCAGGACTTCCAGCAGGGCCCAGGTCCACTGGTAGCAGAAGGGGAGACCAGCTGTTCCCAGCTGGTAGCCAGAAGATGCCTATGGGGGACAGGCCTGATTGCTGCTGGCCAGCTGCCCCCCTGCTGTAGGAGAGAGATGGAGAACAAACAAATGCTTCTGGGAAACCATCAGCTCAGCTCCAGTATTGTCCTCGTTCGATGTCCGCTGTTTGCTAATTTACTTTTCAGACATCATTGCTGGACTGGATGGAAGAATTGTGGATGAATATATATCCTATACATATGTTTTAATGAAGACATTTATCTGACTCGACTAGAGAACACCCAACAGAAAAGAGGAGACAGTGAGAAATTGTTCTGTGATACTGTCAAATCAAAAAGAAGAGCAATAAAATTAAGAACCACACAAGAATAACTCTGTATTTTTTATAAGAATGTACTGTATTGCCTTCATGAAGTTACTAACTAGTTACTAACACAAAACCAAACTAAGGTATTAAACACAGGAACTCATTCTGGTGTTTCAAAGATTCCATGGCAACTGAATGCACCACTTTGAAATGACAAGTAAGACCCTGTGTAAAGCCACGTATCTGTGTGTGTGTGTGTGTGTGTGTGTTTCTGTGTGTGTGAGACAAATGGTCTGTCACCTGACCTCTCTCTGTCCCACACACACACACACACACAAACCCTGCACATCCCCACAGCTGCACGGAGGCGTCCAGTCAGCACGGCCAGGGGACATGGGAGCCAAAGCCCAAAGATGGAGCATGGACAGTGGCAGCTGGGGAGCTGACAAAGCCCCATTCAGAGGGCCCAGGCCTGGGGACAATGGCTGGGCCAGGCTGAGCCCTCTCCTCCACTCTTCCACCCAAAGATTAATACTTCAGATGGGCTTCCCAGTGGCAGGCAGGGCTAAAAGGAGAGCCCTCCTGTTTGTCACTGGGCATTGTGCGAGTCGCCTGAGAACCAACCTCTTGGATGGGCTTGACAAATGAGAGCCGCCATTGACAGTGAACAGATTGGTCCTGCCACTTTTGTTTTGATTGTGGAGCGGGTATAATCAAGTTATTTGGGCCTTGGGGAGTTTTTGTTTCTCTCTCCTGATGCTCTTGACACTAAAGTCCCACCTTAACAGTCTCTGCTGGCTCAGCTGTGATCTAAGCCTGCTCGAGTTTCCCTTCTTGTTTGTTGTTTCTATTTATCAAAGCTGTATAGAGGGTGCAACAGCAAGAGGAAGTTAAGTTACTTGGGTGTGGGAATCTGGCTGTCTATTCATGTGGTCTACAGAAGGCAGTGCAGGTGCAACAGGTGTAGGTGTGTGTATTCTTGCCACAGTCAATAGAGCTACAGTGCGGCATTATTGTAATGTTTTCTATGCAGATGTCCCCTGTACACCTGACCTGAATAATGTGTTAACAGCTCAGCCAGGGGACTACAGTAACCAGAGACCCTGTTAGGTAAAGGGTGGGGGGTAAACACAAGCAGCTCGGGTGTAACCCCCCCCAACCCTCACCCTCCCTACCCTTTTTTCTGTATGTGTAACGCAGGTGTTTAGCCCCCAGCAAGGTAGCATTTCTGGTTAAACTGTAGGAACGCTGCCCCGCCTTCAAACTGGGAACTACAAGTGGCCACAGAGTACACAGCGTCACACCTGCACACCTGTGCTCCCACTGAGTGTGTTTTGTTACATCACATGATTTCACAACAGGAAACGTTCTACCACAGAATTTTGGCAGAGAAGAAGGCACGCATTCAGTCAGCATTTTATTTGCAAATGTCATTTAAAGCCCTATAGCTGAATTAAACTGACCTAAAATACACTCTGTTTGACAAAGCAACAAGCAAGGACTGAACCTTTGTTTTCATGTGCTATGGCTACAGTAAGGGAGGCCCGTGGGGGGCATCTGCCCTGTCTGTCCCGGTGTTATTGCTGTTCATCGACCAGCCATTCTCACGATAAAGGAATGTGCCCTTCTTGTAAACATACATCGACCCCCCGCAAGTGCCACAAGCTTCATTCCCTTTCCCTGCTCCCTCCCATCCCTCCTCTCATGCCTGGGTGTCCCTTTACTCATTCCAGTCTCCATCATGCTCTCATCCACCCATCACCCCACCACCCCCTGGTCCTTCTTAGTGCCAGTGTCCCTGTCCCCTCGGCCGCCCAGTGAAGATCCTCTTCTGGTTCCCACGTAGAACTGAGAGACACGCAGCTAAGACAAGCGCCCTGCTTTTCATCCAGGGCCCTCTTCCAGGAATATGCTTGTGTGAAACTTCGATGCAGCAGAAGGTGCCCTACTTTTAAACTTCATTCTTCTCCCTGGGATTGTTTCACGGGGTTTAACAAAAGGGGAAAGAGACTGTGTGCGGGTCAGCAGGGGTGTGTGTGTGTGTGTATGTGCATCTAGGTTATACTCGGGTGCATGTGTTCGCGTGCACGCCTGTGTTTATGCAACAGTGTGTATGTGTGTGTGCACGTGAGGGGAGGGCTGGAGGATTATAAAGAGGAAGTGAATGGGAAGTACACACTCAGTGACAAAATAAGAGGGAGACATTCCTTTGCTGCCCCTCCCCTCCTCCTCCTCCCTGCTCCCTCTTTCTCTCCTCTCCCTCCGCTGTGGCAGGGCCCTGGGAAAATCAAACAGGTGGTTTGGGCCTGGCAGGAAAGCTGGCTGGGCCCGGGGTGGGCAGGCCTACAGGCTGCTGGGGGCTATCAAAAGCTCTTAGGCCCAGCTTTAGGCCAGCACTCTGAATGGCCCTGGGCTTCATTATCATGTGAATTCTGGGAACTGCCCCGGGCCCCCAGTAACACCAGTGAGCTGCCCATATGGCGTTCGCTTGGCAACTAGGGAGACCCAGCACCCCTCCCCACCTCCCTTCCAGTGCTACTCCTCCATTCCAGCACTCCTGATATCAAAGGAGGACAAGGAGGAGAGGGAGGCAGAGGCCCAGAGCCCCCAGCCCCAACCCTCTCCTGGGGGGGGCTGGACCACACAGAGAAGCACTGGACAGTCCTTAGGGACCCTGGATAACACCACTGCCCTATAGGGCACTACAGCTAGCCCTGCTCTGGGTGGATTTACCCATTGAATTAGCATTAAAGACACATTCTAAAGCTGTCAATTTAGCATCAGAGCCACGGCTCTGACAGATAAAGATGTCGGCAGCCTGACCACTTCATGAGGGTGTTCCCCTAATCAGCCGCCCTCCTCCCATCATCCCGCTATTCACTGAAGAATTTAGAGTGTGAATTCCTTTTGATTGATCACTTTTAAGGCCCGATCACAACCGAAAAATTCACAGCACAGCAAATTTTATCTGCGCATTTTTGCAGCATGTCTGGTTGTAGGAGTTTGGTGCTGTTCTAGTTGGTGAACGTGCTGGCACGAGTCCGTCACACAAACCCTTCCAGTTTTTTTCCCTTCCATGTTATTTTCTGTACTGTGCTGATTACTCACCCCTGGAATTTTGTTCTCGGTATTGTACATATCATTTTATTCAATAAAGGTAATTGAAGGGGGATTTTTCAAATGCTGGTGTAACCAGGCCTTTAGGGAGCCGTAGCAGCCAAAATGCTCACAATAACATTTCCTCTCATTACTATGTAGCTATGATACATCTGCAGTGATACGCTGTAGGTGTACTGGTCCAAGCAGCCCGCCCCCAAACCCCCCAACCCCCATGAGCATTCCAGTTACACTGGCTGTGACATCAAAACCCCAATGAGATCCATCTGAGCTAAATATCCCTATGAGTCATCTGATTTTCCTGGATGAGGATGAGGACACTTCAACAGAGGAGATGTCACTTAACAGCAGTGCAGGAATGCTGCTCCGGCTGCTGCAGTCGGCCACCTGTGTTACAGCGTCGCGGGGGCAGAAGGAGGAGGAAGTGTGTGAGCGCTGTGTGTTATATGGGCCACATGATCTCATGCTGATGAAGAGACTTTGGATGGCTTCGGCATTGTTCATTGTGATCACTGATGTTTGTGAGTCTCTGTGTGTGTGTATTTATATTTGTGTGTGTGTGTGTGCACGTGTGTAATATAGTGAGGTGATCTTATACGGCATATGTGGATAATCCAGCCAGCTTACTTCACCGCTTGCACCTGCGATAAAGAAGGCGCGGTATGGAAAACAGAAGAGAGAGCAAAACAAGGAGGGAGGGGGGAGTGTGTGAGAGGGAGAGAGAGAGAGAGAGAGGTAGAGGAGGAATTAGAGAGAGAGAGAGAGAGAGAGAGAACTGAAAGTGTGATCTGACTTCTGAGGAACTCTACTGGTGATTCATTCTGTTACACATGGAGCGATTCACTCCCTCTGCAGCTGTGCGGGCCACATGCGCAATATGATTTCACAACATCTTCCCCGTCCTTGGAAATTCCTTTTTTTCATGCAGCCCTCTCACCCCCTTCCCTCCTGTCAGAGTGCTGGCGGTGTTGTTCTGACAGAGAGGCAGGTGCACGACTTAGTCATTCTTCTCTTCCCAAACGTCTCTGTGCTTCACTGCTTTAGTCAGCTAGAAGGGCTTGACCAAAAAAGCCCTGTCAGAGTCATGTGTTTATCATACAGTAGGCTTCACAGTGCTGCTAGCGATGGTGTTGTTGTTATCACTCAGCTCATCATCGCTCTGGTAGGTGTCAACAGCCAGCTGGGAGCAGATCAGTGATGTCTCAGCCGCAGCAACTCAAGTGACTCAGCACTTCTAGCTTTCAGTCAGCCCTGCAGTGTGCTTCTTTATCCTCACAGTATCACTCTCTTTTTCTGTCTGGGATTCGATCCGCTCCATGTCCAGTTGTGACCCAGGGGAGCGTCTGTGGGATCCCACCCAGGATGACGTGTGTGTGTTCATCCCACAGCTGCCAAACCACCCCCCCCCCAACCGGCTCCAGCTCTGCAGGAGTAATGCAGCCAACATTCAGGCTGCTGTGTTTACAGCGAGCCCAAGCTAGTGAACTAAAGTCACTTTTGCACTTGGAAGTCACAATGATGCCATGTTCAATTATTCAGGAAACATCCATGGTTTGTCCAAGTCAGTGTAAATAAAACCACACCCACTCCATTCCTCCGTATGACGAAAGCTTCAACAGAAGGGCTGAAACCTTGACCCTAACCCTAACCCCACGCGGAAGTGGGCGGTGTTTCATCTAAACCGTGTTGGAAAAAAACGATACGAGCATCCAGGAACATGATTGTTCCGGATAGATCAGGCTGCGCTCACGTGAGACGTGGCATCTGCAAGGTTTTATTTTGTTGAAACCTTTGTTTGCCAATGCACGTCAGTGCAGGAGCTAAGAATCACACAGCAGACTGGATAAACAACTGTGCTGCTGAGACATACTGTGAATGTAACACATCAGTATCAGCAGCAACACTGACGTCATTCAGCTGATCTGGTGTCAAACTTTTTCATTGTTATTATACAGTCCTGTGTAATCTCTGATACCTGTTACAGACATTCAGTCAAAGTTGGCCACCGAGCCAGTTCTTAGTGTCACAGCTTGAGTCCCTGGACACCTGTTACCTTTAATGAAAATGATTCAGTGTGGTTTACGGAAGAAGAGCAGGAGGAATCGATCAGTGCTTGGTATGAGCAGATACCATGAGCTGAAGCATTAGAATCAGTGTCAAGATCTGTGCATCTCTAGAATGTAATGCTGTTCTTCAGCTGTCTCACAAATCTTGAAATGTCAGCTTCACACCAGCATGGGAAGCCTTTCAGTCTTGCTCGCAAAACATGCAATCAAAGAAAGTGGAACCTTCTTTTGTTTTGAGGAGAAGCTTTGCTGCGTTTGGTTTGAGAAATCTTGCGAGCGTGTTTAACAGAGGATCAGCCCTTTGGAAGCTGCCATAACTACTGACCTCCAAAAAAGCAAAACCTAAAGAAAGAGAAGATGAACTGGGCTGTAGGATATGTGTGTTACTTGATAACAGTGGTTAACCTTACCATGACCGTTCTTAGAGAATGATGACTAATGAAAATGACAGAAAGACAACAAATGACAAAAACTTTGAATATCAGCAAAGTGTTTACTAATGTTGCAGGCAAAATAGGTTGTCACAGCTAATTTAATAGAAAATCAATATAACAAGTGTTGTACTTATTGATTTAAGTCAGGATTTTGTCTGGATTATTTTATTTAGACCTTTAGATCTTAAATATTTTTTTAACTTTTGCTTCTTTTTTAAAATTGGAATTAGACCCCACATTGATATCGTATTGGTTCTAGTAATGAAAATATTCAAATGCCATGCAGCCACAGTCACACATACATAGTTATGTAAAAGATAATTTGCTGCTGTAAAGATCAAGTAACATCTGTAGGTACGCTCACATTCTCTTGGTCATGTCAGTTAGGCAGGTGGTATCTTTAATAGTGGACCCCAGCCTTTAATGAATATAACATGTTTGATATAAATATAAAGTATCTGTTAAGAGCTATACTCATTGTTTTATGAAGCATTTCAATTCCTAATCCCCCTCTCCACCCACCCACCCACACACACATCTCTTATCCCTCTTCGTGCCGAAAGAGCCAGCAGGAGAAGCTGAAAGAAAAGAGAATGGGCCTTCGAATGGCAAGGAATGAGAGTTGAGTTGAGGAACAAGTGAGTGAGTTAGAGAATGAGAAAATGAGAGGGAGAGACAGCATGGATTCCTTTCTTTTGGGGCCTTAAAGACATGTTTCCCTCAGATGTTGGCTCTTCTTCAGATGCTAATGGTTCACTCTTATTCCCAAGCTGGGCCTTAGCATAACAATGCAGTGGAAGTGAAAGAGCTAAACCTCTGCTTTCTTTAAGAAGCCAAAGCTGGGCTTTTCTTGTGGACTAATGCCCCTCTCTCTCTTTGTGCTCCCAGTGAAAGGCCTGTGGAACGCAAAGGCAAGGTGATCACAGAGTTTACTGAAAATGAGACTGAAACAACACACAGGCCTGGGCTAAAACTGCATTGGTGAAGTCATGGTAAGCCAGGAGAAATGACCAAATATAGAGCAGTGAGTTGGCTGGCCCTTAGCCAGAGTACTCACTCTCCTGAGTACGATGACAGCAGTCATTTTGAATATTATCAGCTTTTGCTTTTAAAGCTGTGCTGAATTATGTCTGTTGGAAGACTCCAACCCAAATGTTATGACTGTGTGTCACGTGCTGACTCCAAGACGCCAGAGTCCCATCTGAAAAGCAGTTGCGAGCCCGAAGGGTTTTGGATGAACTGCGGTCTGACCTTGACTGGGTCCTAGTAGATACTGTTGTAAGGCCCTCGTAGGCTCTGATAGCAAACGGAGAGCATATGGCTTTCTGCTTTATCATTTATCAGGGAAGAACAAGATCGGAGCTAAAGGACATCCAGGAGGACACGAAGATACTGTATATGTCACACTTGCTGCGCCAAGATACGATGACTTCAACTTATCCGTGTCTGTGCAAAGTCAAACTGTTCCTTCTCATTATATGTCATTCAATTTTCTGCCTTTCTGCAAAAGTGGTTCTTTGAAATTTGGAGCTTTCTCAAAGGGCACATTTTGAGATGTGGTTTCAAGGCTGGCTGGCATTTTACGACTGCATGTTTATGACACAGACGCACATAAAAATATTATACTGAAAATATATGTTACAGTTTTACAGTTTTAGAGAAGAAGTTTGTCATTCTTAACACAATTAATCCCACAATAGATAAAGAAAAGATGCGATTAAAGATACGATTATTGATCCCATGCAGGCAGATGAAAGTGTCACGCATGAAAAATAGTTCAAAAGCAGATACACGTGAAGAGAAATGATCTAAAAAACCATCTACAGTATGAAGCACAAAAAGAAAGGGTCTATATACACCATACAAAAAAAACAACAACCAACACCATCAAAAAGTTACAGCCAGTGGTATAATATAAAAAGACCTCACTGCTTTAAGTGACACGTGAACTCCATGAAATCCGAATGAGGCTTCATCTGTTGTCCCTCAGGCCTCACAATGACAATAGGCGACTAAGTACCCCCCAATTACCAGGTTTTAACCCATTAACACCTCTGATGTTCTCCCTCTTTCTCTCTGTGCTTGTAGCTCTCCTTCATCCCCCCCTCCACCCACCTCTCCCTCTCTCTTTATGCAGATGAGCAGTCGGTCCAGGTGCAGCACAGAGGAAGTTAGCACCTCCTCACCACAGCAACACACTCTATTTACATGCAAAACGCCGGGCTTAGTCAGAAAATGTGTGAACGCAGGTGTGTGTGAGTGGGACGTGGTGGGGATGTTGTCACCGGAGCCGCTAATCTGTTTGTCCTGACGTACCCTGTGTTTGCTCTGATACTGTTGACTCGCGGTATTGTGTAATTAGATGTTTTGTGGAAACACATTTCAGTTTTCTATTGTAAGAGATTGCAGAAGGAGGAAAGCAGCTGAAAATATGCCTCTCACAAACACAGGCCTGCATTTACTTGTGCTGAATTGAGCTTTTTGTGCTCTTTCATTTGTGTGCGTATAAGTGTGTGTAGGTTGAGAGGAAGTCAGTGGTGGCAATGTCATTTGAAGCGGAGCGCCTGGCGCCACAGCATCAGGAACATCACTCCCTGGTGCCAGGCTCATTTTTATAAGCACTCACTAAATGACACACAGCTGGCGGCATGGAGACAGCTGTCACTGCCGTCACTACGCCCCAATCCGCCTCTCCCTCCCCTCTATGTGTCTTTCCCTCTCTTTTCCTCCTCTCTCACACTCTGGTGTTCAGCTGGGCTGCCTCCCTTCCTCCTCCCTCCTCCCTCCCATCAGGATCCAGACTTCGTGGAGCCGAAGCTGCAAAAACTCACTTCCTGGAGCTGGTGTTCACTTCCTTTTCTTTTTGTGGGACTTCCTGTGCTGCCTCTGTGATCAGACCGGTCAGAGCTGACTCTCTGGGAGAGACTTCCTGATGCACAGACAGCTGGGGAGATAATTCTTTCTTTTTGCCTCTGTCAGGATTTTTTTTTATCTCTCTTTCTGTGTCTCCAGAGGTCTTCTTTTCCCCCTGTACTGTTTTTCCATTTACTCTGCTAAGCTGCAGGTTTATTTTGATACGATGCAAAGCGAATCTGATCCCCCAGAGACAGATCATCTTCTGAGAGAGCAGACCTATGAAACGCAACATCACAGGAAAATGAGCCTAACAGATATCATTCAGCCAAACGACATCAGACCAAGCCACAAAGTGCAGTTCATGCCTGCTGATCTGTAGAGAGTATTTTTCAATATCACACCAGGCCGTCCCATCCATTAGTACTGAAGTTCACCTCAGCCAGCACCTCGCCCTCCCCTCTGGCTGTGAGTAGAGGAATGTAGTGGATGTGGGTGTGTGGGCCCTGGTAGCGAGCAGAGACTGGCTCTAGTCGGTACGCCAAGACCGAGAACAGGTTCCTGTGAAGGGGCAGGCAGGACAGAGCACAGACGGCTTGCGAGAAGGAGGCCTCAGTGGGTGAGCAAACACAGGCCCACAGAGAGAAACAGAGAGCGATAGAGGGAAAATGAGCATAAGGAGTGGGAGTGTAGGAGAAAATATAGTTGGATTTTAGACGCCTCTCTGTCTGAGCTCTTGGTGTATCCCATCCTGCAATATATCACCCATCATCTATAAATGTTGTTTTATCAGTGCACATACTGTAATATTTTTTTATTATCTCTCATGCTGTGTGTGTCACAAAAACAAAAAAGAATTTAAGTTCCTGGTAAAAACATCCGCTTCTTTTTCACCAGCATATGTTCACCTTATGCCACTTCCTCTCTTTATGTCCATCTGGCCACCTGGCCCCACCGGTGACAGCAGGGTGGCAGGTCCAGGGTCAGGCCAGAGGAGCAGGACTAGCCTGGGGATTGAAAGATATAGGAACCTGGGGTTCGGGCCAACATAGCCTGAGGAGAGGCTACGGGCCGCTGAGAGCCAGTGTGTCACCTCAGCGTCCCCCCGCACAGAGGCCAAACTGTGAGAGGCTCCTTTGAACCGAGAGGATGTGGCTCACACATGGGCTCCTTACAGACAGAACACGTTGTGTGTCAGCGGGCTCTACGCTTTGTGCAGCGGACAAATGGGTTTAGTGTGTTGCTCCTCTGTTTGCACGGCTGCTCTCATATGTTTGAGGTTCTCTGAGGGGAATGACCTGTGTGGGGGCAATAAATAGTTGGACTGGATAACTAGTGTTGTTTCACCTTAACACTCAGTCCATAGTCAAACAAGCCCAAGGGATACCTATTGAAGTGTACGGGTGTTAAAGGTTTATATTACCTCAGTTAACGTCTACACAGATAGTATCAAGGTGTGTGAATCCAAACTGTGCAAACAAAGCTAAAACAGACGAGTGATACTGAACAAGTGAAGCTGCCTTGGAGATGTATCAGTGTATTGTAGCAGCCTCTGACAGTTTCACTCACTTTACACAAGAAAAATAACAGCAGCGGTGATACAATCTCATTCTCAATCCATCATAATTAAGGCAACATAGTTTTTGGGACTCAGGGACGGAGGTTTGGAGGGAGGGAGGACGAGGCCTGTGCACTGGGCATGTTCTGACGGAATCCCCCATGGCTGCCGTGCTCTGGCCCCGGTCCGCCTGGCTCGCCATGGCTGGCTGTTCCCTGGAGTGCTGAGTGACAGGAGTACACGGCAGCTTCTCCGCACGTCCCCCACTTCCTGATCTACCGCTGGGCTCGGCAGCCTTCGGGAGCTCCACATGGCAGTGGGCTAAGTACACACACAGGAAGAGGTGACATCTGAAACAGCAAATGCTGCAACAGTTTGTTTGTCATCTCTTCAAGCTGGTGAATGTTTTGTGTGTGTGTCCATTGTATCTCAGGGCCATGTCATCACACTGGAGCATCTGCCAAATAACAAACTCCCACATTCACATTCAACATAAATATTTTATTTCAAGAAATTGCATCAAAACACTTGTAAATTCTAGTTTGTTCATAATTTCATTAACACCAAATGGAAGATTGTGACAAATATGTTGATTTTTAGGAAGAATATGAAGTATTACCAGCTGGCCTAATTATCTAAAAAGAGAAACAGCAAAGAATCCTACATATTTTCAACTGGGAAAACAAACATGTCAACAAATGTTCACTAATACCCTGGTACACAACAAAACAGCTATAATATGATTAATTGTTACATGAAAGTTTTGTGGGGTTTTTTTTGGTTCAAATCAAACAAACTTGCTTGATAAGTCCAGCAAAAATCTAATAATGAATTCAAACACTTCCAAGGTATTAACCAGCTTAGCCCAGATTGTTTTTTCATATAAAAAGAGATGCTTTAGGAGAGCTCAGGGATGAATGTGTAATGAGCTCGAAATAACCTAAAGCCTTTTTTTCTCTCTCTCTCTTTTTTTTCTCTTCTCTGTGTCCTCCCTCACTCCTCCCCTCTCTGTCTTTTTTTTCTCTTCTTTTGGGAAACATGCCTTTCCCAGCTGCACAGCCCCCACAGCGCGAGGCCAGGCCAGGAGCACAGCTGGCCAGACTTGGTGGAGCCAGTCGACAGGCGCATGGAGCGCAGCCCGCCCAGGGCCCGCTTCCTCCGCAAACATGCCCAGGTGTGGGGCCTCCGAGCTGGGCTTCTGATCTCCACCAAACAGCACTGTGTGTGTGTGTGTGTGTGTGTGTGTGTGGGGAGGGACGATGGGATGAGGGATCAAGAAGGCAAAGGGGGGAGGGGGGGGGGGGAGGGGGTCATGCTGTAGAGGGGGGGGTGGCCCTGCTGAAGCTGTGTCAACATTGTGTGTTAATGTGTGTGATTGTGTGTATCTGTATCTGCGTGTGTTTGTGTTTCGGGAAGTGAGGGGTCACCCCTGGGGGAGACAGTGGGCAACAACAATTACTGCAGCATTGTAGCTAAATTGTGTCTGAATTGTTCGTCCCTGCCCACAGTCGGTCTGTGCCAGCAGAGAAAAGCCTAGAGTGGCTACGTAATTACTGTGCAGTGCTTCATTTGAAAGATGCAACACTGCTTGTTAGCATATAATAGAGAATAAATGATCACCTGCAGGATGAGTACACACTCATGCAGAGCTCAGGGGGCTGTTTGAAGAATGTACTTCTGTGCAGATTACTGATTGCTTTTCACGTTCACCCATATCAGACCACTTTCTGGATTTCTGCTGTTCTCCCTGAGCTCTGGTCTTAACACACTTAAACAAAAACACACTTGTGGACGTATCCAGCTCAGGCCACAGAGCTCGCCTCACTAACTTTCCCATAAATCACTTCATAAATCACCGCACAAATGTACACTTAAACGATTTCAGATTGCTTTGTAACAGTGACATTACCTGTAGCTGATTTGATATGCAACCCCCCCCCCCCCCCCCCTTTTTTTTTTTTTTTACTGCTGTACAACTGATGGTGACCTCACACTGGCCTGGTTGACATCCAATCCAAGAATTTAACATTATAACCAGATTCTAACACACACACAGGCCTTTGAATGCATGCACACGCACACACACACACACACACACAGGAACAACTTCCACACGCTGCACCAGATAAAACATAGTGTAACAGGAGGCGTATGATCTGGGGTCAGATCAGATAAGGCGAGGCCAGACAGCCACAGATAAGCTCTTTGAACGGCTCTATCTGCAGCGTCAGGGAGACGTCCTCCCCTCCAGCCGTTTCACATGATGACTGCTGGCCAGGCCGTTGCTGCTGGCCTGTTTGTGGCCTAGTCCTGCTACTAATTAACCAGGAGAGCCCAGGGCCCTCTGACTGACTGCCTTGTCTCTTGCAATCCCCCCCAACTCAGGATTGCTCATGCATGCATGCTAACAGACACTCACGCAAATACACACATAGACACAGATTCCTATCTGTGGTGGACCCCAGGAGGACCTTAGACGGTGTAGGTGGCCCTCTTGTGGTACAACATGGATTCTGTGGAGGATAGAAAGAGATGCTTAAGTGTTCCTCCTAATGTTGAGCTTTTCTCTCTCTTCATCTCTAAACCCTAAACCGTACAAAGTAAATAGTTAAAGAGCACATGAAGCTTCAAACATGGTTATTGCTGCATACAGAAAAGTATCTCTATCTATTGAAAACTGTTTCTTTGAAACTAACAACTACTTTCATCATCTAATAATCTGCCAGTTATTTTCAGGATTAAGCAATTCATCATTTGGTCCCAGCCAAGGATACTTCTGAGGTTACTTCTGCAGTTCCCAGGGGGTCTGTGCAAAGCGCCTGAAATAGTTCAGCTAAGTTGAAAAATTAGAAATTAAAAACATACATCTGCATGTAGAGTCAAAATGACGCCACTGACAACGGTTTGTATTTGACAGTGCCTGAAACTAGTTCACAATTGAGCACAGAAATGTAAACCATTAGCTAAAGGTAATGAGCAAGTAGTTCAAATGCTGTGTGAAGCTAAAAAAAATGAACAGTCCAAATAGCTAAAATAGTGCAAAAGGTTGAAAGGAATGATAAATAGATGAAAAATCTAAAAGTTTTCTTCCAGTTTACTGTAAGCTATTTCTATCATTTATCTACTGAGTAGTAGCAGTAGAAATGCAAGCTTAAACTAAACCACCTAAAAACTGACAGCTGACTCATATGCAAAAAAATACAGTGCATCTAATCACTTTTATATAGTCAGTAGTGTTAAATAACATCCACCTCAACAATCAATGTAAAGAAACGCACTTTGAACCTGAGGATTGGGTCACAGGGGCACACCAAACAAAAGGGGAGGGGACCCTCCAGTATCGTCCATCATCGTTTCTCAGAGCCTGAGGTGACATCTTCAAAATGCTTCTTTTGCTCGACTCAGCTCAAAACACAAATATATTGAGTTTACAGTCAATTCTCATATTAGAGAAGCTTCAGTTGGTGAATGTTTGACCTTTTTTTCTTTATAAACAACTTAAGACGTTTCATTTTCTTTCCATTTATCAGTTAATCTTTTCAGCATTCCCACTGGCTCATAAACACACCTCTCTTTTTCTATCTGTCTCATCATGTAAAGACGTTACTGTAGGTTCTAACCAAAGAACATTGACTATAAAGGTCACAGTACTCATGTTGTTGAGTCTTGTGCTCTTCATTGTCTAATGTAAGCTTCTGATTAAAGTCCAGTCGGTGGTCTGTGCTGCGTTTTAGCAGCGCTCCCCTCCCACGGTGCAGAGGTTAAAGCCCAGTTAACCTCATATGTCCAGGAGCATTCCAGAGACTGTCAGCTGTTTTTTTCCTGAAGTGTCCCATCGAGGGTCGGGGGCCCTGACGCTGGGAAACCTCTCTTTGTATCCCCAAGATAAGGAACAACACAATCAAGGTGTTTTAACAACCACAAAGTGCACACACACACACTCACATATGGAGGCTGTGCGAGTGTTGCTGCTACTGGAATCTCACCATGAGTAAGCATAGGTATATTTATGAGGACCATCTGGGATTTGTGTGTGTGAGGGTGTGTGAATAGGTGTATTTGTGTGTCTCAGTTAGTGTGTTTGTGTCTGTTGGTTGGACTAAAAATGGTGGCTCGCTCACCTGTTCACACACTGACACACACACACAGGGTGGACAGAAGGGGAAGCGGCCTGTTTTCACAGGGCCACAGTCACGGTTGAATGTACACACACACACACACACACACAGTGACCTCCACATTTTTTTCCCTGCGCTCACCTGTTTGTTCAGAGGATGTCTGCAGCCTGATCAACTTAAACACAGCTCCAATGTTTCCACGCTACCTGTTTGAACAGCTGAGTGAAGCGTTGACTTTAGCACTTTGCACAATAGCACGGGATTGGTTTGGAAACACACACAGGCCTCCTCCTCCTGTGCTTCTTCTGCTCGCGTGGACTTGCGTGGATGTGTTAAACGCTGCCCGGTGACCCACTGAAAGCCTTTCTTTTTTTTTCTCTTTCCCTTCAAAATAGCTCACTCTGGTCTGATGGAGTACAATAAGAAATCTGGTTTTAAGTGCATGTTTGTGGTCTGCATTGCTTACTATATATGGGCTGTGCCTCCCAGTCCAACATCTAATTATGTGTTGAGCACTGATGGGAAAGGATTACACACACACACTCACATCCAGCAGGAATCTGTAATTGTGTGAATGCTCTCTGTGGATGTTGGAGTGGATGTGGAGTATGGGAAGCAGTGTGCTATTGAAGGAATGCCCTGGTGCCAGTGAGACTAGGGAGCAGAGCGGCAGACGGGCTGTGGTGGAGCAAAAACAGGAGAGGCGGCAGCGTTTATGACACCGAGCTGCATTCCTCTCTCATCTATAGGCTACAGCTGTACACTGGTGTGCATCATGAGCCTTTAGAGGAACACCTACACATGCATGCAAACACACTCTTAAAAAACAAGAGGCGAAAAGGTGTACATGGAAAAGGGTGGTAACTTTTAAAACTTGGACCTTTCTATCTCATATAAGCAGTGAGGGAGACTATTACAGGCGTAACGCGGCGCAGTGGGCTCATCGGCGTCCGTCTGTCGCTGGCCAGCCCGTTTTGGGGGTCCGGGCGGAGGGGTTTTGTGGCTGCGGTGCTGCCTGAGGCCTGGCTGGGCTGATTTACAGCCGGCGTGGGGACATGTGCTGGGGATACTCCCAGAGCAGCCTGGTGGGGGCCAAAACAGCCACACTGCTGCTGCCTGCACATCTGGAGTCTAGACTGAGTGGCTCTGCCGAGCGCCTCGCTCCCTCCCCTCTTCCCTCTCCACATCCACATCCATCCATCCATCCCTCTCAGCTGCTCTGCAGAGCGCCCCCCGCCCCCCCCCCCCCCCCCCCCCCCTCCACCCTCCCACCTTCATCAACTGTTTGTGTAGCTGCCGGGGCTCAGTTGAAATTTAAGATCAGCTCTCACTTTTTCCTCTCTCCCACTCACTTTCTTTCACCCTTGTCTCTCTCTTCTCTCCCCTTCTTACCCAGCCTCCAACACATCTGATGAAGGGCAAACTAGTCAGAAAAAAAATGAGTGTGCGTCATGGAGAGCATGTGGAAGACATCATAGAGGGGATTGTTATTCCTCTCCCTCTGAAAGCCGGAGCCTAAGTGTTCACAGGGGGACCCTCCAGTGATCTTTCAATGAATTGAGGATCAGGCTCCAGAGCCAAATAGTGGTCATATAAACATATTAGCTCTGACATACATAATAAACAGCAGTGTGATAAACATGATAGTTCACATACTCACACTCTCCCTCACACACACACACACAGTCTAGTTTTAATGGTGGCTCCTGTTGCTTTCTGTCAGGACAAATGCTCCTTGATCTGCAGAGGACCTTGTAAAGATGAAGACTGCTGTCCAATCTGACACTCCTGTGCTTTATCCACTCTTCCTTCACCCCCTGACTTCCAACACAGTCACACGCACAAACACATCTTCTCTGACCATTCCTTTTTACCATCCTCACTTTGTTTCACACATAAAAAGAGATAAAGCTTCTTATGCTGATGTTTTCTCTTAGCTTTGTTGCACATACATCACATGAGGGACCAGTCATAATGTCTAAACAGAGACATATGTGTTATCACTGACATGATGGACGAAGCACTCGGCTTCATTAGATAAATGTGTTTTGGTGAGTGGGATGGTTTTGGGAGACAGTTAGGAACTTCTGTGTTCAAGCTGACACAAGAATTATTATGCAAATTATCCACTGTGCCTGGCAATGGCTGTTTTAAATTTTATAACTGCTTCATGCATCAGGGTTTCCCCTTGGCACATGAGTACAATCACAATAGTGTCTCCCATTTAAACAGTGGAAAGTTGTAGCAGAAACAGCTTCTGTCAGTGGATCCAGAGAGGCAGGCGTCAGTGTAATTTACTGCAGACAAACAGCGACCTCTCTTTCTTTCCATGTAGCCTGATTTCCTCAACCAGTAATGAACATGTCTTTTTTTTTTTTTCACTGCCGTGTTCACCCAATCACGTTCACACCGTGTCATACACTGCGGGAAAAATGGCTGCGTTCAACCCTCTGGTGTTAAACAGGTCGTAAAAGCGGCTACGTGATACTCTCCAACAAGGCCTGAACCTGTGCGGCTGCTCGCCTGACTGTCGCCTGCCTGCACCCCACCCCCCCCACCCCTCAAATGGAACAAATTATCCAGCTACTTGGCTGAAACAAGGTAATATTCATTTTTGAAAGAAGTAAAGAAAGAAAGAAAACATCTGGATAGCACTGGTTGGTGTTTGCGTTCTCTGGAAGCCATTAGAACAAACAGTGTTCCTACTTTAAATGGTCTTCTCTCACTCTCACGTTTCACTCCGGTTGGACCTTGCACATCCTCTCGCCACCTGTGTCAGCTCCGGTTCCCACCCTTATTTTTTGTCACAGGACAGACATGGAGAGTGAGAGACGGGAGAAAGACAACAGATACAAGAGGAGGGAGTTACCATGAAAGACAAAGAGAACAAGGAGTCCCAAGTGCTTGAGGTGACCTCAGCTCTTCAGATTACAGGTGCAAACCTTCAGCATGGCTCTCACCGGCGTCAAAGCTGTGGAGCTTGAGTATCACACGCGACAAAGGTTGAGGGGACTGAGTTTGCTGCTCTGCGAGAACCACACAACTTAAAAGTTCTCCATGACTTCAAGTGCCAAGCTGACCGTGGCTGATGTGAGGAACAAAAGGTGATCTCCTCTGACGTCCTAAAATACCTCCTGTTGGTCACTGACTAAAGCCTGAACTGATGCTTTAGTCAGAGGAGGATCATAAAAACATTTTTTAACCTTTCCAAACAATGAAGCAGTGGTCAAAACACTGCTGACGTACCTATTTTTTCCCCATTGACAGCCACAAATAGACCCCGATGCCAAGCCATTTACTGTAAACCAGACTGAGAGGCAGCTGAACGGATTTTGTTATTTCAAGACTAAGTGCTGATTCATATTGTCCTACTGAGACCCATATATTGCACAATAAATGTGTGTGCGTCCAAGAGTGAGAGTGTTTTGTACTCATGAGTCTGCCCAGCTAAAGAAAGTTCTTGGTGTCCCGTTGTTGCACAATAAGACACCAGCTGGCTGACTAGGCGTGTGCATCGCTAGTGTGTGTTGAGACCCGCCGACTGGCACAACACTGTGTGTGAATCATCAGGCCTTCTGAGGCAACACCACTGTCAACCTTAGGCCTGCCCAACGCCCCACTGGGAGAGGCTCAACAGCAGTGGCGGTGCAGCCAGACTGGTATTAACTGTGTTTGTACGCAGAGAGTTCGGCAAACACAGGCTTAAGGTGTTATCCAGCAACTTGGAATACATTACGCCTGGTGATAAAGTCAGACATGAAGAAAAGCAGTCAGTCTGCTGCAGTGGGCGAGAAGTGTTGTGTATATGATCCCAGTGCTGATAAAGCAGTGATACAGTCATAAAATGGAGGTGTGAAGAGAAGCAATTACACAGCAACAGTGGGTGAGAATTGCTTGTGTGTGTGTGTGTGTGTGTGTGTGTGCGTGTGTGTGTGTGTGTGTGTGTGTGTGTGTGTGTGTGTGTGTGTGTGTGTGTGTGTGTGTGTGTGTGTGTGTCATCCGCCTGGTTTGATAAAAACAACAAAGAATAATTAATGTTAATGCTATGCATTACCAATGATGGTCACTCGGAAGAATTTGTTCCAGAGCTTCTCTGACACTGTCACACTTTGCTGACTGAAAAATTTCAAATCCAAAATGCAGTTTTTCATAACTGCAGTCATACATCAAATGGAGATTTCTAACAGTGTTGTTTTTTAGCATCACACTGGGAACTGAGCAGAATTTAAAACTTAGTGTATTTGCTTCACATCATAACAGGTTTGTAGTAGGTCTGTGTCTGTGGGCTTAAAACGTCTCAAGTGAACAAGTGGGATCATGTTAAAAACTACTCCAGATTTTTTAAAAATATACATTTGATCAAATCTTGTTTGGGAACGTGGGAGTTGGATGAAAATGAAAGAGTAGTATCGGTGGTCATGCCTTGTCAGTTAGAACCAGACCAGAACAGTCTCGGTGACAGGTGACAGGAGACTTGTTATTATAGCACTGACTCAGCTGGATTATATCAATATAATCCAAAGTCTCTATGAGTGACTCTTCATGTGTATGTGAGCCTGTGTGTGCATGTGAGCTAGTACAAGCCAAACCAGTCAGTCACAGCGACTGTGTAAAGAGCTTTACTGTGCATCAGCTCCAGTTGTAAACTACTCCACTTGTGTTAACCAGCTTTGTAACAAACTGCCTTAAGAGCGTTTTTTACGGCCGTGTTATGGCGTCCTGAACCGTCCCACTGTCTGCAGGTGGCACTTAACCTTTCGCTCAACTTCTCCTCACTCCGACTGTATCTCCCTCCTTCTCTTTCAGCCATGTTTGGTCTCATCTTACTTTTTGATTCACTCCATTCAACACGTGAAGTGAAACGATCCATCTTTCTATATATGTATCATCTATCATCCACCTATTGTTGCCATCTGTGAGCTCACTTAGTCTGTGTTGGTGAAGCAAACGTTTGCCAGGAGATACTTGTCAGACTCACAGTAATGCCTGTAATAACAGCTCCATTGGTAGTCACAACAACAACTGTCAGAGACATATTTAAAAAGATTACGGGCTCCTTTCCCTGGGTGTAGGCTGTTGTTTCACGTGCAAAGGCTCTGCCATCACCTTGTGAAAACACACAGGGTGAAGCTGTCATTTGGCCTTCATGGGTACAGTAGTTTTCAGGACTAAAAATAGGATTGTTAAGGTAGAGCATGTAGTTTGGATGAGACGCAGCTCATGTGTTTATGAAGCCTGTCCTCCAGGAGCTCAGTGCCTTTGGGAAATAATGAAAAATAAACACAGAGCCTTGATGTTGACATAGAGATAAGAGATCCACAGGTTACTGCGGCACTCCTCTCCTCTCTCTTACTCTCCCATGGCTCTTGGATGAGTTTATGTAATCTAAGCAGATAGCCTTCCCCTGCCCTCCTCCACATACAACCCCCCCCCCCCCCACCCCCACCCCCCAACCTCCAGGGCAAAGCACGTCAGATGCTACTGTCATGTCTCATTTATACTCATTGCTTTGCAGCTGTAAGGGATAGATGGAGGGTGTTTATGATACTGATCATCTTGAGCCGAGGTTTCACACACATGGTTAGGGTCTGCGCATGTAGTCTGATCAACACAATAAATGAAAGCAGCACTTTATTTTCCATCCATTAATTGTGGTTACAGACTGGCTATCTGGACCTACAACTAACAACTGAAGTCCTTCCCTGGTTTGTGTTTCTGTCACTTGTAAAGATATAGTACATACAGGGATTTGGGGGAAAATCTGTTAATGCTATTACATGAAACGCCCCTAAAGATTTGACACCAAATTTTACTAATGCTCCTCAGTCTGCTCTTATGATTAAGGTGTTAAACCACTTACTCCACTGCATTTTTCATGTCCTGTCCTCCTTAATGCAGAAGGTAGTTTGAGACATTACACGCAGAGATTTAAGGGCGTTTACATTAAGAAGCGTGTGCAGATAAAGGGAGTATAAAGACCTTTTTAAGATGTTTTTGTGAGGGATGTTTGTCCCTAGTGTACCTAAAATCACAGATAATTTCAAGGAAATACTTTTCTCTAACAACTCTTGAATAATACCTGGATACCCTACATACATCTACAGATATGACATTTGTAATTAGGGCTTTCATAGTCTGACAGAGAATGGAGGATGGAAAGCCAGATGACAAGGAAAATCCGCTAAGAGATTGTGCTTGATGCAAAGGGATTATGTTATTATGATAGATTAGCCCACACACCTCAGATCCATAAATTCACCCACCAAGTAAACTACAGCCCAAACAAGCTTTCGTGTTATTGAGAGATATTTTTTGAGAATGCAAATAAACCCACACATTTTCCTCTGTCCTGCCAGCTGAAGCTGACCCCGAGCCAGTCCTACCGGAGCAAGTCCTGCAAGTACTGCTTGTGAAAATAATCCAAGCTGGTGGCGCCCTCTTGTGTCAAAACGAGAAAGGATGTTTGTTTATTTATTTAACTCGTGATTTCTATCAGAGCTCTTATCACAAATGGCTGACTCGTAGCTCCGTAGCCTGCATAAACATGATTTTAAGCACCAAACCTTATATGAGTGTTCTCCTGAAACACATTTTAATTGTGTTAATTAATTGCTTTAATTGTTAAAGCACAGGTGTAATTTATAATATTATAATATTGATTATGGCTGCCATCCACTCAGGGCTTGATGTCCTGGTACTGTGCATGTTGACTGGTGAGACTATAACATCTAAATATGACGGGTTAGTCACTAATGTTATTATATATAACAGGTCAAATCACCTGAGGGGAAAACCTTGTGCTGAGTGCTGCTGTAAAGTCCCTAATCAAAGTAGTTCACCTGTGACCGAATCACAATTCAGATATTAATGCGCCGTCTCTACTCGTCAGCCTGGTTTTTGCTCGACAACCTCGCTCTTGAAATTAGGCAATTGTAGACTTTTTTTTCTCGAAAACCAGGAACTAAACTACTAAAAATCACCGTTAACTAGTAAATGCCGTTTTGTGAACCCTTGAGAGTTAACAATGGCGTCGTTAAAGATCGGTAGAGGTCGCTGTGAACCAGTTATAGGCCGGGCGGAAGCTGCCCACACACACACACCAGGTAGGACATGGCACAGGTGTGTGGATTTGTCTTTAATCATTATTAACCTTTATATTAACCTTTATTAACGATTTGCAGAGCACCAGGTGTGTAAAGGCTTTTGTAGAAATGTTAGCAAAAATAAATAAATACTCGCTTTTAAAGTTTTATTATCAATTTTGAAAGGTAAAGTCAGAAGAAAAGTAAGATACAGATCTAGCATTAGTGTGACATTAATGTAAACCTTGTCTTTGATTCACCAACAATGAAGTCAAGTGTTTGCTTTTGCACATTAACACTTTCATCAGTTTTTTTCAGCACTGTCTGTGAATTTTGTATTAACGGGCTGTGAGTGATGTTTGGTGATTCAATAGACTGAATGAATTATAGATGTGCCCTGGAAAATATCGTTCTAATCTCTGAACAAAACATTAGAGACCTGAAGAGCTGTTTTAGCTTTCCTCCAGTCTGCCTCTAAGACATCCAGCCAGAGCGAGAGACAGGCTGGTGTCTGTCATAAAACACTCTTTGCCAGAACTGGTTGTTTGGTATAATTGGGACATCTGTGTTACAATAAGGACATTCACTCACTGCATTATGCAATGTTCTTTTTTTATAGACATCCTGTGACAAACACTGTGGTTTCGAAGCTCTGCCGGATGCAGGTCTCAACCAGACAGCATCTGAGCTGTTCGAGTCATGCATTCACAAGGTAGGACATTACGGATTATAAGTTCCTGAGGGAGTATTCAGATCTTTTACTTAGGTATACTTTTTTCAAACCTAATCAGCATTGTAACGTTGCCATTTATTTTTATACAGTTTAATCCTAAGCTTTAATCCTAACCTTAAAAGACAGCACTCAAGTGACTGGACATAGTTACTTTCCACTTTTCCTGACTGCATGTGTAAAATCAGCGTCTGCAATGTAACCTATGTGGAAGCTCTTTGTTTCTGTCAGTTGCTCACACACCTTCATACCACATACAAATTCTATGCAACCATAGTATGTATAGTATCACAGTGCTGTTTTATCAGTTAGCATATTTACCTTTTTTCATACGAACATGAAATGACATTGCCGCATTTAAATTTCAAGCTTTAAATGTTGTTTTTTTCAGGATACTGTCACACTGTGGTGTTGGCACACTTGAATAGAACAGAGCCGTCCTTAATGTTCTTAGTAACACCTGCGCTTCTCCTACTGTGACAAGGCAGTGTTTGCTGTGAAATGGCCCGTTATCATTTATTATCATTACGAGTTAAATTCTAATGTTGTAGAAAGTGTAGACATGAGAAATGTTTGACATACCTACAAATATCATGTTTTCCAAATGTATAGAAACTCAGTCAAAATGCTCTTTTGCATAGAGAAATACATCTGATTAGATTCTAAAAAACATCTGCAGTATGATTACCCCCTTTATGGTGAACTCATTATAAGCATACAGTATGTTGTTGCAGGTAGTACAAACTATAATCAGATCACTATAATCTAATTGCGTGTAACACATCTCTCCTCAGCCTCTCCATGTGCAGGATTGCTACTGTGAATTCACCTCACCTCAGCTGTAGGTTTCTCTTGTGTACCCTGATCTCACCGTGTGTTGGGGTTTCTTCTTCTCCGTTGGTGGGCCTTTGTCCCCCCCCTCCCTCGGTCCCTCCTCTCCATCCATCTGTGCTCCTCACTCGCTGACTTTGTCTCTCCTCTGAGTGTGTTCCAGCCATATTGTGGTTTGAAGTGTTTCTGCTTCTAATGAGCCAATTGTTCTTGTGTTTTGTTCCCCCTCGGGGAGCGTTGTGTAGCTAACAACATTCTGCTCACAACCATTTTAAAACATATTCACTGCACCGGGGAGGGATCGAGGCCAACAAAACAATAATGCCTCGGAGCATGTACAAAATGAAAAATGTGTTAATGACAGTCGCACCAGCGAAGTGACAGCGCATTCTTTTCCTGTCAATTAGACCTTGGTTATTCAAAAGCAATTTGCAACTCCCTGCAGAGTAAAATGTGTGCCATCTCCCAGGCCTTACTCTGTGATTGTGTAAGTGATGTATTCATTCCATTTCTCAGTGTGCGTCCTAGTTTGAAACATAGAAATAATATTAAGGTTAGACATAAACCACAGTGCTGTATCCACGCAGTGTTGTTCTCATGAAAACACAGAAAAGTATAGGTCTATTTTGAGGTGTAAGTGTGTGTGTGTGTGTGTGTGTGTGTGTGTGTGTGTGTGTGTGTGTGTGTGTGTGTGTGTGTGTGTGTGTGTTTCTTTCTGTGTGCATAAGTGTGCCCATGACCGTGTACAAGGGGTATCGATACAGCTGGCATTCAAAACCCTGATTAATTGCCATGGCATTTGGCTGTTCTCGGTAAATGCCATATCCCATGCTGAGTGCTTGGTTAATGGATGTCTGCCCATTGCAGCCCCAGCGTTGGCCCTTTCTCCTCCAATTTTTCCTCTCCTCTCCCTTCTTCCCTCTCCTCCTCTGCTCCGTAAAAGGTTAGCTGTGCTTTATCAGCAGGAATAGACACACGGGTGGACTGATCCCATGCAGCTCAGATGTCCGTGCTCTTGACAGTTTAGTCCAGAGTGGGCTGTGCCATACAAAGGCTCAGCCTCTTCTCTGTTTCTAACCTCAGCAGTTCAAAGGTAGCCTAAGGTTACGGCCTGTCCCTGCTTCTCTTTAATCTACAGTACATGTGTTATGATAAGAGATGGGAAAGAGCTCTACCTTCAAGTGTGTATACCCCTGAGACCCAATTTCAGTTTGTCTCTATATCTCTAAGAAGAAGAAAAAAAAGATATGGAGAATTAGCTTTCGTCCTCAAGTGAATTAGTTTTGCTCTATCTTAATGAGGTTTGCCATGTCAGAGGGAACAGTTCAGAGCCTGCATGCTAAACAGACTGAAATTGGAATAGAGTATTAGCCCCTTAACTGCAAAAATACCTTCTCTCTCTCCAGCTCTTATTCCAGCACTGCCACGCAATTACCCTTATACACAATTTTATCTTGTCACTTCCAAATGGGAATAGAAGAGCAAGCAGAGGAGAAATCATCTTGTTTTTTTTTCCTTTCTCTTTTCTTTTTGGAAAACTAATTCCAAAATCTAATTAACTGCAGAAAAACATGTCACCAGTTTGGCTGGAAACATCGAGTGTAGTTATGCAAATGGACCCAAGGATTGTAGAATGTGATTTGACAGAATCTCATTCTGGACGGTGCGAGGCCAGATAGAAAGATTAGTCAGCCGTATCTGAGTGGAGGCAAGCAGGAAGCGATGAGCCTGGTAATTTATTGTGTTGGTATTTCTCCTGTTTGACTTCAGACAGCTCATTAAGGGGCGAGGTGTCACCCGGCTGGACAGAGAGACAGACAGGAGCATTTCTCTAATGGGCCCTCCTCTGCTCTGTCTGCATCAGCTCTTTCCTCCCTTTTGCGTTGCTGACTTTTTTAATATGAGGTGCCAAATAAGATTTTACACAGTTCATCATTTTGTTTCTCACAGGGGAGAGGGAGATGCTATTTCATCCTCCCACTTGTCTTTAGTCTGCTTACAGGGCTGTTTTTCGGGGCAGTCATTGAGAAATGGCCTTAGGGCTGAGAAAAGGAGCAGAGGTCTGTCGTACATTTATTTTTTATTTTTCGACACGATGGAGAGACAAAGAAGGCTGCAGCGTTGTAACAATCTGCTGTACAGGTGTCATTCTGCTGTAGCTGGCTGGTGAAACTGTTGGCAGGGAGTGGTCCATATGCTGTGAGAGAGCTGAAACTTAATTAACATTTTTCTCTGCTAGTGGGTACATGCACACAGGGCGAGGATATCACACTGACTAATCTAACTACACCCCTCTCAACTCCTGAAACAGGTGCATACGAGCAAAACATCTTGACTTTTAAGAGTTTTTGTCACAAGTATAAAGATAACCTTATTCACACACGATGAGTATGCCCCCCTGCAGCGATGACCTTTAGGTCACCACGTCAGTCCCTACACCGGGCTCCTCAGGGGCCCTCCTCGCACCCTGGCAGCTCCCGATTGCATGCCAGTGAGCGTTTGTTTGCAGACACACAAAAAAGAGGCGAGGTCCACTCTGGTACAAACAAGTAATTAATTATTAAGGACACCAAACACGACTGCTTGCTAATCTACACAGACGTTTAAAGCCCATTATTTGAGGCACTTTTCTCGCTCCAGTGAATGCTGAGGTTGGAAGGCTGCGCTGGAGGGCACTTAAAACTTCACCGGGGCAGGGTGTGTTTTTTTTTTTTTTTCAGGGTCCTGTGTGATTCTGTTCATGCACAGCTGTGTGCTGCAGTAGGTGTGTGGGTCCTGGAAAGCATGTGCTGATCAGTATTAATATATAAACAAAAAGTTGAGCGTGCGCACCAAGCAGTTTCACTTAAATGCTCATTTAATTATACTGTAAAATTCACCCCTGTTTCTGAGTAATTCAACTCCTCTGTGTTGCCGCCCTCACAATGTTTGAAAGTGATTACAAATGTATTTGTGCTAAAAACACTGGGGTGCCTTGTTAGACAAACCCACAAGTGCTTCTTATTTAATATGTGTGGCAGATATTACACAGAGTGCTGTACTTTAGGAATGCAAATACGATGGCGTCAGAGGGGTTTTAGTTAATTAGCTGGAGACGAGATGCTGGCTCTGGCCCATAGCGGCTTGTGTTCCTTGGGACCGCAGACCTCAATGGGGGGCCGCTCTTTGATCTGTGGATCCCACGGTCTGCTAACAGTTCCCCAGCCTCTGCGATGTTGCTGCACACGGACAGATGGGAAGGATGTGTGCGTGTGCACGTTTTGTGCACATGACTGATCCAGTCTACTCTGATATTTGTTTTTTTTTTTCCCTTCACTTCGTTTGCTGTGAGTTTATGAACAGGCAGATTCAATTGAAGAAACTTTTCAAGTTTGACTCGTGATAGTTCATCTTTTACAACACAGAGAAGAATGTATGCCTGCTCTATGTTAGAGGGAATCCAGCAGCATTTCAAACTGGTTTCAGCTCTTTGAGAAAATAATCAGTTCATCATTGAAATTCCACATTCTGCCCATGATGGGATTCAACACAATTTCAATTAGGTGCTTCCAAAAGTATAACAGCTCTTCCTCTTTCAGCAATAACTGAATACATGTAAACATACAAACACAGCTAACAGTTTCAAAGGCTGACATTTATTTTCAAGGCCAAGCTCTGGCTTGAAAAGTAAAGAACTCAGTACGTGAGCAAACAGAAATGCTTCATAGTGGGCGGACGGTTTTCAGCACTGCTATTTCAGTGAAAAGACTGAGACATTAGTCAACTTTTCAAAGTTGTCTCTTTATCATTAAAGTCATGTATTATTATTATTATTATTATTATTTACACTCATGATGCACAGTAGAAGATTTATTCCTACCAGACCTGAGTACACCTCCCCCTGCTGGCTGATGATCAAACAACATGGGCTCCCTCAGTGAGACTGGCAGGGTGTCTCAATTCTAATTACTATGTGCTAATACAGCATGCACTAATGTTGACAGCACACTGTTTTGGCAGATAGAGTACACAAGAACTCAATGCAGTGTACTGTTTTGTACTAACAAGGAATGAGACCAGCCGTGTGGGACCTCAGTAAAGCTGCAGCTCGGGAACAAAATTTTAAAAATTAAAACTTGAACTGTATAAGTGAAAATGTTACGTTTCCACTGATATTTTGACTTGTCAAATACAGGCGTGACTAATAAGATTACTATTGGCTGTGTTTCTATTCAGGTACTTCAGTTCTTTGGCTCTGACATTGGGCTCGCTGTCACATTGCTACCAGGGCACCTCAGTGAGATGGAGCCGCAGTTAATTTTATTAGTAACACCTTAGCTTATCCTTCTGTGACAATGTGCACTGTGAGAGAGGTTTCACTTTACTCCATCTGTCAGCAGCTCTTTCATGTCTGTTGTGCACTGCATTGTGGGACAACAGTGGCCAACATCATTGCACTTAAGATTTTAGTATGCATGGTGGCATATGTAAGTATACTAAAGTTTGGCATTTTTCCACTGTGAATGCTCTACATACTCAAAGCGCTGTATAAGATGTGGAATGACTAGATATATGCAACCGGGACACCATCTTCTTATTTTCCCTTGGCTTTGTGTCTTCTTGCTTTGTGTCTAGACTCTGCAAACTGTCTCAGGAAGGTGCTGGAGGAAAATTCACAATCTGAAGTACAATTAAAGAGGATAACGGCTTTTCTCTGTCTTTTATGTTTTATTGCAAAGTTTTTAGTCAGAGACTTATTCAGACTTTCTTCTGTCTGAAAAATGTCTATGACCAAAAGCTCAGCAATTAAATGTGAAATCTGCAAAGGAGGAAACTTTGTTGAAGCCTCTATTCTTTTTAATTGTACCATTCAGAGTTGTGGGAGACTAATGAATGAATTATAACATCACCTCAGGATATGGAACCAACTACAGGGAAAACGATGGTCGCTCATAACTGACTTATTAATTATTTATATTTTCAATGGGAGCATGTGATGTGACAGTGACAGGAGGGATGAAATAAGTAAAAGGGGAATCCATTACCCTTGACAGGACAATGTGTGGCGCACATCATTGCCGGGATGTAATGAATGTTGGGATATTCGGCTAATCAGTGCTTGGCATTCTGATGACCTTCTGCGGCTTGGGAACTTGAGTGGAGGAAACATTGTCCAGGAGCAATGAACATAGCTGCAGAATGCAACTGATTCAACTATTTGCATTTATAATTAGCGAGGAAAGCTGTCCTCTGGACATATGTTTAATCCTCTGATGTTTGTGTGTGCTGTTTGTGTGCAGGCACTGTATTTTAACACACACTGGAGACACGTTTATGGTATGTTTTAGCCTACACAAGCTGAGCAGGAGGATATAGGTGGATAGAGTAATAGTCTGCCTCTGAAGCTACATGCTCAGAGGTTAGATAGCCCTAATACTATTCTACCTGCAGGACCCGCTGTGCTATTTTCAGGAGAATTGTTTCACGACGCCAGGACTACTCTCTTCCTCAGTCCTGTCAGTCCTGTGTCCTTGAGTCCCCACATTGTCCGCTCCTGGGTTTTTCTCCTCTCTTTCTCCCTCAGTTCTTCCCCCTTTTTCAGTTTTTCTTCATAATGTAGCCATGATGATGTAGAGCTGTCTCAATGCACAGGACCCACTTGACATCCACACACACACATTCAACCAGGGATTCACAAAGTGGATGGTTGGCAAGATGCAAAGGATGTGTGTGTATGTGTGTGGTGGTGGTGATGGTGAAAAGAAGTCAGCCTTGAACCAACTAGCCCAAACCAAGAGAATAATAGGAGGAGTGCTCTCAGAGATAGAGCTGGCGAGGAGGAGAAGACAGTGAGGGGGTCTGCCTCATTTGCACTGAGTCCTCCCCTCTTCACGCAGCCAGCTGACAGGGGATATTTTTATCAGCCTGGCACACACAGTGCAGAAAAGGAACAAATTCATTTGTAACAGCACACTCCCAGCCAAGGACAAGATCTCAGCAGGATAGAACATAGCTGTCTTTCTGTGCTATCAGAATAGGAATCATTCATTCTTATTTATGCACCTGCCTCGGCTCCGTTATGCAAAGGTGGTGCACAAGGCCGTGTCCACTTTGTGTGCAATGAATCAGAAAACAGAAAAGCAAAATGGTTTCCCCAACGTCTGGAACCTTACTGTGTTTTTAAAGTGCAGATATTTCTCTCTGTTGACACGCAAACATTTGTATTCTTTTTTTGTTGCATGTTGTTTTTCTCTTTGTTTGTCTTTTCATGTCTCTCTGTGACTTTTCTTCCTGACCCTCTGTGGGAATTTCTCTGGATCCATTTGGGTTGGAAGATATCAACCTGTAGTAAGGAGATTTTACTCTGCTCGTATACACCGGTTTGACGGAGGATACATCTGTTGAACTAAACCCAATTATAAGTCAGCGGTATGACACAGCTTAAGTGTGCGTGAGAGTGAGCGCGAGAGAGAGAGAGAGAGTGAGTGGGAGCATGAATAAACCATGTGCTAAAGTGGTGTCACTGGGCTGCTGTGTTGGCATGTCGGCACCGCTCAGGAAAAACATGTCCGTCTCTCGGGCATTGTCTGTAATCCAGCATGTTAGAGCAGCTAGATGGCTCCTTTATGTAAGCAGCCCCAGAGTCTCAGACATCGTCTGATATGCATATAGTGGAGAAATAAATCATTTTCCAGCAGTATATTTTGTTTTAAGATGATTATGAATAGTATTAGAACAGCCTAATCCACACTTACAAAGGGCTGATGGTTCCAGCTGGCTTGAATGACATTTTTTTAAAAACAGGATTAGTGTTGAATTCACCTGAAGTTAAAGCATGATATATATATATATATATAGTTTTTATCCTCAAATCCCATGCAGATCCCCTGCTCTGAATAGTTTGTTTTGCTTCTGCATGGGACAGTCATGGCCAGAAAAATACTGTTTGATTTTCTCAAAGCAGCATGGTTTCATCTTTTTGCAGTGACACAAATGCCGTAGTGTGCCAAGCTGACAGATAGATGATCCATTGCAGGCGTTGTAATTGAAAACACTGAGAGGGGGTGGACAATTAATCTCTCTTTCTCTGCTTGCTTCAAATTTCCATGGAGAAATACCTCGAAATGCAGATAATAGATAAGAGTGTTATTGATTAGATGGGGTGGGAGGAGAGGCGAGAAGGTGCAGAGGTTCTCCATCACTAATCTCTCCGGCTGTGACTGCATCTAAATAACCTGCAGAGAGGGATAAACAGGCGCATCCATCATGGGACGAGTGGTGCGGACAGTGATGGATGCCTCTGCCCTCCACCACCCTCCGCCGCACCTCTCCCTCCTGGTCAGGGATAGGAAGTGACACCGGCACTCAGGAGAAATACCTGGCTTGAACCAGGCAGGCAAATGCCTCCTTTAGCTCTGCAGTGATGGAAGGATTCAGGGCAGGCTTTGTGTGTGCGTCTGTGTGAGTTTGTCGAATCGTCCCCTGTCCCCCATCCCCTTGTCTCTTTGAGTTTGTAGGATTATCTGTCTTGATAGATCCTGTTTGTTTTGTCCAAGAGGAAATTGGTTTTGTGGATTTGCGCGAGTGTGTGCGGTGTGAACTCCCCCACATATATATGCTTTTGTGTGCTTGTGTATAAATTGATTTGGGTGTGCGTTTCTTTTCTATCTGCATGCCCATGCACTGTGAGCCAAATCCCCTGTGCTGCCTGGACCCAGTGAGGCAGACGTGCCCACGCCAGCTCGCCTCAGAGGTGCCAGCCTGATAGATATGGTGTGTGTGCCAGGCTGTGCCTTCCCTCCCCACCCCTGCAGCATTAAGATTGATCCCTTGTTCCCTCCCATTCCTTTCTCTCTCCCTCCTCTGTGTGCCTCTGCCTTTATGAGACTGTGAATAGGTGAAGCTCACAGACTCCAACAGATGGCCGGAGCTGCCCTGTTTCACTGTCTGAAACACACACACACACATGCACACACGCACACACTCGAACACGCGCATGCATGAATGAGAGCCCAGAGAAAGCGAGAGGAAGAGGCAGAGGAAAATGTGACAAGGAGAAAAAGAAGAAACAGAAAGCAACACAGGAGAAGCGAGGCTAAAACTAATGGAAACAGAGGGAGCCAGAGAAAAATAACACGCAGGGAGGAAGATGGAAAAGGAGAAGGAGCGATAGAATAACAGCGAGGACATGCTGAAAGAAGAGGAAAAGAAGAGGAAGACAGAAACACCGCTGAAAAAGGGAGTGAGGGCAAAATTGAATTGTAGATTGTGGGAGCCTCTCTCCTCCCTCTTTCCCTCCCTCTTTTATTTATCTCATGTGAAACCACGCCTCCCTCCTTTCACTTGTCAGTGCATCTATAACAGTGAGCTGTCTGCGCCGGGCTGTGTGGGGGGTGAGACGAGCTCCTCACTCTGCCAGCACAGGGGACCGGATCTGAACGGACCGGACAGGACTGGATGGTACTGGACTGACCAGAGCAGGTGTGTGAATTTGTGTTTGTGCTTGTGTGTGTATTTGTGATAGATGACAGCAAGTGTACCTCTCAGTGCATAGCTGCTTGTTCCTCCACAGGACTTGCTTCCACAGTTGTGTATCTAGAAGGTACAGAGCTGGAGCTTTGCCCTAGTTTACACTTGAATGCTCTTATCCGTTCTGTTCGCCTCTGAGATTTATGCATGGAGTCGCTAACAGCGCTGCTCATCAGGGTAAGAGAGATGAGACCTCTCGTTCATCGGATGCACTGGACTCTTTTCACAGAGTCTCTGGCTTTGAATCCGAGCAGCGTGGAGAGCAGCTGCTGTTTATCTGGACGAACAAGTTGGTAGTTTTCAGGCTGGACGTTGCTGTCATGTGCTGTGGTTTAGGTTTTGAAGTGACTGCTTTTAAGAAATGCTCACGTGTCCACAGATCTCCTAGTTTGCTGGTGTAGGACAATTATTACATTGCAGCTGTGCTGAGACTCTGTAAGAATCTACTTTATTCAGTGAAACAAGTCACTACAGCTTTCACAGTTCTTTGGCTTGTGTTGGTGTTGAATCCAATCTGTGATTAGTTCTCTTTGTCTTCCTGATTCACAGTCTGTGGTGTTTTGAAATTTGGAACATTCATTGTCTCAGCTTTGCCTTGTATTTACTCAGCCAAATATAATCCTGTCTGGTGCTGAATTGTGCGTATTGGTTTAAAAATAGAGCCAAAACAACAACTACAGCATTGAAAATATTACTTTTTCCAAAAGGCAGGACTGGTCCAGCCTTGGATTGTTTACCTTGTGGGGATCTTTTTTTAGAAACCGAGGAGGTATTCGTCACTCAACATTCAAGACCCAAGACTCGCCATTTCAACAGTTGCAGCCTCGGCCCCTCCTATAGAAGCCTGCGCGGCTTTAGTCTACGAGGCTGGTCCCAGTGAATGTACTCACTATCAGTGTTTTGTCAATATCTTTATGGGTCAAAAGGCTGTGTCATCACCAAGCGGTGGCGGTTAAGAGCAGCAGAGCGGTGGGAGGGTGCAAGCACTGACCTAGAGGCTAAAATATTTATGGCTGAACGCCCCCCCACCCCCCGCCCATGCTGTTTGTAGTGATATGGTTGGAAGGATGAATGAATGCAAGGATGGAGGGATGGATGGAAAGTAAAGAAGCTTCAGAGATCTGTTCTTTAAGCATTCATTATTTATCACAACACACTCTGCCATGGAAGCTCTAACCCCCACATCAACTGGCCTCTTTTCGCACTGAGATGCCAGTGGACTGAAGGAAGATGCTTCTGCTTAGTCTACCTGTCAGCTAGTCCCCGGGCACACTGAGACTGCAGCCGTGTGCCACACACACCCACGTGCAAGCGCCCAGATGCACGTAACATTTCGTTGAGATTTATATTCGCACACATTAGGCGGTATTTGCATGGATACACTCACTAATTGGACATGTTCACCGAATCACAGCCACTTATTTGCACTGCATTAACCCAAACATACAATGGGTGCACTCACACCGCTTAAATTTATGCTCCTGCTCATAGAGCACACACACAAACTTACACACACACTCATTACACCTTTAACTGTTTTATTTTGTGCACATCTTTCTTCAATTCCTATTTTTCTTTCTTCTTCAGTTGTACACACACTTACTGGGACACATGAACACCACACACACACGCAATCAGAGGGAGTGACGACCTTGAGACCTGTTGATGTTGTTTGCAGCGGCCGTGTGTTGAATACATAAAAGGCCATGTGGGACTCCCGGCGAAAATGGGGTGCTTGACATGCCGTTTGTAAAAATGGCTGGAAAATGTGCAGGAGGGCCAGCGATGCAGTTGAAGGGAGACACTGGCATGAATATGTATTATATGCTAATGCCCACGCCGAAGCTGTTGACTCAAGCTGTTGATGAAAGCTGAGGACATGTTCCCCCCATCGACACTCTGGGGAGGAAGAGCTATCGACAAACCCATTGTCGACGCATCCACATCTCAGGCCGTGGGGGCAGCGTGGTGACAGGTGGCAGATATCAGTGACAGCAGCCAAGGTGACACCGCTCGATGATCTCTGCAGACCCGCAGGCGGCCAGGGCAGCGCCGGTGTCTGCTCATTTTACCGCCGCCTTGACCTTAAGTGGTTAGACACAGCAAGGTTAGATTAGAGGGTCCTAAAGCTAATGTCTCTCATTATCTTCATTCAGCTCTCTCAGAGCTATAGCCTCTTCCATCTGCTCCACTCGCTGTCCCTCTACATGTTTAGAGGAACATGTCAATAGCTACGCCAGTTGGTACATTTCCATCCGTTTGCTTTTATGCTCATTTCAAATTTGCACATAATTAAAAGTCCACATAAAAAAAGAGTGGAAACAACAGAATTTTGAAAAGACGCCAAACTACAGCAGAAAAATTGTAATCTTGCCCAAGATGGAAAAATTGATATACTGAAGAGGACCATTACAGCTTGGTGCTGATGACTGTACCTGCTTCTTCTTCTTCTTCTTCTGTATCATTCATTCATGTCATGCTGCCATGCATCGTTAAATGGCCTCACTCCACCAGAAAGACCTAGAAAATAAAAAATACAGAGCTGAGTTTCGTGGGTGCACATAAATATGATATCACTTGTTTAAATAATAAACACAAAATGCATCTGAGGTGAGAGGCAGCAACTCAGTGTCATGGTATATCAGAGTTACCAGTGCTTGATTAATCATGTAATCTTTCTGCTTGGATAGATAGCTGTCTATATTGGATATATCAAAATATATTTGCATACACTTAGTTAATGGTAATCTACACTACTTTGCATTTCATCGAGCACAATTTTCAGCTTAAAGCTTGGAAACATAACAGTTTCATCAACCATTCACTCACACACGGCTCCTTTAGAATACATTAAAAGTAGCCTGACAGTAAGTAGCACTCACGTGTTCCCTCTCTGTGTCCCTGTTCATCTGTATGTATGAGCTGCTGTTAACAGGTCCTGCGATGACACGGCATCAGGAGATCAGTGTGTAAATCTCGGTGCTGCCGCTCCTCTCAGCTCTAATGATAGAGAGGCAGAGGGGCTCTTTGATGACGCCTCTCAAACACCCCGCTCTCAACAGTGTGTAGGGAGTGAAGAGTAGTCTGCAGCTGATAGGAGCAAATAAGGAGAAGCTCGCCGGTGTGTGTTTTGCATGTGCGTGTGATTCTGTGTGTGTTTTTGTTTCCTTGTGTTTGTGCCTGTGCGGTTTCACCTCCGCGTGCACGCCGTGTTTACGTGCCATTCCCAATGTTCACGTGTGGACAGCCATTGGACTGGCGTGCGCGAGAGCAATCAGATTTCAATCTCTTCCCTCTATATGGCTGAGCTGCTGCGGCGGAGGTGCCCCACGGGGAAATGTAATTACACCCTGCTGGCCACAGAATACGGGCCTCACTGCCCTATCTGTCTCAGGAGAGACAGTGGCTAGAGGCCCCTTCTCACTTGCAATATCAAACAGCGGAGATGTCACTAAGGGCCTGCTATATCAGAATTTTGTATTAAATCCTTGCTCCAATCTCCGCCTCTAATCAGCTTTCAGATCCCGGGGTTATCAGTGGCCTTTTGCTACAGTTTTGTTACAGTTGTGAATAATTTATGACAGAATTAACTGTGGTTGCTAAGAGCAGTGATTGGGAGATTTTGGAACACAGCCAAAATCTGGCTCAAGTTCAAAGCCAGTTTTCTCAACAGTTTTTCTGTCTGATAAGCAAAATCTCATCACCGCGGTTGTAATTATTACCATATTTTCTTCTACTTTTCCACCACCTGGCTCCCTCAAATATGAATCTGAAGAGATTTTATCGATCAACCTGCAGTATGCTCCTTCTCGTCTGCCATTCTTTCTTTTGGCCATGTCTCCTCTGCTGCTCACTGTCGGCTCTGCACTCTCACTGAGGTGTGTGCTGAGACGCTGTCCATTAGGAAGGCAAAACAAACAGGCACTCCCCACTCTCCCAGATTTAGGCAAACAATCAATGAGTGCACTCAGATAACAACAGGCTAAGTGGCCCATTGATGTTACGATTAAATGAATACAGGATGCAGTGGTGATAAGATAGGTGATAAGACACTAAGCCAAACCAACCAAAATAGATAACTTCCTATTTTGAAATTCCTTCCAGATGCTGGTGTACAAAACTTCACCCAAAACCTCCTGATCTTTGCAGGCTTTTAAAGCAAAGAAGCAATTTTTTTTTTAAATGAAAGAAAAAAAGAAAGGAAACAAAAGGAGCAGAGCTGTGACAAATTTAAGATATTACAAAATAATGTGAGACTTTGGTGAAACAAAGATGACTTCACCAGCTTTGAGGACACTGACTGTAAATACTTAGTGAGATTTTTACCACGTGAATCTTTGCATGTCGTCCATCTCATCATGCTGTACCTAGTCATGGTAACTTGCTGGCAGTGCGACCGTGCCAGAGTGCTTCTGTCTTTTTCATCTGCCTGATTTGCTACACTCCGACTTCACCTTAATCTTCATTTCTGCATTCCTCGCCCTCTCTCTGTCCCTGTGTTTAGCCTGGTCACAACTTTAGCTCCCCCGCCACACCCTCACCCCTGCTTCATGCCTCTCCCCCTGGGGTATAGCAGCCATTGTTGTGCCTAATAAGGTTTATGGAATTACAGATCTCTGAAATTGGATTTTCTCACTCCACCAAAGCAGTGGGATTAGGGGTTTAAGGCTGGGTGCATCGGGGCACAGCTGACCTGTGACTGAACTGCTTTTTTCTGACTGCATCCAGGTGGGCAGATCAGGAGACTGACGTGCCGACAGCTCTGGAGAAAGACAGAGAAGCAGGCTGATTCCTTGTATCTGTGTGTACCTGACAATTAAACTGACTCTGAGTCAGACAGCTTTTTTGGCTCCTACGTCTTGATTTCTGTTTCTCTCATGTCGACCACTCTCACTCTCACAAACTCCTCCTCTGTCTGTCCTCACAACTTTCAACCGTGTTTGATCTAATTCTAATCTAATGAATCTTTTGATCTCCCTCGCCTGACACCCAGACACATCCCAGATCTCTACATCCAAAGAAGCTCAGTTCGTTCTAATCCTTCAAGTCTGGCCGCTGGTGAAGCAATTGATGTACAGAGAATTGGACTGTATACAGCAGTGATTCCCAGCCAGGGGTACTCGTACCCCAGGGGGTACTTCTGCATCTGCCTTGGGTGTTTTTGAAAAGATTGTGGAGTAGCTCAAGAAACTTGGGAAAAAATATAAATTACAATTTGAATTAAATAAATATAGTAATGAAATTCTATCTTCATATTGAGTTAGTTATAGCATGTAACACCAAAAAATGGATAAATGGTTGAAATAGATAAACAGTAATAAATACACGTTTAAAACAGTTAATATAATGGATGAAAGTCAGAAAGATAAAGGGTTAGAATACTCAGCTGAAAGTAAAAAGAATAAATGGTTAAATACATAGATAAAACTAACTGATTCACAGCTGAAATAGTTTGTTAAAAGTAATGGATAAAATGGTTTAAATGGTGATGGAGGTTGTGATGGTACAACCAACAAAATAAAAGGTTGGGAATCACCTCATGCTTATGTTTAATGAACTGTGGGACTCTGTTGCCTATCTTGATCCCACCACCCAAAAGCTACCTCATCACATATCCAGGTCAGTTGGACTATTGTTCAGATGTGGCTGAGCATTAGCTACAACTGAAGTGGAGGCGTGAGGAGATGAAAGTGAGAAATGAAGTGAGAGAGCACCAGAGACAGGCAGCGTGGTGAATGCAACATTGAGATGTTGGCAGGAAGGTGGTATTCATTTGGAGGGGTCCATAGTGGCGGCTTAGTGAACTCTTAATTGGGGAAGAGACAGGGCTGGGGATGAGGGATCAATAGGGGCAGAGTCTGGGTTCCAGCCCACTGAAATCAATAAGACTCCTGCTCGACAGGGAGAATGCGGCCAATCAAAGAAAACACGGCCTCGGGCTCCTGCTCATTTACCCTCCCAGTCAAACTTCATCAGGATCGGGCAGAAGAGACAGACAGCTCATTCCAGCTTATCTCAGTCAGAGGAGGATGGAGTTGCTCAGTGGCCGTTATTTGTTAACGTGGGCATTTGATCTCTTTTACTTTCGAATGTCACTACAGTTTTAGTGCAACTCTGCCAAGAACTCAAGATTATTGTAACTAATGAAGCATGATTCATTAACAGGAGCCCTGTATGGAAAGGAATATTAAATGAAAACCTGCTGTATTTTTACTCCACTGCTAAAAATAGTCTCTTTCCCTTCTTCTTCCTCTTCCACTTCCTCTTTGCCTGGGTAATAGCCATCTTTCTGCTCTGTCACTTTTTGATGTATCATCCTCTTATTCACATCAAGGACAAGGCCAGGTGTTGAATTTTCTCTCAGTTGCCACGCTTGTCACACTGCCTTGTCACCCGCAGCCTGTTCCAATCCCCTCCCTTCTTCCTCCCCCTCTCTGCTTATTTATATTAAATCTGTCACTCCTTTATTTTAGCGAGAGAAAAAGAAAGTAAATCACTTTTGCCATTTGCAGCCTGCAGTGTCTGCTGAATGCTGCAACTTTATGTGGATGTCATCGTTGGCCAAATAAAATCCTGTCAAAATAAATGATGTCTCTGCTGTTTCGTATTGTTGTCGTGCAAGTAAAATTCCTCCTCTTTGTTGTGTCCTTGGCTTCAAATGTCTATGTCAGTTATGTGTTAAGCTATCTAGGAATATACTTCACAGTGAGACGCAAGCCTTGACAGAGGTCTTAGGCTTTTTTAAATTTTTTTTTTATTGCTCCAGATGACAGGCTCAGGTGTCCAGTCTCACCTCTCTTTGATGCCCATGAGTGGCTGGCAGGGCTGGCTCGGGCAGAGAGCAGCTGGGGTCAGAGACGTGCCTTGGCAGTGAGATATATGTGGGCTCATAAGGTTCTGCAGTGTATTTTTAGTCTGGTGCACATACCAACGGGGTGCATGTGTGTGTGTGTCACCACACTGTTGTGTGCAAAGCATTTCACCAAAGACTATATATGCAACATTAGATGCTCCATCCGTATAGAGAGATTAAGGCCTAAGATCTCACAGCGTGGTTATGGAGAGGTTGATCCGTCTGACTCGGCTCAGATGTTTACATGCCGGACACTGACACCTGTCCAATCAGAACATGGATCAGACAGCTCCACTCCTGTCAACATGTCTTTGACAGGCAGACGCAGAACAAGGCCTTGTAGCTTACAAGATCACAGCTAGACGTTGTTGGAGACGTGGAGGCAGTGTTAGATGGCAGCTTGATGGAACGAGCTGGGTGAAAACAGCTATTTTTCCCGTACGTCGGCTGCTTCTGACACCTAGTTTAAAGCAGTGTAAGGATTTGCTTGTCTGCCTGACTGAAAGTGAGCGGTGTTTACATAGCATTACAAACAGATTCTGATTATTATCACAATGACTAAAAATGTCCTGGAGGGTGAGAGGTAATTATGTTAGAAATTAGACCATTTTTACTCTCTGTTTCTGGCAGAGGTCTAATTAAACTGTCTCCTGAACTATTGCCTGCTTCCTCAGGCGTCACATCAGTAAAATATGGATTTTATCTAGTGTGGATGCTTCCAGATACATTTGATTACAGACCATGTAGACTGCCGTGCCATGTGTGGTTGTTTATCTCCATATCCCACCTTTAGTCACGGTGTTTTGGTCTAAAACAGATGTGTCACCATCCTCGGGGTATGTGTGAGGGAGGAGCGGTGACTGGGAGTGGCATCTGGACTCAGAATGACTTACTGCTTCTGTTCGGGAGGACAGAGACAATACAGGCCAGAATCGGGCATAATTTATACAATATTTATAATTTCAAATTGTTGTTTTCTTTAAACAAGCCAGAATACTGTAGGTATGAGATGAGTCTGGCTCTGTTTGAGCTCCTAAGTGGAAGTTGCATATGTTCCAAGTATTCATCCACTCTGGACTTTGTGTTTGTTTACAGAACTTGGCAGTCAGAGGCTGATTTCAGTGGGAGAGGAGAACATCAGAGGCAGCTTGTTTAGAAAGGAAGGTAAGACTGTTCACCTCTTACTCACTGTGAACGGGAAATCTCCCTCTGCCCTCTCATTTCTTCTTTTCACCCACAGAGTTGACTCGCATGTGTGGACAGAGGTTTTGTTTTGTTGCTACAGCTACTGAAGTTTTCTTTTTTCTTTTTTTGCATGTGTTTGCTCACTGATGTGGGTCAGTGCATGCTAAGTCGTGTCTGCCTGTCTTGAAATGTAATCACATTACCCAGCTGTGTGAGGTTCACTCCCTCCAGTGCAGACTGCCACTGACCTCTCATGCATCTATTTCTCATATCCATCTATCCACCTATCTGGGTATCACTGCTCCATCTGAGCAGAAGGAAGTCAGGTTCTGATTATTGTTCCTGTTGCCATGGATTCTACAGATCTCAGAGGAAACAAACAACACAGCAGGCTACAGTTAACGTCAACGCTTTATTTACCATGGGGGATAGATTCGTCACCTCCAGAGGCGACTCACTCATCACGCTGCTTCAGTCAGTCTCAAAATCGCATCACCTCGCTTGATTTGGCTGCCAGTGATTAGCATTTCATTGTGCACAAATAAGAGGACGGTTATTGTTGGCCCCACTGAGACAGAATCCATGATCAAAGAGAGCTGTGGGTTGTGTTGTGGCCGCAGCAGATGCCCCCTCAGCGGCCGTCAGTCCAAATGGTAATTATGAAGAGATGAGAAAAGAGAGTGAAATGAAAGATGCAGGGAGTGGGGGTGAGGTGAGGGAAATAGTTGTGAGAATTAATGAGCGAGCTACAAAGCTTAGAATTGTTAAATCAATAGCTGAAAAATTGCCTTCACCCCCTGTGGTTTCGGCCTTCGTGTCGTCCCGAAAACAAGCAATGATAACATTGGCTGTTTTTTTTATGCTTTAAATCAGTATTTGGAGGCACTGAATTTAAAAAAAAAAAAAAAAAAAAAAAAAACTGAAATGTTTTTGTTCAAATGTGTTGTAAAGAGGTATTAAATCTGCCAGATCTGGACACCACACCACTGCAGGGCCGCCGCTGTCCTGTTGGCTGTTTACCAGTAACATGTTGGTGCTGCTGCTGTGATCAGAGTCATCCTGTGTGAACAGTTGGATGGCAGCAGAAGAAGCAGCTCTCAGCACATGTGGGCAGAATAAATGCACAGCTGTGCACAGCTGACTCATTATCACTTGCAAAAACATCAGTGTGTGTGTGTGTGAGTGACTGTAATCAGTTCTCCTTTTTGATTAACAAATGACTCACTACAAATGGCTCCTAATATCGCCGTGATAGTTTACTGTTTTGTTTGTGGGAAAAAAAATATGCCAGGCTGTGTAACTTTTCCTGACGGAGCATTTGAGGGAGCTGAACTTTGATTTTCCTTCTTGTCTCTGTGACACTAGCAAGAGCAGACAGGTGAATGATGCGCCTTTGGTAAGCGATTCTGTTTGAGGACTGATCTCCACTTCAAAACCCCAGTGTGAGGACAGCATTCACCTCTCGCTTTCTTCCTCCTCTTCTTGCTGGCAGAGGGGCCTTCGGCAGTGCAGGATAAAAACCAAAAGTCTTCAAGAGAAACTCTTCAAAGGCGCAGTTCATCTGCCGACTGAAGACCTCATCAATTCAGTTTTCTTCTCTTAAACCACTGTCCCCTCCTCAGAGATCTGGTTGTTTACGAACACAGTTATGTGATATCTCTCATCCATTCCTTGCAGCTGGTTGCATAAGGTGCTTTTGATATCTTTTGAGTGATGAAGAAATATTTTCTCTTAACACTTTGGGGGATTAGCCTTTTGTTGGTGGCAACTTTTTCTCAGACTGAGTCCTCACATCCTCCCTGGGTTATGTGATGCACATTTAGGGGCTCTGAGAGCATTTCCCTGACCCTCATTTTCCACATCAGCAAGACGGAAACTGCCAGCTTGCTTCCATGCCCCAGCCTGCCTTCTGCCCGCTGATTAAAAGTCAAATATTAAAGTGCTCTGTTGTGAGCTCGGCCTAATTGATTCTTTCCGCCGGGTGCACACAGAATGGGCTGACAGCAGGCGATACCAGGCTTTGTCAACATCGGGCATGCTGCCTGACGCTCAGGATAGCGCCCCAATAAAGCCCCCTGTGAGTGTGCCAACCTGCGGCACCACACACAGAGAGGCCGCTCTGCGCTCTGGCCAAGCTTTATAGTAACAACACAGAAGCGGCTCATTCTTTTGCTCTGTGTCAGCTCCCATTGACTGGCTGGGAAGTTGGATCTGTGTTTGTAAGGATGTGAAGAAAGTGTGTCTCTGTGTGTGTGTGTGTCTGTGTCATTACTCATGGAACAAAAAAAAAAAAATCTCCTCTGCCCACTTGCATAACCACTCAGTTAACTTAAGCTGTCTGGGGCGATGGTGCTGAAAGGAGGTTTCATCTTTCCACAAAAGGCCCTCTTCTTGTCGTCTTATCCCCAGCTCTCCTGCCGTTAAGATAATTGCTTTAATAGCTTTTAATCACAGCCATGTTTAACAAGGAGCTTACCAAATACAGGATGACACCAAGTATGTCATCACTGCCCACCCTGTGAAAAGCACGGGACAGCTAGTGGAGATTCTGGTTCAAGCCTCACATATTTGGCTTATAGTATTTAACCCTCCCTTAACTACGATGTGGGGATGGGGATGTCCCTCTCTCATCTGCTTACCGTATGAATTTACAAGCCATTTTATGCACATCTTTAATTGGCTTTGCTCCCCATTTACTTTTAAATGCTTTTCTACTTCACATATAGCAGAGTGCATCTTGGTGCTATACAACATTCATTAAGTGCAGACATTCAACCACGACGCTTTTCTCATGAATCTGATTGACCTTTTCACTCAGTGTTATCCACAGTAAAAGGTTATAGGCGCCTATTAATCCCCCTGTGCTTGAAAAGCTGGCTGTATCTCCCGTCCTGTCCGATGTTTTGTATCTCCCGTCCTGTCCGATGTTTTATGTTCCATCTGAGCTGGAGGTGCAACACGAAGGTTTGAAGGTGTGTGGGGGTTGAGGTCAGAGAGGTGGCCGACTGGTGCAGTAATGACTCTATTAGTGAAATGGGGGCCACTCGGCCCTCTGACACAGCACTGATTACAACACAAGGGTGATGAACTTGATCAAGGCGCTGCTAATTCATGTTTAATAGAACAGAGAGGGAGAAAACTGAGATGGAGGGCCACAGAGAGAGGGCGAGCAGGTTGCCACCAGGTGCGTGTGGAGACCATGTTGAGGAGGACACAATCACAGCATGTACCTTTTCTACCTGTGGAAATTCAGCGCACTCTGTATTGGAATTTTTTCACACCACATTTTCGTGTGACCAATCGCCGGCAAAGACGTGGAACAGTCTCCCAGCTGCTTCAGTTGTAAAGGCCACAGAAAAGTAATCACAATGTCCCCTCCCCTGAGTACCGAGCAGGGGTTTCATTTCTACCTCCATCCTGTTACTTCACTGCTCTAGATCCCAGAGGGGGGTCCAGAGGCTGAGTGGGGGTCATGATCACAACCATGGGGGGGCTGACAGCTGGCTGCCTTTCTGACAGGCACCTAATGGAGGGCTAATAGGAGAGAGTGGAGTCCTGGAGACCACTGCTGTGACCTTGATATAAGCCTGTGGAGGCAGGCAGGTGGAGAGGAGGAGGAGGAGGCGGAGGAAAGATGAAAAGGTGAAGTGGCATTTTAGAGTCTGACAGGCAGGTGGTTTAAATATCTTGTTCCTTCCTTTCTCTCGCTCTGTCTGTTTATTTGAACTTGCTTACTCCTGTTGTCCAGTTTTTAACCCCACAAAGAACCTCAACATAGAAGAAAGAGATTTAGCTTTCTCTCTCCTGTGTGTGTGGGTATGTGTTGGCATGTGTTATAATAAATCTTTAAAAAGTATTTTTCTTTTTCTTTTAAGTTTTTCTTTCATAACTTTAGTTTTGTTTTTTTTTTTTTTCTTTAAAGTTTTTCTTTCATAACTTTAGTTTTCTTATTGCTGTTAGTTGTTAGTTCAGCAAGGCTTTTTATTGGGAGAAATCTTGAAAGTATTTTATTTTGCCTAACTGCCGATAAATTATTCTGTTTGGGGAAAGAATTATTGAGATTACAGCAACTTGATCTTTTTATTATGACATGTAGACTTACTAAACTAAAAGATTTTTTTAAATTGTAGAAACAGATTTCAAGTTTCAGTTATTTTTAAGTGAAGTTTACTGCCAGTAGTATTTTAAAATTTGGCAAATGATTGAGACCCTCTGTAATTTGTTTCAGCTGTTGCTTTGACGCTGCAACATTCAAGATCCTCCAAGAGAGTATTTTATACTCTTTAAAGGAAATATATTTGCCAGTGAGTATTTTAGTTTAAGCTAAACTTGACTAGTAAAGCAGTTCTTTTCAAAGCAGGTTGGGGATTATAAAATTTGCCATAATCCAGTCAGGCAGTTCACTCCCATTAAATATGGATACAAAAAGAGACATGGATTCACTTCACATATACTGCCTTTGTACATAGTATAGTTAGCATATGTGTATTCATGCATGTGTATGTATGACTGTATTCGTCTCCTGTCTCAGAGCAGAGGGAGGTCAGCCCTGCAGGGACAGCCAATAAGCATCATCCACAGGAAAGGGACCGCCACTGCTGCCTGATCAATCTGAGCTCTCATTAAAAGCCTGCCAGGCCCTTTGCAATCGGATACAATATCAATACTCTAGCACCACAGAGAGACCTCAAGAGCTGTCAGGCAAGCCGCTGGCAGCTTAACTGTCATTACGGGGCGGGCAAGATGCCAGAGACCCCCTTCGTGGGCCACTTAGGCTCCCCCCATGGTCTCAAACACAGGTCAGGACAGACAGATGGGCTGTCTGGGCAGCTGTCCCGGGGACAGGGCAGAGAGAGATGGATACCGACCTGTAGAGGAGGAGACAGCCTGTACTCTCTCACAATATGGAGGGATGATGTGAGCTGTGTGTGTTGACTGTGTACAGTAACACACCACTGTGGTTTCACCTGAGGCTTGTTTGTTTGTCTCTGCGTTGGTCATTTACCAAGGATGATTACGAGGACCATCGCACATGTTCCTGTTTAAACTGAACAAAAGACAAAGAGTTTGGATTTAAAAAACACTCAGTGAACTCTAAAGGTGTTGTTACAGACTCTGCCCTGGGTTTTGGCATATAGCCCAAGATTCCTGCTGAGAAAACCACAAGCCCTAAATCATGCTCTGTGGTGATTTCTGAGTAGAGCAAATCGGGGGGATATAAGTGGCCATACACAGAAAGCCTCTGTAATTCCCGTCATTGTGTGGCGGTCTCCCCTCTGCGCTCTAATCTTAACCCCCTGTGTGGTTCCGATAGGGGTGGGAAGGATCGGTGTGAGCGTCTCTAAACCCCCAGTAATCCACCGACAAAAGGGGCCATGAGGAAGCCAGCTAGCAATGGTGGTGGGGTTGGAGGGGGTCAGGGGGGTATAGGACAGAGAACGTGGAGGAGCGAAGGAGTAAAAAGATGGTTGTCACCTTTCCAACCCCCAGGGGTGTGCTTAACACCAGATAAGATGGCCCCCACCACCACATGGTAAAATATCCCTCTGCCGCGTAGTCAAGAGCCATTGTTTATCAGACAAGTAAAAGAATGCAGAGTCTATAGATGTGATCACTGCTGCAGCAGTTGAACTGTAACTTTCAGTCAGAGTATTGATTTATCTGGGCTGTCTGTAATTTATTCAGCAGGCGGTCGGCAGTTGTTTACTGAAAGTTGAAACTGTTATTGTCTGTAATCATCATTACGTCAGGGCCATTAGGAGCAGTCCCCACTGCAGGTGCTAATTTGATGATGGGAGAGAAATGGCATGTAATTAAAACACAACAAATAGCAGCTTAAAACCTACGAGTCCTGTGGAACATGATCTAATTTTACCAACACGTGCAGTTTATAATTGCTTTACGCCAAACAGATAAATATCACGGGGTGCATCCCAGTAACGTTCCTCTCATCAAGCTTATTTTAGTATTATGGATTTCTCAGCAGATCGTATTTTGAGTGATGGTTGATTTCTCGTCGGTGCAGCAGTTATCCAATGTCATACAGAAGTCACTCCGCTGCACTGAGGTCTCAGTGAGGTAGTTAGGTTGGTGGAACAATGGTCCCCGACTGATTCGTCTGTAATCCATTTAGCTGAGATGTGACACACTGTAGGGGGGCTTTGCCTCTGGTCAATAAGTGCCAATAAGAAACAGCCATCACTCAGCAGGCTGCCCTGTCCACCAGCTTGCTCACTTGTTTCAGCTGTCAGCCCCTCTCTCAAAGGAGCTGGCGATTGTGCCGCTCTTTCGGACGCGCCACGAATGGCTTTCCCATACAAACCTCAATAGGACAGGAAAGGCAAGGACACTCGCAGACTGCAAAGCAGGCGCATTTCCCTCCGACGTCTGAATAAACCCATCTGAAGTGAAAACAGCTACGTATTTACAAAACACCATTGACAGTTGCTCATTCTCTCAGTCTTAAACCCCTGGAGGTGGAGCTGGAGGGGGGGAGGGGGCTTGAACCCAAGTTGGGGACAATTGGGGCTCTGTTTGTGTTTTCCCTAACACCTCCGTGTTCTCTTTGGGCTCTCATGGAGCGTACTGCAGGGGTGCAGTGGAGGAGGGGTAAATGCCGTGACCCTGCGGTGGACCCTGACTGAAGCCTCCCAAAAAAACCTGCAGACCACCACGTTGGCCCTACATGCCACCCGGTTGCTGCTGGAAACAGAGAGCGAGAGTGAGGTGGACCGGAGTGAAGAATGAGAACGAGAACTGGCATCTTAAGAGATGAAGACTAAACTGAGCCATCAAAACATCCCCGCTGCCGCAGGTTTTGACATTGTTATTTGTGGCCTGGCTGCAATCCAGGCTCATTATGAGGCATATCGTCACCGAGTCAGTTTGTTAAACCTGGAGGAGACAAAAAGGCAGACAGTAGCTGTGTGATGCCCCTGTACTGCTGCTGGGGCAAAACAATTTGAGAACAATACAACAATAGTATGTTGCTCATTTCCTGCAGATTCAGAGATAATTAGCCTAACTGTTGTTCTCTCCTTTTCTGTCCCCCCTCGTTGGAGAGAGAAATTTCAGAGAGAAAGTCGGATACACAGAGTGTGGGTGTGTTTGTGTGTTTGTGTGCCTCTCTGCCTGCATGTGTGTATGTGTGTGACTGTGTGACTGTGTGTGACTGTGTGACTGTGTGTGTGTGTGTGTGTGTGTGTGTGTGTGTGTGTGTGTGGTGTACATTTATAGTCAACAGAGAAGACCTAGGGAGTCTGTCAGAGTTCTTTGTTCTCCAGCGAGAACACATCATGACTGGGCCTTTTGTCTGAACTGACACCATCATACAGTCTCTTTCTTTTCCTACCTCTCTCTCCCTCACCCTCTTAGTTTTTCCACCAAACTATCTGCTTGGCATCCCATCACTCTCTCGCATAGAAACCATTTAAAAGATAATGGGCTCAGTGGATTATGGAGTTGCAGAGATGGCGATGATTTTTTTTTTCCTGTGTGTGTCTGGATGTGGACAAAGCTCTAACTCAAGTCTTCCAGAGTATAGCGTGACTACCACAACATGAGTTCTGAGGACAGTGTGTGTGTGTGTGTTTGCATTTATAATTTATCACTTTCTTTGTTTATTACCTATCATGTTACTTTCACTTACAGTACACACTGCTTTACAAATATTTTTTGCATCATACATCTCTGAAGAGGAAGAGACCCAAACATGCCACATAGATGTGATTATTGAACATCTTTTTTGAACGCCATGCTGCTAAAACAACTTCCACTCTGGGAAGGTTGTTCATAAGATTTTGGATCCTGGCTTCAAAGAAATTTGCTCCCATTCAGTCAAGAGCACATAAGTGAGGTGTGGTTTGCAGTCAGTGCTCCAGTTCATCCCAAAGGTGTTGGATAGAGATGAAGTCAGGGATCTATGCAGGCGAGTCAGGTTCTACCAAAACAAAGTGGGAATTTCCTTATGTACCTGGCTTAAATATCACTGTGTTCTGTAGCATAGTTTAGGCCTCACTTGCTTGGAGCTTAGGTTCCCAAATCATAAGAAAAAAACAAGCCCAGGAAAATTTGTTGTTTCACTGCTGGAAAAAATGTATAAACACAAATGGAAAGTATGTGTAAGATACGTTGCAGTGTGTGTGTGTGTCTGTGTCTGTGTGTCTGTGTGCGCACGTGCATTTTCTTTCCAGCCAGAACACATTACAGTTTCACCCCTCTTCTCGGGGTAACAGACTCACTGCAGGATTAATGATGTGTTAAGTGCTAAAATTACTCTCATTCATATTTCACTGTCTGGGCAGGACATTCCACACGGTATTAAAGGTTAGGGGAGAATATCATGTATAAACAAGAGAAGAAATACACACAGATGTAGACCCAAATAGTTAAACGGTAACTGCAGGAAGAATTATTTCACGCTCGAATCTCTTCATCGCAACAGAAATCTCATTTTCGCACTTTTAAAGTCTAACCACTTCTCCTTTGTGTCTGTGTATTCAAACAGAAAATTGCTGCGGTTCTGACTGTCATCTCAGAATGTCTGCAGAGTGCCAAGCTTATCGGAACCTGAGGGAAATCTAAATTAAATCTTCCCGGTGAATGGGATCAGCCTCTGCATTATCTCTTGTCATTCACAACTATTAAAGTTAGTTATTAGGAAGTAAAGGCACATTTGTCAAAAGGATGTTGTTGTGCTATTTTAAACCAAAGAGCAGTTGGAGGGTTATTGAATATGATTTCAAGGGTTATCAGCCAGCGATTGGAGAGTTTGGTTTGGACTGTGCTGACCTGTTAAAGGACCCATGGTGCTAAATGTCATCAAGCAAACATTAACAACTGACAAGTGTAGAGGTCATTGGTAGAATAAATCAAAGCAAAGCAATATGTCAAAGCAATATGTATTATGAGACATCATAATACATAGGCAGCTATTATGGCAGTCTTTCCCTAAGCTGAAGCAAGTGTTTCAGTGTTTAGGTCATTGTAGAATACCCTGCCAAGGAACGTAGTTTGTCATGTAGGTATGGGATTGACGAGCCTGAGTAAAAACAGTGATTTTGCTGCTGTGTTTTTCCAGATTCTGGTGCTGGTGCAGAGATTTGCAAGTGGAGAATGATAGATGAAGGATGGCAGCAAACCATGGCTTCGTATTATCATGAAAAAAGCATTCCATACTGTATTGAGAGTTGCAAACCCCTCCTTCCGCCGACACATACTCTCTCTCACACACACACACCAGCACGCATGCACACACACGAAGTTCTCTGAGAGAAAGTTACTCTCAGATAGATCTATGCCGTTGCAGAATTTGCATCTGAATGGCAACTTTTGTTGGTAAATTCAAGGGTCCTTAGAAATTTTGCACATTCTGTTCAGAGCGAGGCAGGCCAGTGGGAACAAAGTCACACGTTAGCAAAGCCCTGCCAGCCTCAATTATGACCAAAGGGATTGGCTTGATAGTGTTGCAGCAGGCCACATTCAGAACTGGATGTGTCTATTTAAACTTTCCCGGCCACTTCCTTTATGTTTTGCTGCACCAGAATACAGTGGATGGCAACCCTGTGTCGATCCTGTGTTGAGAGCGACGCAGAGGAGATTTGGAGGTTTGCTGCTACCGCATTCTGTTTTATTCTGCTCTATTTTATATGAAAGCCTTGGTCCACGAATCTACTTTTCATGTTTGGGAAAAATCCATCTGCAATGGAAGTGCTCGAGCTTTGTTCTCTCCAGACTGTATGCCTAAAGGTTCTTTTCCTTTTCTCACACTTTCTCCGTCTCTTTCTCTCCATCTCTCTCTGTCTCTGAACATGTGTGATGGAGAATTCAGGAGATTGGCTTCAAGCTTGTGGGCTTTTGCCTCCATATTTCATATGCATTAGGAGGCAGCGCTGATTAAATTGCAAGTGTACGCCATGACTCGTCCTCCTTCAATATGTAATAAATGTCTGTTTTTTTCCACGGGTTTCTCATTTTCTGTCTGTGTTTCATGCCTTCTCGGGGGACTGTGGATTGGATGAATCAGACTTTATGCCTGTTTCAAATCCCAAGGTGTTTTATTTATAGGGAAAAAGTACGTTAACGCCTCTGCGAAGTCCTTGGAAGATTTATCACACACTCTCTGAGCTTCCTCACTGCCTCACTTGAACTCTGATACTTGAACTACAGATGTGTGTTGTTGGGCGGTGTAACATATCTGTCTGTCTGTCTGGTGTGTGTTTTCATCCCTCCACTTTTGCCACCGTCTTACCATCATGCCCATGCTGTGACATGGCTAGCTCCGTTGTCACGGCATTTATAATTCAGTCTTATCAATAAAAGATGGATAGCATTAAGTTTTTATTTGGTGATGCTGTGCTGCTGTCTCTTAGAGCCTCTTTACAAGCGAATGACTGAAGAGCAAAACTTTCCTCCTCTGTTCTGTCTTCCAGGCATCACTTGGCATTAGTATAACCTTAGATGATCCATGGTCCTCAAACATGCTTTTAGAAGCTAATTCCCTATGATCTCATATTCTGCTAGCCTACTCCTCAGCCCTTCCTCTCCGAGCCCCCAGCCTTTAATGAGTTTTGCTGAGATTTATATTTACTCATGTTGTCTTGTGCTTCTGTATAAACGGCAAAAATCCCTCTTTCATTCTGTCTTATCCGGCTGAATCAGCACTGTCGTTTCGCAGTTCACTTAGTGCAAAAAGCTGATGTGGGCAGAGCTCTGTCAGGAAAACGAGCTCTAAATCATCCCAGTTTACAGAAACAACATGGCTTTGCATTATGAATGTGTACAAACCATCACACTGGTCATGTTATTGGAGACTGAGGACAGCTTGGCTAAACACTAATGTTTCCTAACGGTCGTCCATTTCTGTTTTTCCACACATCTTCAAGGTAAGACGGTTTCTGTCTGTTTGGGCGTTATGGTTTCCTCCGCTTTTTTTCTTTGTGGTTTCATGTAGCTCCTGCCACCTAGAGAGATAAACAATACGGCGAGATGAAAGAGAGAGGGAGAGAGCAAACTGGAAAGAAAGGACTGTATGTGTCAGTTAGAGCTGATAAAAGACTGAAAATCCAATTAGTCCTCAGTATCTGGGGGAAGGAGGAAGGCCTCATGGGAGAAATGTCCGGAAATATCCACCACCATAGCATTTCAGTAACACAGCGTTTATCTACTTGGCTATTGATAGTTTAGCGTGTAAATTTGAGCTGGATGTTTTCGTGTAAATCAGGACTATATTTGGTTCTCTTCCTTAATGGGTTTTGCCCACATCAGCTTTTTGAACAGATAAACAACTATCAAAGGCAAGTACTGTACCTTCCACAACACAAACCACTCTATAAGAGGGGCCAATGGCAGAGGACTAGTTTAATCTGAGCACATTGAATCTATTCTTTATTCACTGTAGATGTCCTAGAATCCATTTTGGTGGCAGAGTAATCACTGTTGAATACAGACAAAGCTGGTGAAATGTGTGTCCTTCTTTCACCATTTTTTTTTCTTGTGGATTTCCTGATGACTTGTTTTCATCCCATGCCAGATATGAAAGAGGGATGGAGACAGGGAGAGAGCACGGGGAAGGAGCAAGGACAGTTTCACAACGCATAGCTCCCTGGGTCAGAGCTCATGTGTTCCTCCAGGGAAGAACCACATGCCCAGGGAGTAGGAAACCAGAGCAAACACAGCTGCTGTTGTACATTTTATTTTTATGTGCGTGTGTGTGTGTGTATGTACGTATGTATTCATATGCTCGTGGTGTGTATTTGTGTGTGTGTAGGTTTGTGCCGTTCGTGCAAAGCAAAGCAAGAACATGGAGGAGGATGGAGGACATGTGTGGATGTTAGGGAAAGAGATAGGAAAGAGTTTAATGAGCACAATCTGGACAACAGTGCAGACCAGAGAGGAACAGGGAGCTCTGTGAGTTCAGGGAGGAGCTCTCCTATATTCACTTCACACTCACTTCATCTGTTGTGACTCTGCGTGAGTAAAGCTCTTCTTGTAATCATCTCTTCTCTTAAATGTTTAATGCATTTTTAGATTTTTGCTCTCGATGACCTCATCCTGTCTTTGATGAGAGCATCAGTTGTGTACATGTGCATCCAGGCACTGTTGCATTTGTGTTCACTTTGTGTCTGCTCATCCCCTGTGCTGAACTATTTTCCAGTCAGGTTGTTGTTAAGGAGGAGCTGCGGTCCCAGCAGAGAGAGGTTGCAGTTGTGTTGTTGTTATTGTCTTAATTTTCAAAACAAGGATTGCTCTGGCCGCATAGTCCTTGTGGACTCACAAAGACACGCACACCTGCCCAGTGGAGCATCTCCGTGGTGGCGGGGTGTTCAGTGCTGCTCGTAAACCGTGTTTATGATTATGGTCACTGGGGCGTGTGGCTGCTCTGATCATGCATCATGATAAAATACGCACAAACATTCAGTGAATGGAACGTGGAATAAAACGATAATAAATAATGATCTTAATTTATAGAGCCCTTTTCTAAACCCATGTTAAAAAGTGCCTCACACAAGGCAACAGCTTTAAAACAAGAAGATCATAAAAAACAAAGTCTGAACAAATAAACCCAGTTACAGCGTCACCAGCAAAAGGGCAGTCGATAAAAATCAAGTAAAATCAGGCAAAGCTCTCCGATAAAAGTAAGTTTCAAGAAGAGATTTAAAAGAGGTCACTGATTCTGCTGACCTGATTTCCTTAGGCAGCTCTTTCCATAGCTTCAGGGCTCTGACTGCAAACACTCTGTCATCTCCAGTTTTCAACCGCGCCTTGGAAACAGATATAAGACCTCTGCCCGAGGATCACAGGCTCATATGTGACTAAGGGGTCAGACATAATATAATAATAGTTCTGTTTAATAAAGCCAAATTTTATTTAGAAGTTATTTTTTTATGTATATGTTCTGTCTATTGTTTGTCATTGTTTTAAAATTCCAGTCTACAATGCAACAAACTTATTAGACCAGTTCTTGCTTCAGTACTGAGGTTTGATCTCAGTGCATCTACATCAGAAACAGTTTCTTTGATTTGTTTTTGTTAGATTCTGCAGTCATTCCTTCTGGACTTCCATAGTAATTGTAGATTGTGCCTAAGACTAAAATGTCAGGTTACTACTGCTGCGTGTTTGCAGAGGAGCATAACCAACAGTTGCCATGGTAAACTCAGTGGGGATATACTGTTAATGAGGAAGAATTATTACAGAGCTAACAGGATTGTAGAGTAACTTTGGTGGACTGCATGTAGAGATTAATTAAGAAAAAGCTCTGTTTAACACGTGCTTGACTCTAATTGTTATGTTAAACGTTCAGAAGCAGAGCAGAATTTGTAATTTTCTGCACATCCAGAGGCAGTTTGCTTTTATTGACCTTGGTGATATTGCCCAAATGATTTTTCCTGCTTTCATTTTCTCAGGTACTTTAGTATTTTTCTGTTCCACACTGTGTCAATTTGGCATCACGTGAAGTCAGTATTATCTCATTCTTTAAAAGTGGAGTCCTTTTCTCTTTTCACATTGTCACTCTGCTCACTGACCCCTGTCTTCATTTTCCTCCTCTCATCCTCTCTTCTTCTGTCTTTCTCCTTCACCTCTGCTCCCTACACCTCCTCCCACCCCACCTCCCCTCATCCCTCATATCCATCCTAACCCTCTCAGGGGGAGGTGAGGCCTGAGCTGGCCCTGGGCCCAGGCCCATTAGCCCCAGCCTGGCAGCCATGTGCTCATCACCAGAGATCATTACACCCAGCCAATGACACCACTCTAATGCATCATTAATGATTGATTAACGAGCTGAGCTCAGCCCAAACGGGTGCATTTGTACGGAAGAGCACCCTGTAATGGCTGTGCAAGGCTTGCATCTGCTATTTTTTACCGTGTTTTGTGTGTGTTCGTGTGTGTGTATTTTATTTTTATCAGTCTCGCTCTGTGTCTCGTCTCTCAGGTTGAGAGAGAGAGCTGCAGATTCCTTTGTGAGAAACGAAGAATTGAGGAGGTGACTGCAGGGTGGCGTGATGGCAGGGCGAGTGCTCTCCGCCCCTCTCCCTCTTCTTCTGCTCCTTCTCGTCCTGGTGGGAGTGCTTCCTGTGGCCCAGGGCTCAGGCTACCTGTCTGGACATCGCCTCAGGTCCCGCCTGCAGAGGGATCGCTACATCCGCAACATCCGACCCAACATCATCCTGATCCTCACTGATGATCAGGACATAGAATTGGGTAAGACATTCTCCTCCATTAATCCTTTCCTGTGTGTGTTTTCACTGTGTTTGTGCATCTGTTTGTCTCTGTTTGCTTTCTGTCCATGTCCCTTGGGTATGGATATTCTCTCCATGTGTATCCAACGGCATCAGCAAGGGAAAGTCAGCCTAATGCTGCCTCTTGGCACCATAACAACTGGCCCACTCAGAGTCATGTGCTCCCCTTGCCAACCCCTCCATTGCTGGCATGAAATGAGGGCAGCCTATGGCTTCCATTGTCCGGGTGCCAAACCCTGGCCATCTCCCTACCCGCTTAAGTCCTTTAGCGGCGTATTGGACTGGAGTGGCTGCATAATGGCCTCGGTGACATCCTTTGTCCTCCTGTGATTGCTAGTGAGAAGACTCTCATTGAAAAGCAGGAATTTATGGTCAAGCATCTGTTTCCCCAAACAATCACCAACAGCCTGAAAAGCTTTTAGTACACAGGAATCCAAATGGGCTACACTTATTTATATAACCAAAAAGATTTATCCCCTTATTTACCCCCCCCTCCCCTCCATTTCTCTCACCATGTCCATAATGGTTTTTGTTCTTACCCCCTTACGCCCAATCTTTATATTTTTCACTCTTTACCCTCTCTGTTTTCCTCAATCTCTCTTTTTTTCTATCCAACTTCTTTATATCCTTCTGCGTCCCTTTCATTTCAATCCCTGGCCTTTGAATCTCCTCTCACCCTCCTATCGTTTCATACAACCCCCCACCCCTCTCTTGCTCTCCCACTGTTCTCTCCCAGGCTCAATGCAGGCCATGAACAAAACGCGGCACATCATGGAGAAGGGCGGCATGCATTTCTCCAACGCTTTCTCCACCACGCCCATGTGCTGCCCATCCCGCTCCTCCATCCTGACAGGGAAGTACGTCCACAACCACCACACCTACACCAACAACGAGAACTGCTCCTCGCCGTCGTGGCAGGCCCACCACGAGCCGCACACCTTCGCTGTGCACCTCAACAACTCTGGCTACAGGACAGGTGAACACTACAACACTACAAGTCTGACCCAAGTAGCTTCACACACACATAGTTTAGATTGAGAGTTTCCCAGATTCATTGGGGCTGGAGGACGACATTAACATGCTGCACACCTGTTCCTCACTCAGCCTTTTTTGGAAAGTATCTGAATGAGTACAATGGCTCCTATGTGCCCCCCGGCTGGAAGGAATGGGTAGCACTGGTGAAGAACTCACGGTTCTACAACTACACCCTCTGCAGGAATGGAGTACGAGAGAAACACAGCAGCAACTACTCAAAGGTATTAATGCACTCCTCTCAAAAAAAGTCAAACAAAATATTTTTAGATAACTTAAGCATCACTTTTAACACAAACCATATGTTATAATTGCTAAATAGTCTGGAACTTAAAAAGCATACACTCACAACTTTAGGTAAATTGGCTTAATGTGATGTACAAGACGTTTAGAATATTTCACTTTAATGGAGTGAAAACGCAGCTCAATATTTCGTATAAGCAGCCTGACACAATTCAGAAATTGTAACAGCACAGGCAGAGAGGACCCAGACGCAGAGACACTCAAAAGCAGGTAGATGCAGTGAAGACACTTTAATAATAAAAGCTGGCTTACAAGCAGACGAGATGAAAATGTTAACTGGCAGGAACACAGGTAGGAAAAAACACGCTGGTAGAAGGAACATGAGGAAAACTCGAGGAACACTAGGGAACACAACCAGGAACAAAAAAAAAAAAGACAAACTGACAAGGAATGAATGGAGCACAGAGACTTATACACAGGGGAGACGGGGGTAATTGGGAACAGGTGAAACACATCAGGGCGGGGCAGACAATCACAGAAGTGGGAAACACTCCAGGGCAGTCAGTAAAACAACAACAGACATATAAGGGAAGTAATTTCAAAGTAAAAGATGAAATAATAAGAGTCCACAGAGTCACTTAGAGGGGCACACATGACAGAAATAATAATAATAAAGGCAACTTAAGGGGATTAAGATGAAAATCTGGGTTTAAAGGCATGAACAGTATGATCAAATCCATTGTGGTTCATTATTTAGCGAGTTAATCTTGGGATTATTTTTTGACTCACACCAAGTCAGTAATGAGGCACTGACCCGGCACAGTAAGACCTTGACATTTCCTCTTTTAGTCTCCTCTGTCACTCACTGACTGCCTGATGGACAATGTCTGCCCGCTCCACAGGACTACCTGACAGACATCATTACCAACGACAGCATCAACTACTTCCGTATGTCCAAGAGGATGTACCCTCACCGTCCTGTCATGATGGTCCTGAGCCACGTTGCCCCGCACGGACCAGAGGACTCCGCCCCACAGTACAGCTCTGCCTTCCCCAACGCATCACAGCACATGTAAGGAACTTAGTTAGCCTCAAAGTGCTAAAGCTAAAACAACCTTGATATTATTAACCAAGCTGTGAGTCCTCAGATTGTTTTTTAAATGTTGAACGCCTGCACAAATAAGGGGGAACAGTCTGAGGAGGACTGCCTTTGCCTATTTGATGTAAACAGACTTGGTTTATGTGGGACAAAGCTGACAAGCAAAACGGTACATTTTTATATTTTCACATTCACAGCTATTTGCTTGCATATGAGTCATCCTCACATTCACGCTCCCTTTCATTTGACCCAGAATGACACAAATTCTATAATCTCAGCTCGATCTCATCTTCCTCTGCCTGCAGTAAGCTGCTGGCAACTGAGCCCTCTCCACCCTCTCCCTCTCCACAGCCAGTGTTTCACTCCAGTTTGTTTGGCTCATGTGTTGTTCACATTAATGTTGCCATCATAATGAGCTCTGCTAATTTGTACCATTTTGTCAGCCGTGATCAAAGAGAGGCATGAATGATGTATGTTTAATGCATAGGTAACTATTTATGGGTGCACACACACACACACACACACACACATACAACATTTAAGCCTTTGTCTTCCTGACCGTCCATGCTTCTGACTGTCTGTCTAGTGCTTCTGGCTAATAGTAGACCTGCTATTGGCCTCGAGAGACAGATCCAAGGCCAGTAATGAGACTGCAGTTTCTGCCCCCTCCCTCCAACCCCTTCACACCCTCCTCCTGCTTCATCTAATCCTTCCAGCATCATTAACCTGTGCCACACAGGCTTTATACACAGAATATTCTGAAAATTCAGCCCCAGTGTCTTTGTACAAACTTTTAATTGCTCTTTCTCCATAAATTTGCTCTCCCTCGGGTGATGTTTTCTGAGCACGCCTGTGCTAGCTATTTTTCTCACTCCATCTCCCTCTGCCATATTCAACCACAAGAAGAGACAGGCAGTAAAAGTCCAGCACTCCTCTGGCGATAAACCCTCTTCTCACCTTGGCACCTTGCAAACACATCTTCACACTACATTAGAGCTGCCACCGTCGACCAGGCAGTGCAAGACATTAGCATTTCTTAAAAGTCAAATCGATCCACTTTAAACGTTAAATATATTTTCTCCTAAGATCTCATTAGCTATTTAGCAGTGTTTATTCTCAAATAATTAAAGTTCCATATGGCTGGGAGTTAAATATTGATCAAACTGTGCTCTTTTTGTACGGGCCCATTGATTGCAGTGCTTTGTATTTGACATGGTTTATGTAACCTCCAGTTTAGCATTGAATAAACAGTTTTCTGGCTGCTTTGGAAAGAAAAGGATAAAGGCAAGCAGATCATTTTGCTGTGAATGCACAATGTAACTGTACACACATTGGTACATATTCTATAATCCAATTTACACTGGAAACACATATATTCACACATACATAGAGACAGAAAAAACAAGTGAATGCAAATGTATGGTGAGATACACTGACATATGCTAGAACGAGCCCTGTCCTTTGCTCTTTTCTCCTTTCAGGATGTAAAAGAAACAACAAAAATTAAATGTTCAGTGCACCCCAATGAGTTTTTTTGTGGTTTATTTTGATGTTTATTTTTTGATCTTCTACCTCTCTCAGAACCCCCAGCTACAATTACGCCCCTAACCCAGACAAGCACTGGATCCTCCGCTACACAGGACCTATGAAGCCTGTCCACATGCAGTTCACTAACATGCTGCAGCGCAGGAGGATGCAGACCCTGCTGTCTGTGGATGACAGCGTGGAGAAGGTAGGCGGACCAGCAGACAGATAGACATATGCTTAAACACAGAAGCGCACGTACACACTTAAACACACCAGACACACTCACATTTCATCTGACAGTCTCAAGTCCTGAGAGATCTGTGCTTGTTCTGACTGGGGCTGTATAATGTATTCACTGACACACTTGGTAAATTGTTCAATCCCTTTTTCCTTGAAACTGGCACAGGAGACTTGAGCTATCAAACATGAAGTATAACTTTTTACAGTCCGTGAGTGTTTGATGAATTATATCCTCCGTAGGTGTACAACATGCTGGTGGAGACGGGGGAACTGGACAACACCTACCTCATTTACACCTCAGACCACGGCTACCATATCGGCCAGTTTGGTCTGGTCAAGGGCAAGTCAATGCCTTATGAGTTTGATATCCGTGTTCCCTTCTATATACGAGGACCTAATGTGGAGCACGGTGCCATGTGAGTGACTTAGACAACGTAATGACAATGTGATCTTTTCTAGCAAATTGCATTTAAAAATATCCCTTTAATTCTTGCTTCCCCACAGTAATCCTCATATAGTGTTGAACATTGACTTGGCACCGACTCTACTGGACATGGCCGGTGTTGATATTCCTGCAGAGATGGACGGCAAATCTATCCTCAAGCTGCTGGACACAGACAGGCCAGTTAATAGGTGAACACACTCCTCAGCTATTTTGCTCACTATCATGGCATTCGACAGACAATTGAAGAATGACATTTAAAATGTTGCAGATTAGGTGGCTATGTGCCAAGAAATAATTCACTTGGGGTTCATAAAGTTTTACTAAATCTCTGTTCTTGGAGTTTTCTTGGGCATAATGAAATCTGCGATCCAAATTTAAATGTGTAACACCACCTTCCTTTCAGTGCTGTACAGGGATGGCATTTGAAAATGGACTGCACGTTTGCTCAGTGCAAATATCACAGAGTGGTTTGACAGTGTTTTTGCTCATTTTGTTTTTCAGGTTCCAGCTGAGCAGGAAGGGTAAAACATGGAGAGATTCTTTCCTTGTGGAGAGAGGGTATGTTTTATTGATTGACCTTTTGTGGGACACGTTCTCATTCCAGGCATTGTCTCCTGGTGACATCAGACTCCTTGTCTTTGGTTCGTTGAAAAAAAACTTCTTGTGTTTTCCTGTTCTTTCAGAAAGCTTCCACACAAGAGAGCCGATGGGAAGGAAATGGCCCAAGAGGAGAACTTCCTGCCAAAATACCAGCGGGTGAAGGACCTGTGCCAGAAAGCAGAGTACCAGACCTCCTGCCAGCAGCCAGGACAGGTATCTGACCTGCAGGAGCCAAAAAAAAAGAAGAGGTTATTAAAAGTTGAGGAGAACAACATGGAGTGCAGCTCATGCAGGGTGATAATTTGCAATCTGGTTGACAGTTTGCAAAGTATAATTTGCAGTTATTGTGCTCTCAGGGTCTGAGTATGCCCTGAGCGTGACATGTGTTTGCATATGTGTGTAGGTGTGATAAGAATCATTTGATTTGTTAAGAAATATAAATAATAAAATAATATAAAATAAAATACTTCTCCTTTAAGACTATTGATCTGGAATATTTAGTTCATTTACATTCTATAGAGCACCATTAGAGGTCTGTGCTCAGTAATTTGAGGACAACCCCATAAAGAACATTTTTCAGAGTTTTTGTCCATCAAAACTGATTTCGTGCTATAGTGTGAAGACCCACGATCATCATTTTTGCCTCTGTTTCAGAAATGGCAGTGTGTGGAGGACCCGACTGGCAAGCTGAGGCTGTATAAGTGCAAGGGCATGGCTAGTCTCTATGCCCCACGTATGCAGGCTCTGATGGCCAGAGGTGCCTCCCAGCCATCTCTCACATCCAACTCAGACAGCTGTGACTGTGGTGATGTGGGCTTCAAAACATCAGTCCTGAAGAGGAAGAGGCTGTTCACCAAGAAGAGTACGTTCCTCTTGTCACTCACAGGCACCATTGTTCTGGTAGCTATTAATAGATGTGATTTTGTTCAGAAAGACACTTGTTCTTCCTTTACTTTGAAATGTCCTTGCAGTAGCCTGCAAAGCCTTGCCAAACAGGGCCATTAATCTCAAGCTAAAATTGCTAGCTTTTGAAGTATTCATGAGATGTGAAGTCTGTGTCTGTGCTGCCATCAAGTGGTGGACGAGAGCGGACAAGTGAGCCTTTAATGACAGCGCCTTGAAAAGAAACAGTTACAAAACCTTGTAAATTATTCATGGAATATGACGCCAGGTTCATATCATCAATATTTTTTGTCTTGTGTTGGTCCTCACCTGTCCACATCGTCACAGATCCTGATCTGCAGTATCAAAAACACATGCCTCTTTTTCCATCTCATTCAGATTCCTATGTCTCGTCTTATTCAGAGATGAAATCCAGTAAGACTGTCTCTAGGAAGCGCTGGGCTCGTTCTGTATCATTTGAGCTGGATGGAGACCTGTACGCTGTGGACCTGGAGGAGGGCTACCGTCCCCTAGGGTCCAGGAACAGCAGCTGGACCAGAGACAGGAGCAGAGGAGAGGGGAATGAGGAGGACAACGATGAGTTCAGTGGTATGGGAGTCACAGCCAAACCAACCACCAGCAACAGACTCACACTACCTGCTGCTCTTAAAGTCACTTACAGGTGTGTGTGTACATCTTTCCGTGCTGATGTGTAATGTTTAAGGCTAAAAAGGAGAAAAATATAAAGTTAGGAAATAACTCAGACTGCACAATGATAGTTTATATGTTTTGTTTCCGACAGGTGCTCCATTCTTATGAATGACACAGTGAAGTGTGATGGAGGGCTCTACAAGTCCCTTCAAGCTTGGAAAGACCACAAACTACACATTGAGCACGAGGTACTGATACATTCTCTTCCTTATTAAATCAAGTCCATAAAAACCATTTCACAGGTTGTTAGTAGCTTGTGGTGTATAATGAGGTTTGTGTGGCTGTGTGTGTAACTGTTGTATTTAGATTGAAACACTGCAGACCAAAATCAAGAATCTGCGGGAGGTCAAAGGTCACCTGAAAAAGGTGCGGCCAGAGGAATGTCAGTGTAACACTCCCAGGTGAGAATTCATCAGGACCACAGTGTGCATCAGCACAGAGACACAGTCGTATATTTGACCATTGTCTTTTGTCTTTTCAGTTATCTCCTGAAGAATAAAGACGCTTTCAGGTTAAACGAAGGACGCATGCACTCACTCAGGTAAATATCTACACTATGTGACAATGAATAAGTGATTTTTATTTCCTCTTTCCATCTCATTTCATCTCTGTTAAATGTTTTCTGATCTCAGCAGAATGCCGTCCAAGCAGAAGAGTCAGTGGCTGCAGAAGGAGCAGAAGCGAAGAAAGAAACTGCGTAAATTCCTCAAAAGGCTCCAGAACAATGATACCTGCAGCATGCCTGGCCTCACCTGCTTCACCCATGACAACCATCACTGGCAGACTGCCCCCTTCTGGACAAGTGAGGAATGACATGTGTTTGTAGAACGTGATTTGAGAAATATTGTGTTGTAACTTTATATTTTCCAGAGCAGATATAATGAAAACAATATTTTTTTGGGAACACTGTTGTAATAGCCGTTGTTTTCCACTCTCACCCCTCCCCTCCTCACCTACTCCCCCTTCCTCCCTCCCTCAGTGGGTCCATTCTGTGCATGCACCAGTGCCAACAATAACACCTACTGGTGCCTCAGGACCATCAATGACACACACAACTTCCTGTTCTGTGAATTTGCCACCGGTTTCATGGAGTATTTTGATCTCAACACTGACCCATACCAGGTATGTCATTTCTACGCACACACACATATAATGACAGCTACATAAATAACTTAAGAATAATAACTACAAAATGAGCCCACAACAAGCTTGATGTACGTGCGTTCCTGTGAGCACAGGGGACACAGACTTTCCAAGGTTTTCCAGAGATTTTCCAGAGTTTCCAAAGCCCTTGCTGACATTGTGTCCCGTTTGTTGCCATAGCTGATAAATGCTGTCAGCACCCTCGACCGCAACGCTCTGAATTCAATGCATCAACAGCTCATGGACTTACGAGGCTGCAAGGGACATAAGCAATGCAACCCGGAGAAGGGTGAGTAAAAAGCCTCTGAGGCAAACGTGATTGATTACAGTGTCTCCAGTAATTTGTGACTAATGTTACCTCCACTTCCTTTCAGGAGGAAAAGAGCGAAACTCCTTCAGTGAATACAGGTATTTTTTTTTTCTTCCTCTTGCGGCACAGCTGATTACTTTTACAAACACAGCAGATGGAATTCATGTTACAGTGTGAATTCAGAGGGGTTACAGACTCCCTAGTGAGTCTCTGGTCATGTTTTTGCTCATTGCGTATCCTCTGGGGAGTCAAGGAAATAAAATACAGTGATGTTGTGCTGAAATTAAACCTCTTCAAACTGCCATGGTCCCTTACTGTTGTGATCAAAGCCTTTTCAGCATGCAGAAGCCAAAGAGGGCCAAAATATAAGCCTGCTTTTCTGCTTCTGCTGTTCCCTTTTTGTAATGAAGCCTAATTGCTTGTCTCTGCTGTGCGTGTGGGTGTGTGCCTGCTTGTGTGTGCGCATGCATGTATGTGTGTGCACCTGTGCGTGCGTGTGTGTGTGTATGTGTTTTGTGTATATACCTGTGTGTTTGTCTCCATGCACATGCATTTGCCCTGCGCGTGTTTACGTGCTGTGCATGCTTCAGGCCAGTTCATCGTCGAAAGAGGCCAAAAGTGAAGAAGCCTTCCTCCAAATCGCTGTGAGTTTGTCATAACCCATCTGTTCCTTTGTAGTCAGCCAAGCTCTACTCCTATCTCTATCCAGATTTTTTTTTTTTTTAGCTTGGTCAGATGACCTAGCAGCATGCTCTCCTCTCTCCTATTTACTGTAGTTCTGTACTCCTCTAATTGCAGTAACTCTCATTTACCTGCATTGCAAAGCTGCACCAGCTTCTCTTTCATTCACCCACTCGAGTCAAGTTCAGTAAGGCAATGCAGATGTGAAACTGTCTCATTATGTTGTGTTCTCAGTCCTGTTATTGTCATCTCTTACTTTTCCTCGCAGTGTTGGTAGGATCAGACCACAACTGGAGCCATGGTTTCCAGTGAATGCCTCAAGTGGCACATTTAACTCACAGTATTTCTTATCCCCTGCACAGAGGGCAGATCTGGGAAGGGTGGGTTGGTTAACCACCTGCATCCCGCAACCACCCGCATCGGCCTCCTCCAGCGAAGGAAGGAGAAGGGGGAGTGCAGGCGAACCCTAGGACCTTGACTACACTTCGATGGACCATAACCTGAGATACTACTCTTTTCTAGTCTGGGTTTTTTCGTTTTTGAGAGAGCTGCTCTTTGTAGCCCTCACCCAGACAGAGGAGAAGCTGAGACTGACAGGAAGCTTAAAGACTCTCCAGCTGTCAGTTCAACATTCAAACACATTTCATACCCATTTACATCCTCTGTTACCCCCTGCTGTCCGGACCGGTAACATCAGCAAGATGCTGTGAATCAGGTGGGACAGTTTGGTAACCACAAGCCATTCAGTCTAACAGTACTGCTTGTAGATAATATATATCAGCTTTAATCCGCTTTTTTTATGTCACATGGGACTAGTTGGAAACCTGATGAGTTACATGTCAACTCTGCTGCTACGCAATGATGTCATGGCCTCATGATGTCTCTGTGGCACATGCTAAATCTTTAGTGCTTGGAGTCACAACAAGACATATTTTCTTTCTCTGCACTGATGTGTCTGCACATGGAAGTGAAACGGACTTTTACGCAACCGACCGTGACAAACTCTTTGCCATAATCTTTTGTATCATAGTTGATCTTAATGCCGATGAATGTCCTTTACCCAGCGTCATCTTCCTCAAAGCTGTGAGATAGTGAGGTGACTACAGTTTTCCTGCCTTGAACCAACCCCATACAGTGTCAGCCACACCTTGAACTGCCCCACACTAACCACTGTCTCACAATAATACAATCCAAACCTCCAGAATATTTGACCACTGGCAGAATGCGTCATTAGTAAATGCCATTTTAATCCTTTGTATTGTCAGTACCACACTGTAGAAGTATCCAAAAAGTTTGTTCAGCTTGCTATATTCATGGTGCTACAGGATAACAATACAGAAGTAAAATCTTGCTGTACAGTACAGTATGTATTTGAATGTATGTTGTGCAATTAATATAAATGTTTACAATATTTTTTATAATACTGAAGAGGCAGACCTCATTGTATGATATGAGTTGACAAAATGAACTTATAGGGAGAAACGTAGCTTGAGAAATTGCATTGCCCTCAATTTGTATGTTTGTCCTTTCCTTATTTACATCGGAAAAGCACTTAAAGGGTTCACTGTGAAGAGATGCCATGTACATTTAATGGATATATAGTTTACTCTGTGCCAGAGGAAAAACACACCAGTGTAATACTTATTGATGTGAAATTTAGCTACCTGCCTTTGTTAGCGTCTTTCTTTTTTTATTTTATTTTATTTTTTAGCAAATATTTCCATAGACCTGAGTGCTGATAGCAGTTGTGAATAAAGTGTTGTTTGACCATAAACATGAGCTGACTTTTATTCTGACATTAGATGCTGGTTTACTTGTGCTGTCCTGTCCAGCAGGTGTCTCTGTCTGCTTGTCCACAGGCTTGTCCACAGGGTTACATGATACTTAGCAATTCACTACAACAATAGTGGAAATAGTGGAAATACAGCTAGTTGTCATCACAAAAGAAGAAAGGTCTTCACACCTGTGACTGACTGAGTTCAGTGAGAATGGTTTGCAAAGTGAGCATATCTTACTTCAAATATTCAAATATTAACTGCTGTGTCGCTCAGCAACTTCTTTCTAAAATGTGGTTTTAGTAGAGGCCTTAGGTTCAAGTTAAAAAGTAAAGTCTGAGTTTGATAACTATTTAAAGAGCACATCTTTTACAAATTATAAGACTTGTTTTTTTTAATACCTTTTTGTAACAATCATAATAAATGAACAGTTCATTCACAGAAAGATGCACCGCTCTGTTTGCCTAGAAGTTATTTATTTTTGCTAAACAACTACAAGAAAAGCTGGCAGACACTCGGAGACCGTGATGTTCCCTCAGAGCCTGTTGTGATAGTTCTGGTCGCATGAGTTTAACATTTTATCGCTCTGCTTATTGTTCAGCCAACTGAGCCTCTAAATGTTTTGGTTGTGGTTTGGGCTCCAACTCTTTCCAGCCATCTAATCGTGTGTGTAGGGGGGCGAATGGAGGGTGGGAGCGTGGAGGAGAGCGGGCCGGGTTGGGTGGAGTGGGGGGTAGGGGGGTGCAGACTGGGTGACCCCCATACCAACCTATGACTCACGTGCAGAGGCGGAGACTCCATATCGGATTCACCACCGGAGGACCTTCCCGTACTCACTACTCGGACCGCTCCGTGCTCAGTAAACTAACCTAAACCCAGAAACGAGCCGAAACTCCGTTTTCACTTTGTTGACGCCTCGTTTACAATGTGAAGAAAATGGCCGGGACAAGGTAAGTTAACTCTCACTTTAATTTCGAGGCGAGCCAAAGTTTAACAGGAGACAGTTTACAAGCTAAAGCTCGGTTGGCTCTCTTTCACCCCGCCGCCGACGGCTCTCTGAGGGCGGCCAGCAGGCAGTGAGCACCGCCACACCACACCGCTCTCTCTATGGACGCTCACAGTGTTTTAAAGTTTACATGTTAGCTAACAAGTGTGTGAAAATTAAATGCCTCTTTGACACATTTTCAGTCACGTGAAGAGAGCAGTTTGGAGGGATTATTTAAAAACTGAAATTTAAATTGTACTTTTCTTTTGGTGTTACTGTTTAATGAACGCTGGACAGTTTTAAACAGTATTAACTGCTGTAGCTTGGTAGCATGTAACAGGAAAACTATGAGAGAAGTTTGACACTTTAAGTGAAGTTGTGCCTTCACTTACTGTTTGTAGAAGAGTTAAATCAGATAAAGCTGTTAGGGCAGATTGAACCTACTTTCCACATTTTTTTTAATCTTCACCAACCTCATCCTTTGATATCTTTTTTCCTAACATGGCTACACACATTGGTTAAGTCTTTGCTGTGGTTAAAAGACCAATAACCTAAAAATGTTCCACAGCCACATTTGTTTCTCTCATTTTATTTTATTTTTTACTGGTGGAAGGTAACTGGGGCCGGTTGCTTTAGCTACTGGTTTGATGTACACATGCTGGATTTCTTCAGCATCTGCTTTGCCTGCAGATGTTGCTTAAAACTTTGTTTAGCTTTCATTGGTTGCTCGAGACAGATTGTTTTGCTTTAGTCTACACAGTATATTTAAAGCTACTGAGATGTGTAGGATAAGCGACTTTGGTTCCTCTTAAAATTTCCCTTTCAACTGTTTTGATACACATATTTCAGATGGGGGCTTTTTAAGTGCTGAGACTTTGTATAGTTAGGACTGGATGGCTTAATGGCTGAGGCTGAAGTTATGAGAGTCCTTGATGTTTCAGTATCCCCCCCTCTCCCATGTGCGGCCCTCCTCTTGAATAATGTGCCATGTACGTTGTCTGACAATCAAGCTGCCAATCAGATGCCATTTATATGGCCCAAAGCTGTTAGTTTGGTGCACCGTGCCAACCTGACTTCCTGGGTGTGGTAGTTTCACTGTCTCCCTGCCCAGCCAGGGCTCATGTGATGAGTGTTGGTAGCATTCATGTGGCGTTGGGTTTTCTTGGTTTCTGCAGACATGTTAACTTCTCTATCTGTCCAGCACTAACGTCTTTATCTGTCGTAACATACTTTTCTGCCTACCGTCTACTACATCATCACAGACAGAGAAGGCAGGATGGCGGGACGAGAGGCCGAGGTCCATTTGGTATTTCAGCCCACTAAAACTTGCCTTTTGTTCGCTTGAGCTTTTCAGTGTGTGGAGCTGACTCTACAGTAGGATGTTGTCTCAGTGTTTGTCCCGCTCGCTCACAACAGTATGCAGACAAAGGAGAACAAACTACGCGTCCCTCTAACAAGATGAATCAAAATTGGGTCTTCTGACAAAGACAAGACAGGATGCCCATCCTACAGAGGATTCAACAATAGAGTTGTTTGTTTGCCTGAGAGGAAGTGATTTTGACGCTTGTGCTCCAGTGACAATGCCTTGTTATGGGTTGTGATATGTTAATATTATATTGACTGTGATCGGGCCTTTTCTCATCTTTCTGGGTGAGTTCTTTGTAGATGTACAACTTTGGATCATATTTTCCAGTTTTCACTCTCTCCTGTTTACTGAACTGTAATCCCCGTGGATCAGTGCTCTTAACTCTCCACACACACTTTTCACCTGACTGCCGCAATGACGCTGTAATGAGGTTAAGGTGATTTGCCCAAACACATTTATCTACACCTGTATAACCGCTGACATTTTGAACCTTCCCTCTGTGGGGATTAATGACTGGTTTAACTTCCTGGCCCACACTAGGCTGAACCTGATGCTGAGAGTGCTGATCATCACTCACTAGCATTACAGAGGATAATAACTTGTAGGACGGCACAAGAAAGGAGAGCCTGCAAGGATGATTGAGTCATCTGCTTCAAAGCAGGAGAACAAGTCTATATACTCGCAGTGAGCTGTCACAGTGCAAAACTAATATACGCTCTATACACACACACACACACACACACACACCACAGACCATTGAAACAAATGAAATGTAGTGAAAGGCTACAAGGAAATTAGAAATTTTAGCTTCTCAAATGCGCCTTTGAGCACAACCCAAAAATCTGTTGTCATTCAGAAAATATTAATCTGTCCCTACACATTGATCCCATGCGATGGCCTCTTATTATTATAATCCACCCCACTACTCCCCTCAGGCCTGCACCGACACAGCCTTAACGTCTTCACCAGCCTGCTCTGCATTTCTAATCCTGGAGAGCCTGCGGTCTGCACCTTCACTTCCTCTAGAGGACAATCCGGACGTGTCTTTCCTGTGTGGCTCCTCGGCCAGCCACTGATGTCCCCCACCCCCCCTATTCCCCATGTAACTCTGCTCTGGGATTAGACTCTGGCCTCGTTTGTCATGTCAGCAGGGGAGGATTCAGGGGGGGTGTTGTGGTTCAACTCGAAATGAAGTTACTAACTGCTACTGGTGGTAGGCAAGCAGGTCAGATACTGATGGAAAATGTTGTTTTGGCAGCACGCAGATGGCAGAGACTGAATTCTTGAGTTTATTTTTAAAAGGCTGTGCAGAACGTGTCTTCATTTACAACACGTATGACCCTGAAAGATAGGACAAAATAAAGTTTGGACAACAAACGTTTGGGGTTATTAAGCACAATTATGTCCTAATAGGTTCATTCATTTCTCTTGTTTGGACAAGTGACCCCATTGTTCCAACTCCGACAGCTGGTGTACCGGACAGAAAGGCCGGCCTATGTGTGGTAAACACCCTGATCCCTTCATCTGCATCTCCTGCACATGTTCACTCTCGTCCAGAGTCTTTTCTGACCTGAAAAGTCCCCACATGCTCTTCAGCTAAGGGCGAGGGGTGGATTTTTGGAAGGACAGGGACTTCTGTTTGGTCAGGCTTACTCCTATAAAAGGGAATTTATTGACCCTGTTGCTGAGTGGTGTCTCAGACAGACAGCGACTGTTCAGCAGAGCAGTAAGGGGCCGGAAGTTCCCAGTATTTCTGCAGAAAGCTGCAGCATTCGTGGGAGAAGGCAGGATGGCGGGACAAGACAATACTCTCCATACAGAGATCACAGAGCGCTGCTTCTCTGCGGTTCGTTTGTAGGCGGATTACAGCGAGAGTATCTGAAGTAACATTCAAGACTGCCAACACAAAAATGTTCTCCTGGAACCGGTGGCGAGGTAGGCACTATTATCTGACATATCATGAAGAATCAGTTTGTTGCAGTGGGGGTGAACGATTTGGCAGCTACAGAGACTAAATTCACTTGGGCCATGTAAAATCGCCAGTTGGAAAGCAGCATGGGAAAGACGGGCCTTGCTGAAGGTGTCTAAGCGATCTTGTGAGATCCCGTCTAATCCAGTGCCCGTGGAGAGGAGAAACTGTCTCTAGGTCTGGATTAGGGCAGCTGTTGAAGGAGGTCACCCCAGACCACGTATACATGTCCCAAGCTCCTCCCCGGCCCGTCTCTGATTGGCCGGGGTCCCCCCTGTGTGGAGGCAACACAGAGAGTTCTCGTTGAATGAAGTCTGCCTGTTGATCTGACAATAGTCTGCATTGTTCTGTAGCATCACAGGCTTCAGAATAGGGTCCATTTCACAGGCTTTGTAATGCATATGGCTGTGAGTCATCACGGGACATTCTTGTCAACTAGGTAACCATTTTTTTTCCCTATTCCCACAGAGCCCACAGACTTATGTATAACAAGAAACTGTTGGCAACTTCAGTAAAAAATGGAATATTTTTCTGACTTCTTAATCAGATCAGTGTGTTCACGTGTTTGTCTTTCACAAACAAGCTGTCAACACAGTCCTTTGTATTCTTTTGTGCTGAAGACAGTGCAGGTTGACATTGTGCACAAAGCTTCAAAATGTGAAAAGTCCACTGTGCATTTCTCTTTACCGCTCCGTAGTTTTAAAATAGACCCCACGTCCAGCAGTGGCACTCATTGCTATAGGCCTAGCATACAGAACACACACCAAACCGGACCATCTAGTTCTTGCGGTTCTGGGCGTGTGTGACATTCTAGTGGATCAGGACTGCCAGTCATGCTTTTCTCAGGTGATACTCGGCGAGATGAAAGAGTTTACTCGAAGTATGTTTAACCTTCTTCATTTAGTGATCATGACGTAGATCCCCTGAAGCAGATTTAGTGTGCTTGAGTTTACAGACATTGGCAGGCAACAACACATTGTGCACATCACGGGACTGTGCAGCATCTCTGCTGTTTGTTCAGTTCTCCACTGTCATAACCGTACTGTCACACTCAGTATCAACAGCTTGTTAGCGTCTCATCCATGCAGGCCTTTTGGAGGTGAATCAGGTGACAGGGTGAGCCCACGAGCCCCCACCACCTCCCTCTGTTCATCTTTATCCTCCCATCCAAGCCTTGTTCTCTCTGCCAGGCATGTGGCTGCCCGGCTGTTTGGTCTTAAAGTGCTTTACCTCTCTTCCCTTCCTTGGCAACCTGCTGCCCCGGTGCCTGGGTCAGCTCACACAAGTCTGGCCCTATCATGCCTGACGCGTCTCACAATGAAAGATGACTCCCCTGGACTCGTTTGCTAATGTCAGCACACGATGAGTGAGGAATGGACACTGACAACTGTTGCTGAGGGGTGGGAGGAAAAGAGGATGGGGGGAGGGGAGGAAGGGTGCAGTAAAGAGAAAGGGTATGAACCTGTTTGAAACCATGTTGTCTTTAATGTGGTTCATTCTGAGCTTTGATTTAGTGTTTTTCTATTCTCCTTAATATGCAAAAATCAGATTTCTGTCAGCTCCAACTCGCTCCATGAAAACTTATTTTGTTTCAACATATCCAGCCACACAAGTTCAGGGTTGTCATTGATTCTATTGTCAGAATATTGCCACTGTAGAAGACATTTTATTAATATGTGATAAATGCATCCTGAAAGGCCAATGGTGATCCCTGAGTTGAGACCTTTGAGACTGTGAGAGGATGAATGAAAAAAAAAGGCTGTCACCAAGAGTCAGTGGGCAGAGTCAGTTAACTTTTTTAAATTCATGCAAAGCTGGAGTATTTAAATCAGTTAAGTAAACTGTTAACAATCATATGTTAGTGTTTTCAAAAATGTCCGTTTTTATCAGCCCACAGTACAGCTGGATCCTGTTGTTTCATTTCAGGATTGTTCAACAACAAATTGAAAGCTCAGTGGTTTGTGGTGGATAACAGCTCGGTGTTGATGAAAGACAAAAAAAAACCCAGTGCATTTCCAGATTTATCTGAAAAAGAAAATTGCAAAAGTAAATAGGCCTTCCCGTTTGTTGGACAGATAGTGCGAATGGTCAGCTTTCGTAGGTCTCTTCGATCTTCCCAAATTCTTGTCCATCGATTTTTCGCACTGTTTTTGGTGTTACAGAGGTAACAGAATAAATAAACCTGTATAAAGTTCTAACAAGGGGCAAAAGAGTAAACAAGGCCAGCATTGTGCTTCCCTGTGGGTCTGGTTAACAAAGCACATCAAGTTAGAAAACAAGATAAGTATACAGCATCCTAACCCCTAGCATTAACTTTATGAGAGTTTCTGTGCGGTTGAATGCCAAGTCGCCTCTCAGAAGTCCATTACTCTATAACAGACTCAGCAGTCTTTGTGCTGGTTTGTTTGTTGTTAAATTCAATGCAACACACACATACACATGCTCACACATACTCACACACACACACATACCAATAGTGCTATGAGTTTGACTGACCTCTAACCCTGGTAACGCAGCAGGAATGGGAGGTGTTAAACAAAAGAGCCAAAGAATGTGTGTGTGACAGGTGCTGGGGTTTTTTTCTATCATCTGAAACATGTGTACTGTCCCCTCTCCCTCTGATTGTGTTGGATGCCTGGGTGGAGTGTAGGTGCCTGCACACACATCCTGCACAGAGACGACTCATATACACCTGTTTCCAGCAGAAACATTTAGTTCAGTGGAGGCTTCCAGGAAACAAACATGTGCCTTTGTAATGGCTGGATCATGCTTCTGATAAGGACATGAGCCTCTCTCAAACCTGATTCATATCTTTACTATCAAGCCAATCAAGTTTATCAAGAACTGGTAATGGAAAAATGTAGGCCAAACTGATCCATTAAGTTTTGCTCATAGCTGCAGTGTGTTATTTAGACTTTCTGTGAGTAAATGTTAGCTATGTCAAGCTAGCTAATGTAGCTACCAAGGATCTGTACATACTCTCTTATAGCAGCAAAAAAATAAGAAGTGGGCAACTGTCGAATTCATACTTCATACTCCAAGTTGCTACAGACAAGTTGCTGTATATTCCCAGAAAGCTGGGGTGTCCACCACGCTGTTCCAATAGGCATATGAGACAAATCCCTATGGGCTGCTGCTTTGGTGGGCCAATGAAAAAAAGTTTGTACGGACCCTCTCTGTGTACCTGTTATTTGGGATGTACATGAGAATGTGCTGAACACGTGTTCTGGGACACAGCTAAGTTTCAACCCTCATGTTGAGCTAACATTAACTTGAACAAGTCTGTTGACATGTTGCCAAACCAGCATGGACTAGGGGAATAATGTTTTCCACACAGGTTTACCTTGCAAATCTGATTATGTAACTGGTAGGCTGTTTTCTTCAGATATTGTTAGAGTGATGACGACTATTTCACACCCAGTCTGCTCAGTCAGAGAGACAGGGAAGAAGAAGTGGTCGAGAGGTCAAGGATCGACAGTGAGAGCAGCAGCATCAACAGCTGAGCTTGAGGAAAGAGTGGAGGAAGGTCATAGAGAGAGGACGGATTCAACACAGGTTATAGTCTACTCATGTAGTACTTCTTCATCCTCTCTTGTTGGACTGAGGGCAGACTGGATGCTGCAGGTGCTATGAGACGGAATGGGCCGGGGCTAGCTGGTTAGCACTTTAACGTCAAAACTGTTATTTCTTTACATTCTGTTGATAATCTTAGTTGATTTTTGAATGTTTAAACCAAAATACCTAAATATTGCCCCTTTAAATCAAAATCAGTGAAAGCAGCATGTGCAGAAAAAAATTACATTCAGAAAACTATTATTGTAGTTTAAATTTGAAGGTGGAAAGTAAATCCAAAGTAAACAGTTTGCTTCAGTTCAGTCTTTGCAGTGCTGCTGACGGGGGTTACACACACCAGCCGCTGCCCTTTTCACTCCAGTTAAGGGGACGGTGGCCACACCACTCAACATACCAGGTTTACAGTTACACTCTTCATTAGTCACAGCTACCTGGAACCACTGCCAAGCACTCAGTAGTCGCTCTGTGTCCCTGCTCTTGTTTTACAATATTTAGATAAGCAGGTTGCCTAGCAGCCATGCTGAATAGACTTTGTACATGGTTTAGACATAATCAAACAGAAGTCTGCTTTTGGCAGATCACTCCTTGTATTATATTGAGGTTCAGGTCTCTACATGTCTCTGTGAGAGCAAATTACCACTGGTTTCCCCTTATTGCGACATTTTTAATAGTTTTTTTTTTTAACCTGTGCAACAAGGTGAGTTTAAATTCCTTCGTCTCTCTTGATGACTTATTTTAAAGCCAGTATCTGAGGAGAAAGGCTGTCTTATGTCTGTAAATAGGAAATAGCAGTTCTGTAAATATACCGGCCAGGGTGGACCTTGGCACTTGTTGCTGTGGCTGGTGAACAGAGAGCTAAGGTTTCCTACATGAATGGCAGGCCCTGTGTGAGAACTCCGCCTGGCTTGGTCCACAAGGGACAGTCACAGGCAACAACTCAGAATAGTCTGTTGTTGCAAAAGGTTAGAGGTTACCTTACAAGAGTACTAAATAGTAAATGGGAGTTTAACTGGCTCGCTGGTTGTGTCACTTCATCCTAACAAATTTGTGGACAAATGAATGCAGTAATACCCTCCATTTGGCTCAGTTTCTGAAAGCTTTGTATCAGTCTATCAGAAATGCCACAATGGCACCGAAGCATAAAGCTGCATTTCAGCCATTACTAGATTATCTGATGAAACACTGCAGCTATAGTTTAGTCTAAACTCTATACCACAGAGAAAACAATCTCTTTTTACCCCTTCGTGTGGCTTATCTTTGTGATGAAATCAGCCGCCACGTTGGTATATGAATTTGCGTGAAAATCCAGAGCTGGACAATGACACAAGGCTGCGTGTTGGCCTATTTCTAGTGAATGTATTGTCCAGTCCTCTGTGTTTACCGTTGCTGGGAAAAACGCCAGTTACACTTTGGCGCTGACTTCGAACAATGGGGCAGATTCCATGAGCTATATTCTGTTGTTTCCCTCACTCTGGGAAACCGCTCTCAGTTCTGGTTATTTTTGGAGCTGACTCTAAATTGTGGATGACAGATGTAGAATTTCTCCTTCAGAAGGAGACCCCTGGCACACTGGGACTGGGAGCAAAAAGATGCTTAAGAAGGTGGGCTTGTGCGCACGTCTTTGTGTTCATGTGTGCGCATTTGTCAGCTTTCGCCTCTTCATCTCAGTGATGGGTTCTGTTTGCACAGATTTTTTTTTTAACAATTTGACAGGCTTTATTTTTAGGTGCAGTGGAATAACCATAGGCGGCTGAAGCGTCTCCTTGACCCAAATGGGAGACAAAGACCCTGTGTGCCATGGGAGAGCAAAGAGTGTGTTATTACAAGCAACAATAAAGAGGACATTGGGTTGTACCCTGTAGTTTCAACATATTTCACAGCTGCAGAGTTGTGTTTTTTCACACAGAACTGTCTGGTACCACCAGGTGAATGAAAAACTCAAACATTGTAGATTAGATGAAATATGAAAGGAACTCCTTATTGCTGGAAAACATAACTTCCACAAAAGGTAAAAAGTACCATTTCTATTCATGGAAGTCCTGTGTCAGCTATATGTTATAAGTCATGAAAAATATTTTTGGTGGAATCTGTAAAATCCAACTACTCCTGAACTTTCTATGTTGATGTGTTTATTGAAGGCAGTGAAGGACCACACAAACCTCTAACATGGGTCTCTGGCATAGAAGTTGGCCTCAGTTAGACTGAGTTTCCCTAGAGGTAAATCAGGTGCTGTGTCCTTCAGTCATAGGACCTTGTGTGTGTTAAGTTAATTTTAGATCAATATAAAACATTTCTGTTGGAGTTGAACATGGCTGAGCTGGTGCAGACTGCATTCCAAACCATTTATGAGCATTTGCAGCGTGAGGCAGACTGCTACGGTTGTTTGGAGAGCTGCACTATATTTTTGTGTCTGCTCGAGTCGAGGAATCGCCTAAAGCTGAGCAGGCTGAGGATCGTTCATGTGATATTTCAGACAGGAACTTTTCTCCAGAAATGTATAGCAATTAGGCTGCTCATAACAATTTTAGATGGTCTGCTTCAGGCAATCAAATCACTTTTATTTCATTTTGATTGTCAAGTAAATGTAATTATGGTGGGAATGAACAGATAAGTTTTTTATGACAGATGTAGAGAAAAAATGTCCTGGTAGATCCTGCAGAAGACAAGTTCCTTTGTCCTTGACAACCCATGTAATGGACATCTCTCACATGTTGTTTGAGTGCTCCCAAAAGTGATGTTCCAGGAATTTCAGAACCTGAACACCGGCCCCGTCTTCCTGCTTATCTGGTTGTGTCAACAGAGCCCAGCAGGCTCGCTCTCAGCTCTAAATGCTGTATATTTACCCAGAGGGAACAGTCCTTATGCAACCATCACACCCCGTGCTGCTAAACTCGTCAGCCGTGGCCTCCACAGTTGACCCTCAAACCCTGGTTTCCTGTTGGGGTGTTCAGGACACCGTGCACCGTGGTTGAAGGCTGTGCTGGTTTTCTCAGTGGCATTGCTGCTGTGGAGTTTTGTTGCTCAGGTACAGAGTGAGGGACACAGCCTGAGCTTTCTCTCACTCCATGTTCTTCAAGGATTGGTTTATTTGGAATCAGATACAAACACTGCATTTACAGAGGATGATGAAAAACACAGAACTCAATAACAAGGGAGGCAGCGTGGAGAGATCAGTTTCTCAGTGTGGGAAGGCCTCTTCTGGAGGCCAGGATCAGTAAAAGAATGAAGGCTGTGGTATGTGTGGGGTGGTATTGACTGTTTGGCCTCTGCTTTGAATGCCCCATTATGTGCAAGGCTTCCCGCCCATTAAGTGTTGTGGATCTAATCAAGTCTGAAAGTCATCTTCTAATAGTTGGGCCTCATTGTGGGATCTGTGTCTTTGTGAGTAGTCAGACTGTAAACACTTCTCTGCTGCACTGAATCCAAGCCCTGCAACACAAACAAACATTCACACTAACATTTTTCAACACTTTTTTTTCTCCAAATTTCCCCTCTCATCTTCTTGCCATCCCAGATGGACTAAAAACACAGGGTAAAATCACCCTTACGTGTTGAGTCCACTAAGGTCAGAGCTGCTTGCCTGGAGTGAGGGACTGGACCAGATGGTTTCCCAGCATAGAGCAATGGGACACATGGGTAGACAGTATGTGGAAAGTTCCTATATCCTCTCGATGTGTTTTCTATGTTTACCTGGCTGTTAAATTAACCTATGGGGATCCTGGGGCTGGTGCTGGCAGCACATAAAAGAGATGTCGATTGACACTATATGCCTGATGAACAGGTATGCCAAAATTATCCATGGCTTTGCGGTGAATGCGGAGAGCAGCTGTTGTTCTCAGTGAGTTGTAGTCAACAGACTGACATTGTAACCCTGCCAGACCTGACGGGCACCACACTCCACTGTGTCTATTTCTGAGGCCGGGGGTGCACACAGGGCTGTTTTGGATGTCACATGAGAAACGAGTGTGGGTATTTGTTGGACACTGTAGGCACTCCTATCCACACTAAGCTTCGTGTCCCTTCTGATCTTCACAGGTAGCCTAGGCTGCAGGCTCGTACCACAAACAGCCATGACAGGGAGAAGAAAAGCTTTTCTGTCCTGAGAAAGCTGGGAAAAGATCCAAGCCTATGGCAGATTCTTGTGACACTAATTCCTCCCCACTGGCACTTTTCTCTCAAAGATGCTAGGCTAGAGTTGGGTGGGATACTAAGGAAGAGAAAGGACCTAGCCTTTGCCAGGACCCTCAAGTGGTCATTAGAAGAGAGGAGAAAGGAGCGTTGTGATTTATGGGATATTTGGAGTCTTTCCTCTGGCTCTGATGTAGACATAGACTGTGATGCTGAGCCTGGGGAAAGGGCTCTAGCTGGCTGTTCTCAGTGTTCCCACATGGATTTGCTGTCACAGTTCAGGCCTGCGTTAGGGAACTACATCAAAGGAGACATAATGGAGCCCACTAAAGGGTAGCGTAACCTAGATATACCAGCAAACTGCAGTCCTTGCTTATTTGCCAGATGTATTTATTGACCCTGATTTTATATAGGTAGCTACCGCACATACTGTATACGGGGTTTGTTTAGCACAGATAGACTGCCCTATAATTTCTCTGAAAATCAGTTCATGGTGTAATTGTGTTTCATTGGTTGTCGCTCTTATCTGTGCCCTTTTGCCTTTGCACTTTTCTGCTGGGTTGTCAGCTGGGTTGTCTTTTTCTCTGTTTCTCTCTCTGACTCTGACTCCATGTCTGTTTTTTTGCGGCTCCCCTCTCTACTGCCTCTTTTTTTTATTGTCTATGTGTATTGTGCTGAGCTGGCTGCTGTCACCCTGTGATTGTAGTTAAGCTCTGTGGTTTTTGCCTTAGTACCACTCAGAGCGTATGGTTCTCTTTGGGCCCTGCTGACTCCAAGCCTGGTGTCTCCCTGACTGCGTCCACCTGTCTTCTTATTCAGGAAACACACACATACACGACGTCGCTCCTGCCGCTCCATTGCCTACCAAAGAGATGACATCACTTCTAACACACACACACACACGCACACATGCAGATGGATACATGTAGGGGACACAAACACCGACACTCTCTCCATATGGACAAGTGGGCATTTTTGAGCCTTTCAGTCCGTCAAGCAGTGTGAGCTGTTTACTTCTTGTCAAGTTGATTAGTAATCAGGCGTGACTGTGTCCTCTGGTGCATCATCGCATCCTGCTGGTGAATAATCTTTGGCTATTTTCATCTGTAAACAGTACTTTATCTTTTGTCTTCTTTCTTCTCATTCAGCTCTGATTGGGTGGAGATCCTGGAGCCACGCTCCCGCGAGCGTATGTATGTGAACTTGACCACTGGTGAGTGCGGCTGGGATCCCCCTCCAGGCGTTCCTGTCCGCCAAGCAGACGGTAACCAGTGGTGGGAGCTGTTCGACCCCCACAGTGGCCGCTTCTACTACTACAACTCCACTGGCCGCCGCACAGTCTGGCATAGACCCCAGGGAGCCGATATAGTGCCCCTCTCCCAACTTCAGGCCATGAAACGATGCAGTGAGGCCAAGCAGACTGGAGGAGGCGTGGACAGGCACCACCATGGGACCACGGGGAGTATCAGCAGCGTAGGGAGCCAGGGGCGCTGTACCCCTCTGCCCGAGCAGGACGGAGACAGCCCGATCCCCACAGCCTTGGAGACCAACAAGGAGACTGGCAACCCCGCGATGGACCCAGCAGTGGATAGCAGATCGCAGGGTGACGGAAGTAGCAACGAACACAGCGCAGATGGCAGCAAAGACCCACAGAGGTAAGCCTCACCAAGCCTTCAGTAGCCTCTCGAGTAAGTCTGGAAAGAGAGTTGTGCTTAATCATTAGTGGATCAAATTACCAGGAGAAAAAGCGGGGAAATGTGATAGTCAAAGCAGCATGTGGTATAGTGAGCCGTAATGACTTTCAAATGCCTCTGCAATGAGAAGTCGCAGGATTATTTTGACTTCTGACCGCTCGAGCTGAACTCAAACTGCTTTTTTATTTTCATTCTCACTTATCTGAACATTCCATATGTCCCATGTTTCCATACTATTGCCTGTGAACCGTGCTTAGCATTTCAGCAAATCGCTACCAAATGGGTAGAGTGGTCAGTTATATTACAGAGCACGACATGCTCCCCCCCTCCACCCCAAGCCCTGCTCCACACGCTACACTTACTGGTGCAGAACGGCCCCTAACAGTAACTCATTCAGAGACCCCATCATGTGCTTGGCGTTGTGGCCTCGTCCAAACCACCGTCTCTTCCCTCCAAGTCAGATTCCAGACATGCCACTTCTGTTTCCCCTGGCACAGAGCCACTGAGGCCGTCTTAGTGTCCTTCTGTGTGCTCACCACCACCCTGCTCTGCTCTGCTCCAATGCTCATTTCATTTTCCTAAAACAAATCTAGGCCTCAGGCCATCAAAGACTGTAATGCCTGTTATGGGTGAGAGCTTAAATGTGCATGCATGAGAGGCATGTGAGAGAGTGTTGTGTGTGGTTAATAACAAGCAGAACCTTTACATTCCAGCTGCCTCTAAACAAGATGAACCCTGCTGGGTTTTGGAGGCTCTTCCATGGCAACTCTGACTCTCTGGTTCCTCCTGGTTCCTCTTGTACCTCATCTTTGCCATTAAGGGGTCTCTTCTCTGACCCCCCCCCCCCCCCCCCATTCCTTTGGGATTGCGTAATGGTGGAGGGGGAACTAACTGGTCAGCCACGGTTGTTGATGGCCACTAGTGGAGCCCTGTTGCATTGCCGTTGATGTGTGAGGGGACTGTTAAAACTCAGGGTCCCACTCTGCCCCAGTGACTCAACTTTTCCCAGAACCTTTGCTGTGTTTCCTCAAAACAGTGGCCAGCTGTGTTCCTCAGAGGAAGGCTGAGGAGTCTTTAGCCCCCCTGAGGCTTGATACCCGTCTTAGCCATATGGCTCTTAACATGCTCACTTGCCACCATCTCTCTGCAGGTAATCAGAAACCAGCACAAAATGAACAGAGAGGGTTGAATGTGACGGCGCAAAATGGTTGAAAACAAACTCAGAGACATGCTTGTCTTCAGTCAGAGGCCCCGCCTCACTGATAATGACATGGATCAATGGGGGAAGAGCAAGGGAGAAAGTTTAAATGAAGAGCTGGAGCGGTCATAGTGGTTTGAGGTCAGTTAACTGTTCAGTCCCACCCAGAAAAGAGGAGTGTTACGCACTTTCATGACAATATAGCTGTCTTCCTGTTTTTTGTTATTTTTTTTGATCATACAGCTTCTGGTCATAACTTTTTTTTTAGGTCCTTTGAGTAATGGGCTATGTCATTGTTTCAAGTTCCTCAGTGTTTGGTTTGAATGTCTCAGCTATTTTAAACATGCCTTCACATGTTCTTTTTTCCTCTCCTCCTCTATGACATTTCAGCAGAGATGAAATGTTATTAACTTGTGACCTCTGAAAAACAACATCGTTCTTTGTGGAGATGGGACAATCCCTGTGCTTCCAACATCAGTTTCCTTTTGTGTTGGGCTATTAATATATCTGTTCATAACAGATAGAAATGTTTCCAAAGTTTTCACACAACACACCCTTTGTGTTATTCTAAGCAGTGGCTGGTTGATGCAGCTTCCTTTCTCCGTGTGTCTCTCCCTCTCTTTTTAAAGCTTGTCTTTGTACTTGGCTACGAACATGATTACAGGAGGTGCAGGCTGTCGACTTGATTGCCAAATCTGTTATTCATTGGCTAAGCCTTATCACATGTCCTGGGAATTTCTGGGTACTTTGAGCCTGTGGTGCTCATCAGGGAAGTACCGCGCTCTCCAGGGGTAAACATGTCAGTCACATGTGGTTATGAGCACAGGAAACTGAGGCAAACTGATCTCTTTCTATGATAAAGGAACTCAAGGTGTTCAAGATCAACTAGCTTACAACATCTGTATTGAATTTCATCCAACTTTCAGTGCATGAGTGTGTCTGTGTGGTGTTGTCATCAACCAGGTAACAGCTGGACAGGATTTCACCACAGATAGTGTGTGATCTGTGTGTGGGCTGCCTTCCACAGAACTTTTAAGTTACAGGAACCTGCTGAGGTTGAGTGGATGTTAAAAGTCTGCTGAGGACGCATGACAGCATGGAGTAACACAACCCAGAAGTGACCCAAGGTGGTTCACATTGGGGTCACATTACTCTTTTGTCTTGTGGGCTGACCTGGGGTGTATAATGGACCACTAAAAGGAACAAAGGCCCTCACTTAAAGCCAGTTGTCCCCCAGGGTCAACCAGGAGCTTTCTCTAAGCAGGAAGTTTAGGGATGCTGAAAGGAGAAGAACACCAAATGACTTATATGTGCCCTCTCATTTAGCCCTGTAATGATATAGCGGTGCACCAGCATTCAATCTAAGGCAGTCATGCTGACATTAGACACTCAAAACTCGCCTTTCCTGATCGTTGGCTGGCTTTGGATTCAGAAGGCTTCCACAGACTCTGGTATATCAGTATGTAGGTGAACTCAGCTCTGTCCGTGTTGTTACATCGTTTACTGGTGTGCTCTTATACAGAGGCTTCTTTACAGTAAAGGGGAGACAAGATAACTAAGATGGCTTTATGTGAGAGCGCAACGAGCTTAGTCAAAATGATGCTGGCTTTTGTTTTATTTTGATGTATTCTAGCGAAGGTAAAGGGCAAATGTAGAAACCTCCCTGCAGAAGTGTCTGACTGTGCAAGCAACTGAGAATCTGAACTGCAATCACTGTATTTTAATTTCCATTTCAGTTTCTGTTTGGGGGAATTTTTTAAAATAAACCATGCACATGAAAGCAAAAGTATTTAAAAAAAAAAAGCCAAAGCAAAACAGACTCCCTCTTATATGCTTGTGACTGTCTTACTGTGAGTCATGTAGGAGAAATCACCAGTGGCTTTATTTAGGAAATGAGGGGGCGTCTTATGGGGTAGATAAAGTTTTTAAGTTTTTAATGAGTCACACATTGTCTGCATGTTTACTGCGAGAGCACAAACCTCTCATGCTTTTCATCTCCCGCCACTCTGAGGATGTAGCCACAACATTTTTACGCACGCTGGAAAGACTTGTTTTATCTCTACACTCCTGGTGTGGTAAGCTCATTTTTCAGCTCTTTCCATATGGTGTTTCTAAGTCTGCCTATAATAATAAAGTAGTTTTTTTTCTTCCCCTTTGTGGAAAAGTTGCACTTTGAACTTGTGATGCTGATATGTGCCTTAGTGCTTTGAGTCTGGTTAGGAGTGACGGTGTCCTTATTTTGTTTTTATCTCTGTGCAGTTCCACATTTCACTCTGTCTTTCTCATAATTGCAAAGTTTATGGCGCTCTCATAAGACCTAGATTACAGAGCTACAGTTTTATGTGTCTCTCTGAAGCAGTGTCTCCAAAACCTCTTTTGTTTTATTTTAGATATCATTGAAACACTGCTTTTATAGTTGACTTCTCTCTGTTGTTGTGAAATATCTCCAGTGTTTTCATGAAGAACCAGTGGCACCATGTGTGAACTGGCCTCAGGCGTGACCGCTTCAGCCGACTCACAGTGTAAAGAGATAGTGTTTTTCAGAGTGCTTTCAGGGTTTCCACTCCCATCCATTTCTAATGAGACATTATTGGTTATTTTCTGCTCTTTTGTGCTCCTGATCATATTTCTGAGACTTGAGACTGACTGGAGCTGATTTTGTGTGTGTGAGTGTGTATATGTGTGTGTGTGTGTGTGTGTGTGTGTGTGTGTGTGTGTGTGTGTGTGTGTGTGTGTGTGTGTGTGTGTGTGTGTGTGTGTGTGTGTGTGTGTGTGTGTGTGTGTGTGTGAGAGAGAGAGAGAAGATGATCCAGCTTTAATTATATCATCCAAACAGTGTGCTATAGTGGGATCTGACCTCACAAAAAGAGTTGCAGATACACTTTCAGATTCCAGAGGCGGGTCTCTGTGGAATCTGGTTGGGTTTGGCCTTATCCTGGCCCTTCAGAATGAACGTAGTGGCTGTCCTCTGGCCCATCCCTGCACTCCTCACAGGGTCGGGCTGCGGGAGCCACAGACATGCACAGCTGGTAGACATCTTGGCTCAGAGGAGGGAGGTGCGTCAGTTCAGCTGTTGAAGGACAACTGGCTCTCTGGAGGTGTTTTACAGGAACTTGGGGGGCTACCAGTTTAAAACAAGCCTGAGATGTTATTTTGTCACTTCTGCTTGACATTTTTTAATGAGTGATTGTTTAAAAGTGAGAGGAAAAATAAGCTTTGAACTTATGACGAAGTGGACATGACATTGTCCTCAGTGAATCCTCTTTGTCTTTTCAGTTTCCTTCCTCTACGCAAATCGCAGAGATCCCATTGGTCTACACTCTGAGGTGTTTGTATAGCAGAAGCTTGGCCTGTGCGACCTCATTTCCTCTTCCTGTGCAGCCAATGTTAATAATAACCCCTGTTTTTCAGACCCCACTATTCCCAGGGGGTAAATTTAAGAACTTCCAAATCCATATCCGCCAAAGTGACTCAGCTGATGGCTTTTCCAACAACCATTATTCCAGGCAGGAAAGAAAGAAGAAACAGAACATCTGCTGACAGCAGAGTCCCCACAGTAAATTTAGTTGGTTATTGGCCTGGGCACAGGAATATTCAGAACAGCGACAGAGGTATCTGGGACTGTGTTTGTTGGTATGAGACGCCACGGCTGCCCGAGACTAATTGAAATTTGCTGACCGTTAAGTTGATTTGCTGCCCCAGAGGCCAATCAGATTATTCCATTGCTGTCCAAAGGGCCTCTAACTTTGTTTTATCTTACATTTGCCTGTCTTAATAGATGTTTCACATGCTAGCTCCAGGTTTGGAACGAAGGGGTTTGCAAATGTTGGTTTACCATAGGTCTATGGACATGTGCTGCGCGTGTCTTATCATGTGTACTTGAGAAATAGTTGAAATGGAGATTTTCTCTTTGCAAACAGCGAGAGATTTAGAAAAATGTCGGGGGAGTTCTCACACTCCCGGTGATAATTATCTTGTCTCTTTTAACCTCTGTGATAAATTGCTGTGCATAATCCCCTCCTTCAGCTAACATTACACAAACACCTGACACGCAGCTTACCAGCAGGCAACACACCCTTTCTAAATAACTTTCATTATGGGTAGAAAAAAGTCTAGGCCTGTTCGGTGTTACGTAAGAGCCTGTCTGTTTGCCTGCCTGTATCTGGATCTTGAAGATGGCTCTCTGAGGTTCAGTTTCCTCCCTGCGCTCCGTTGCTGTTGATTAGGGAGGCGTCTCTGTGACGATGGCACAGCCACCATTGTGTGAGGCTCCCCACACTGTCGGAGAGGCCCCTGAATGGGCCCTGAGGAATGCCAGCCTTCCCGCTCATTCCCGTGCTGCACTCTCCCACGACTAATCCCCACCCCTTCTCATTTACACATGCTCACACCCTCCTCTCTTGTCTCTCTGAGCTCTGTTCTCCTTCACCTCCCATCCCCCGCCAAATGTGTCCCCGCTCCAAGCCTGTTGTATTTTCTCACCATTGTACTGTCCTTGTCTCCCTTTTGGTCTAAGGTTTGTAATCATACTTTATTTGGTTGACCTAGGGTTTAATGATATGTGAGTTGTTCTAGCTGTGTAATGGGATTAGAGGCTTTGGATGGAGATCGAAGACACTGTACAGCCTTACTGTTGGAGTTTGGCTACGGGCCCCCATGCGATGGTGACGATCATCGCACCAAGCTCCATGCTGACATCTAACATAATGTGCCAGTGCTGGAGGGAGTGAACATGCTAGACGGTTGCTGAGCCTGACTGGGACAAAGCCTGACAAAATCCCTCTGTCCCAGCACTGTGAGCTGAACATGGCAGGGTGCTCCTCACAGGCCTGTGAAAGTAGTCAGTTTCAGTCCTTGAAGAATAGTCTCTGTTAAATGCTGCTACCAAAATCATCAAGATATGATTTAGTGTTTGTGTGGACAGGAAGGAATAATATAGAACAGTGATGTGTTTTTTGGACATGAAGATGTATCTCTGTGGCTACTTTTGTCCAAGGATATAGAATTACCCATGTATAAAGTCAAACATTTTCATAAAGCTACATATAAGCCCCCTATAATTAAGATTTAGCTCATACTTCCGCCCTGGGTGCAGCTTGTGAACATTACATTCGGCATTTCCTGTTTGTGCGACATATGGGGGAGCCCTCTCTCAAACCCTCTGCAGGACCTCCTCAGACAGGAAGTAGTGGTCACTACTATTTCAGGGTCAGTCCTCATAAAGTGTATCACCCAGCCATCAGGAACATAGGGGACAGTGTTTGTGTATTTAACAGTCAGTTATAACATGAACCCCAGACTTAGTGAGTTTCTTTTGTATGAGCAACAAGGTTTGATTTGTTTGTGGATAATAGAAGAAGAATTTGATTATTGTGGTTTAGTGTGTGAGGTCTTCTGTGTTCCTTGGCCGTCCAATTATAAGAAAAGCCTTGATGTTTCATGCGTTAGCTGTTCCTGCTGTAGCAGGCCGGTGCTAAATGGTCAGCTGTGTGTCAGCTGCTGAGGTGGGAATGATTTTGTAGCTTTTGTATCGCGTCCTCTTGCTTGACAGGACCAGAGTGAGAAAACACACACTGTTTCAAAGAGTACAAACAGTGGCTTCTCATGTTTACAGCTGTCACCTATCAAACCCCTCCCCACCCCACCCCAACCCCCGCCACAGACACACACACACTCACACTTGCTTGTAACAACTAAACAGTGGTGGTTTGAGGTGAATCCATCACAGCTTCTTGTCTTCACACGTGTCTGTGTGTGTGTTGCGTGTTAGTTAGGCAGTAAACTGTCTTGATTGGTCTCGGTGAGGTGGGGGACTCGGAGCGTTCCCAACAACAGTGGTTGCGGCAGGCTGTCCTGGTGCTGTGCCAGGTGGCTGAGACCCAGCTGTTTATAGGCCCTGCTTGGATGGAGAATCTGTGGGACCGTTTGAAGATGAGAGCCTGTTTACATTCAAACCACTGAGGTGGTGTGACTCACTCTATAGACTGGGGGTGGCAAAGGGTCCTGAGAGAGAGAGAGAGAGAGAGAGAGAGAGGGCTAAAGGAAGTTTGCCGTTGGCTTGAGGACCTCAGGGGAATTGTTTCAGCATTGTTCCAGAGAGATGTGGGGAGGAGAGGGGGGCCACTCCGCCTCTTTCTCTCCTCCCTCTGCGTCCTCTTCCTGCCGTTACAGCCCAACTCTCGACTGAGTCGTGCTCTTGGAGAAGGGAAGCCTTTGAACACCAGCTTTGGCTGTACACTGATCTGTTTGTGTTTGGATTTACGAGGAGAGAAGGTGATCAGCTTTGATCTAATTAATTAGCCACTGACTGTTAAGCAGAGGTTGGAGGGAGGGAAGGTAAGTCTTCTTTTCCTGCCTTCAATCTTATTTACCTGTGTGACCTTTGATTAAGCGAGGAAGTGCATTGAACTTGTGTATTCTGTACTGCGTCACGTGTCTCACTCAGGCCAGCTGCCAACTGTGTCCATGTGTGTATGTGCAGTAATGCCTGCTTTAGACAACACTCATTGGTTTAAGAGGGCAAGTTTTTGATCAGTTGAGGAATGAAAACTCCTGATTGCAGATTATGAGGCGACAGCAGAGTGGAGGGCAGCAGACCATAGCAGCGTGACCAGATTGATGGCAGATTGTTTTACGTTGCTGGGATTAGCAGTGGGCCATTGGGTTTGAAGTTAGCCTAGCCGCCCAAACCAAAAGGAGAAGAATTAACCTTTGGACCCGGGCAAAGATCTTCTCAGCTGTGAACTGCTGCAATCCCGACTTCTCTCAGATCAACTCCTTTCCATGTGGCCTGCTGGTTTACTGTCCAAATGTTCATCCACTGATTCACATGACCCGACAGTAACTGTTTCACACACATACAACCATCATATGTTAAATATAACATTACTCTGTGTATATCAACTAGGAGGAACTGTGGGTGGGTTTCAGTGTGATGTGCTGTGTTCAATCACTCTGTATTTTTAGTGCTTTGGTTTACACAACACACACTGGAGTTATTGTCTCATGGGTTTGACAAGGCCACTATGACTGCCAGACTAAAAATGGAGTAAAGTCTTTGGAGGTCAGCGAAATGTTTGGAGAGGAATTTGTGGATTGCTGCTGATTTTCCCAGCCCTGTCAGCCCTGGATTTTCTATAACAGATTAAATAGAACAAATGGCTTCATGCCTGTGTATGACTGAATATGGTGATTGTGCTTTTATGGTATTGTCTGTGGACCTTTGCATGTTTAGTCAGACTTTACTTTGTTGCTTTGACTGGTGTTAAAATAATTCTGCTCATGTTTTTGTCTTTATCAGAGATGCTTCTCAGAGATGGCAGCCGGCACCTGGTTCAAAGGCAGCCATGTTGGTGAAGGTGAACAGCATGAGCCGTAGTCAGCCCAGTCCAGCCTTGCAGCAGCAACACCTCCAGCACAGTCCACACACCAAAGCCAACACCTTCACCCTGCACCCCTCCAGCAACAAGGCCCAAGGAGGACACTTAAGCTCCACCCAGGGATATAAAACTGCACCCTCTGGCAAAATGGCAGCTGACACACGTCAGGCCCATCACCTGAGAAAAGCCAGTAATGGCAGCTTCTGTTTGGTGACATCAGACGGTAGCCACCCGAGTCCGCTCCTTCACAGGTCACAGACCAGCACACCACGCCCCGTCTCTCCTCAGTATGGTTGCACTGCACCGATCTATGATGAACCAGTTTCAGACTGTCCGATATATGATGAACCCCCAATAGACATGGAGGTAGAGGGGGCACATCTGTACAACGGACAACCTCTGTCTCGCCTGACACCTACCCATAGCCTCCAGAAGCCCAGACACCTCCAGCACCCTAGTTCTTCTCATCCAGGGTCCAGGCATAGGAGGAATCCCTCTGCATCTGACTACAGCCCAGCTGGTCTGGAGTGCATCAAGCACATGGTCAATGTGGATCCCAAGCAGGGGCTCCTATCCGGGTCTCCTGTACCCACACGTACCCCTTCCCCTACCTCCAGGCAGGATCCTGTTTTGACCCAGCCTCAACCACATCCCCAGCCCCAGGCCCACTCTTTGCCTCAGGCTCGAGGCCATTTGAGGGACAGAGAGACAGGGACCCCGGGCCCAAGTACACTGGACAAGAAGCAAAACTGGCGAGTCCTGGAGGCCACTGTACAGCGCGCCATGGAGGCACGACACAGCAGGCAGAGCAGCCAGGCCTCGCAGGACTTCCCCTCCTCGACCCCACAGGCCACAGCAAACTATCAAGACTCTGGTTACTCCACTGGCCCCTCCCCGAGTCTGAGAAGAAAGAGCAGGAGGAGGGTAGGAGCCGGTGGTGGTGCAGGCGGCAGGCCAGGGTCAGTAGGCAGCAGCGGGGAGCTATGTGCCCTCAACGAGAGGCTGATGGCTGAAATGAGGGAAGTGGTGAGTCGCTCCAACACCATGAGGGAAGTGAGAGCGGGGCTGGACCCAGAGATGGGGGAGCGGGTCGTCATACCGCGAACGCGGTCCCCAGCGGACTCCCTCAGGTGGTACGGAGGAGGGGGGTCAGCAGGCAGGTGCGCATCACGAGAGGACCTCACTGGTGCTCCCCGGTCACTGAATAGGGCTGGTAACCATGGCAACCCTGCCCTGACCCCTCTGGAGATACCAGGGAGGCAAAAAAGGACATATGAAAAGGTGGACACCCTGGAGATGAGTGTGAATAGCCAGGCCAGCCTTTCCTCACCAGAGACCCCAGGACCACCCTCCCAGGTAACCCCACCCCCTGTTATGTTTATATATGTGTGTGAGGCAAACAGCCTCAGAGTTAAATTATTGTTAATAACAAAACAGAGATTGTAAGATAATATTTCATAGCTAATCCGATATTCTGATACTTTCCTGTCTGATTAAGAGCTCAGCTGTGTGTGTGTGGTTGTGTGGTCTGTTTACCTCAGTGGGTTTGCTTAGATTCAGCTTTGTTTGGTCTGGAAGTTTCTCTGATTACTGATGTCTCTCCAGATTCACTGTTGGATTAGAGAAGAATTCACTCTCATTGTGTCAAACAAGGCCGAGTCGTGCCTGCACAAAGCATCTACGTATTATGAGAATGTTTAGCTGCCATGTTTGTATTGTTGAGTGTGTCTAGTCCTAAGAGAGCTGTGAGTGGGAGAATGGACAGACTGTTTAGCTGAGCAGAAATGTTCCTATTGGGCCAGATCAGATTTTTTAAAACCCTGGAAAGCACAGTAGATTTGGTTATAGTTTTACTTTACAGAGCACTAACGTACACAAACACACATATAGATGGACCATGGTGATGGCTTATCGTGACGTCAGTGGGTCCTTACAAAAGGTACACATGATTGAAGATGAAAGCGTGATTTGACTTCTCAACACAGTTACATAAGTAGCAGCATGTGGAGCCAATTCCAAGTTCTGCTCCTACTGATCTCCGAATCCCCTCTTGCAACAGAATCACAGCCCATGCCTCCATACATTAAAGTGTTGTTTTCAGAAGTTAGAGTCATGCTGCAGCTGTAATAATGAATGTCTGATTCAACAGGGAGCTCTGAGATGAAAAGAGTGAGGCTAATCTGTCTCTTTGAAAAGAACACAGAGCATGTTGTGAGTAATGCCTCTTACATTCCAGTCTTGAAAACCTAAATGTCCCCAGGACATTAGGCAGTGGGCAGGCTGGGCACCACTGACTATAATGGCTACAGTCCCAGCATTACCTGTCATCCTCTTACCACCGTCCATCTGCCCTGCGCTGCAGGTACTGTATACTCATATGCCAGATCTGTACTTGGGCATCTGGGGCCCGTGCCATGCCAGAGAGATTCAGGACATGGCTTCCCTTGGTCAGGAAGAAGGGCCGCTGTGGCCCATATGGCCCAGGCTTGGCAGGGAGATGAGGAGGAAGGGGAGGCAGGCTGGTAGCAAGGCTTATTGGTACCACTGTAGCTCTAGCATGTTAGACAACGGCCAAGGAGCACTGAGCAGGCCCCCTAAGTCTGTCCTGGAATGTGCTTCAGACCTGCTGTTATATCACTCACACACTCTCAGATTATGGCTCGCTGTGTATGAGCAGCTCTGCATTTTCCATATTTGAACATTCTGTTCTTGGTGAAAGGCCTTTGAAATAAGTTGTTCAAAGGATGCACTTAAAACTCTGACCATTTCCTCAAAGACCGTGAATAATTCATGTTTTTATAAGCTGAGACCATTTTCCATTGTTTCACTCGTTAGGTCTCAATCCATAGTGTGAGTGAATGACCACCCTGTGCTGGTGCATCTGTAAGCTATCTGTGTAATTTACTGAAAGTCGACGTTTTACAGTATAGGTCCTATTCCTTGGTTAAACATGTTCTCTGTCACATTTGATCCTCTGGCACTGACCTCTGTCACCCACCCAAACATCAGCTCTCTGCCAGAGCCAAACCTCAGATCTGCTCCATTTGATCGAGAAACCAAAATCTAAAGTCCAGCTCGCCTGGCACTCATCAGCTACGTATTACTTCAGGGTCTCATTGGAAAGATGCATTTTGATGTTGGTTCGCTCTATGTTCCATTAGTAAACTTGAGCTGTGATTCTGGCCTGGTTTTCGTGTTGTTCCTGGCTGTTCGCAGAGCGTATCTGGATCACTTGCTTTGTCTATTAAGGGAGCTGAGGTGCTCCTTGTGGTCGTAAAATCCACCGCAGGGATCACAGGGAGGTCTTGTGTAGAGCGTAACTTTGGTTTTGCAGGGGAAGGGTGCGTGGCGTAGGGAGAAACAGGGGTAAGGATTGTTATGCCACTGTCTGCTCACCTGCTGCTGAGACCAGGGTTCATGAGGATTTGGGGATATTTTTTTTCCTTGTACATATTCTTTTCTGGCATTAGAAAAATGAATGTGCTGGTCCTGCAACAATTTCCCCTCAAGCCCCAGCACTGCAGAGCAGAGCACAGCAGGCGCAAGGCGTCTCAACTCAACAGAGACTCTGCAGCTGCACACACACAGTTTGTACCTCTGCTGCACTCTTGCCTCACCCCCCTCTGTCTCCTCTTCTTATACCCTCCCTCCTCCTCCTCCTCCTCCTCTGTACAACTCTTCTTCTCTATCTCATGTCCACCTCTCGTTCCCCTGCAGGCGGGCACCCTAGAGCTGCAGGCTCAGTTGGAGAGCCGAAAGAAAGGCATGGTGGATGGGCGGACCGCATCCCTGGGCCCCCACCGCCCTTCCAACCATGACAACAGAGAGGGAGGTGATGGGGCAGGAGGGAGAGCAGGAGGATCCTCCTATCCGCTCTCCTACGCCACCCTGCGGCAGCCCCCGCCTCCCGACATGGGCATGGAGGACTGGGCCAGCAAGCACCTCAATATGCACACACAAGGCCTGTTCCGTCGCCGCGTCTCCATCGCCAACATGCTGTCGTGGAACCGCGGATCCATCAAAAAGCCCATGCTCGTCACCAGTAACCGAGCTGTCAGGAAGGAGGCCTGCGAGATGTTCAAGCTGGTGCAGGCCTACATGGGAGACAGGCCTTCGCGCTTGGATCGCCGTCACTGCGCCCTGCTCATCGTCACCAAGTGCTGGGACATGCCGGGGCTGCGGGACGAACTGTACGTGCAGCTGGTGAGGCAGACCACGGGAAATGCCAGCCCCAGAAGCTTGGCGGCGGGCTGGGAGCTGATGGCTGTGAGCTTGGCCTTCTTTGCTCCTTCGCCCAAGTTCCGCTGCTACCTCGAGGGCTACATCCAGAGACACACGGAGCCCACTAGCGACAAGAAATGTGAGTCTCAGACTGAGCAACAGGGTGGGTCACCTTTCTTTCTTCTGTACCTCCCTGTGTTGTCTGATCGTCAGCATTGTGTATGTAGGTCAGAGAGATGTCTTTCTTTTTTTTTTTTGTTTCTATAATCCTGTGGAATTGTAATTTAATTTAGTCATTCTTGATACGTGATAGAAAACACAGTGCTGATTTTAACAAGCCCGATAATCTGATTGTTGGCCTTGTGTTTATCGAACTGATCATCAGAAATGTGACCTTTGTCATTTTCTCTGTTTCATAGTGACTCAGTTTATTCTGGAACAGCAGGAACTAAAGCTGAAGAAGAATTCAAAGTCCAGAAAGAAGAGAAAACAGAACACGGAGGAGGAAGAGGGTACGTTTTTTTGTTCATGTCCTTGCTCTTCAGTCCAAAATATCACTTTAGGAACATTGGATCCTCTTTATTTCCCATTTGCACAGGGTCATCTGTTTGACAGAGCGTGAAGTAGGTAGGGGAGGGAGTCTCAAAGATGTTTTTCTGCTCTCTTCAAAAGTTGTGTAGAGTCTATAAGCAACGCAAGCCATTACAAATCTAACATATCACTCCCTGTAGAGTGACCGCTCTGAGTGGGATGGAAAATTCAGCCCTGTGCTGTTTGTCAGATGAGTACACGCTGATGTGCTTGCAGACACAATGAATGGATTTCACAGAAAGTTGAGCTGAAAAAAGACAGATGTAGGATGAGAATTTCAGAAGGCCCTGTATGCGTACAATGGACCTCACTGTGAATCACATTAGCGGTCTCTCTAGCCACTTGCATGTCAGACGGCCATTTAAGAGGATACCTACTCATCGGCACGTGCCCTCATTAGTGCAGACCGCGCTGCCAGCTCTGATGATGATGTCACCAGAGAGGAACCCGGGCGTCTCACAGTAGACACCACAGCAGCGGCCTCACACATTGTGCTCGAGTGACTCAGACACGGTGCTTTGTGCTGGAAATACTCCAACTGACTAAGAAGTCGCAGAGAAAGCCTGCTGAAGATCTCTGACTAACTGGAAACGTCTTTAGAGGGACGAAACTTGATGAAAGCCAACAACAAGAAAAAGAAGTCTCAAATGTACAAAAGCAGCAAAATGAAAGCTGCTGTTTTCATGACGGATGGAGGAACTGGAAGTCGTACATCGTGTCTGACCAAAGTAACAAGCAGCTGCGAGCAGCGGGAGTGGGAGTACATGTGGGAACTGAACTAAAGGCCTGTCGTCAGTCCTGACCTAGCCTGGGCTCACAAACTGACTTCTCTTGGCCTGGGGTGGGTTGGATTCAGCCAGCGCTTGGATGATCATCTCCTAAACAATAACCAAGATGTGACTGAAGTTGTCTCCTCAACATGCTTTAGTGGCTTTGTGTTTTTGTTGTTAATTTTATCTGCAGCCCATGTGTAGGCAGGTGTCATGCCGCTCTCTTCCTGGTACAGTACACTCAAGCTCCTAATGATCTCATATTTCTCCTGGGCTTTGGTTGCCTGGTTGTTGTTTTCGTGCCATCAGATTTGATTTAAATATAGACCACCAGTAGTGTTCAAACCCTTTTTCACACTGCAGCAAGGGGCTCTGCTCTCTCGCTTTTCTCCTAGTAAGTGAAAGCCTGCGTTGGGAGCCCTGGGAAAAAAACGCCCGTCTTGGCCCAGATCAAAGGCAAATTATTGGTATGATCTCTCTAATTAGACATAATTATAGTCAAACTCAGTCAGTTTAGCAGAAGTTGTGAGCGTACATGGGAGTCACCTGTTTGCTATAAATCTGGGGGCTCTGAATGTAGGGAACATGCTGGAAAGTGTTTGTTACTTTTTGAAATCCCATCAGCAAGTTTGTCCATCTGGCCCCAGTTCAGGTGCCTGATACAGTGGAGGTTCTGGGAACGGGAGTAGAGCCCACGAGAGCGCTTGGTGTGAACCAGAAATGGAAGATGGGGATGCGTCCTTTTAATGAGCACACGCGATGACCTAACAGTCAAGGTTTGCTGTTTGCTTTTAGGCCGACAACGAGAAGTGCGCAGAATTTCTAGGGACTTTTTCCAGGACAGATCTGGTTCTGCTGCTTGAGTCTCTTGAAGTAAATCCCGCCTCCTCTAATGCAGTTCTCTTCTGAAATAGATCTGGGCCTTACAGTAGCTACTTAGAGCAGGTAGCAGACAGGGAGCCTGTGTGTTTCTCATTTTCTCTGGAGGCCTTTATGTCTGTGTACGCTGATGAATCACCTGAACGTTGGATGTGTAAGCCGGATCCTGTCTCTAAAGCTTTTGTTCAACAGCAGTAAATCTTCCCTCAGCTTGACAGTTTAGCTGGGGCCTGCTCTAATCCCCATATGCCAGAATCACACCGTCAACATGTCTCTCCAATTACCACTGCCTGCCTCTCATACTCAATTTGACATCTGTGGGAAAAAAAAAGAAAACACTGCTTGTCCTGTTTGTGGGAAAGAATTTAAATCATTTATTAGTTTGTGTGTTCAGTAATGCCTGACGCTTAAGGTTTTTACTGAGCGTCTTTGAGGATATAACAAAGGTGTGCATATATTGTTTCTTGTGAAATTGGGCTTCATTGTTCCTCAGTACTGAACTCTCCTCTTCTGTCGCCCTGCAGGCCTGCCTATCAGCACATACGCCAAGTTCTGCCATCGGAAACTGCAGAAGGTGGCTATCACTGGCGGCAAAAAGGTGATCTTTCAGTTCCATAAAAATAGGACATAACACGGTGAAAGTTGTGATTCTCATCTGAGTCATCCTAGATACTGTCACAGGGAGAGACATAATTACAGGCCTACTGACGGAGTCACAGCCAGAGACATAAACACAGACCCAGTCATGGTAGTGCAGCTGCAGACACAGCCATGATTAGTATCATAGTCCCTGACATGCCTGGGTAGTAAATCTCCCCTCTTTGCCTTACCTCTCTCCCCTCTCTCTCCCCTCCAGGGTCTACGTAAGCCCACCTTGGAGGAGATCGACCACAGTAGGCGGGCCATCGTCACCCCCTCCCTGTTTGGCAGTTCTCTGGAGGAGGTGATGGAGAGGCAGAGCGAGCTCTTCCCAGACAGGAAACTGCCCTGGGTGCAGGTTCAGCTTTCCCAGTATGTCCTGGCTCTGGGCGGAGCTCAGACAGAGGGCATCTTCAGGTAAGACAGACCCAACTCCGCCAATGACATGCCTCGGCTTGAGCAGCATGAGAGAGACGGGGAGTCTAGGAAATTAGAAGGGGATCTTATGTACTGCGTGTGTGTGCTGTATTGTATGTATCGTACATATAAATAAGTGTGTGTGGTCTCCTGCATCCCCTTATTTCAAAGTAGGCTCTCCCTGTGTACAGTACACAGAACAGACAGCAGAACAAACACAGCCCTGCTTCTCTCCTGAGACCAGCACTGTTTAATTTGATACTTCATAATACGTGTTTACATTACTGCTTAAGCTTACAAGCACGTGGGAGCTTCACAACTGTGTGTTTGTGTAGGGTTTTCTCCTGCAAATTTAATTCTGTAACATCTTGACTTGTTTAGAAAACTGTTCCTCTTCGTCAAACATACTATATACTGATCTCCCCGTGAAACTCCGCTCCTACACAGGCACAGGGACTTTCCTGAACAGTGTGTTATTTGGTCACAGTATGATTCTTCTGGGTTTTGTTTTTAGAAAGAGGTACTGCAAACAAAGAACAGAGTACTTTCAGCCACCAAGCCACATTTGAAGCCAATTGGGTGTGCACGTGTAATGGATTTGCCACAGGGCATGGACACTGGGGAGAAATAGAAGTAGAGGTCCCTCTTGTGGCCACTGAGTGTAACCGACGTGCTGTGTTTCACCCTCAGAGTGCCCGGAGACATCGATGAAGTGAATGCATTGAAGCTCCAAGTGGACCAGTGGAGGATCCCAGAGAATCTCTCTGACCCCAATGTCCCCGGTGAGAGAAGGATAGGTTTAATGTGACTTATGATTGTGTGTGTCTGTGTGTACATGTGGGGTTTGAATATACTTATTGAATAGTGTGCTCATGTTGTTCAGCCTCTCTGATGAAGCTGTGGTATCGGGAGCTGGAGGAGCCGCTCATCCCCATGAACTTCTACAAGCAGTGCGTCAGTAACTGTGACGACCCAGTGGCGGCCATCGCTGTGGTGCAGTCTCTGCCTGAGCTCAACAGGCTGGTGCTCTGCTACTTCATCCACTTCCTGCAGGTAACCACCTTGGTGCTATAGATTTATAGTCCCCTCAAACACAGTTCTGACAATACCTTAATTAAAAAAAGAACAAAACAAAAAATGAATTCACAAATGAACTCAGACTTTATGAAAATTGTTTATATGAAGCTTGCAAGTCAAATTGTTTAAATTTTGATCTTTTTAAATTTTTGTTTAGTTCTTCGTGGTGGTTCGAATTTTTTTTTTTGTAATTTTATGCCAAAATACATAATAAAATATCTGCTATGAAGTAAAATCTTGATCGTCCAAAATAAAACCTGCACTGAAAAACAAACCTCAACTAAAAACTGATTGGAAAACGAAAATATTAATCATTTGATCTTTTTTATGTAACTGAATGTGACTCATGCATTAGTCACTACAGGTCAAAGGTCCATCTGAACACTCAGCCTTGCTCATTGGTTCCTCTCTCCTCTCATCCTGATCATCTCCAGGTATTTGCTCAGCCATCCAACGTGGCTATAACCAAGATGGATGTGAACAACCTGGCCATGGTGATGGCCCCCAACTGCCTCCGGTGCCAGTCCGATGATCCACGGATCATCTTCGAGAACACACGCAAGGAGATGTCCTTCCTGAGGATGCTCATAGTTCACCTGGACACCAGTTTCGTCGAAGGGGTTGTGTAGACACTGTAAACCACCTCACGTGCTGGATCAGTCCTTCGTTACACATTTACAATCATGCATTAAACACTGTCTCTGCTCAGACCACACTGGAAACTCTTACAACACAAGGAGTGTGAAAACAGCTTGGACTTTGGGGCCATTGTGCTCTCCTGCTTTGTTACTGAGAGACAATACACATCACCTTAGGTTTCACTGTGTTTTTTGATACTAAGATCCACAGTGATGACTTTAAAGGTCCCATATTTTAATACTCATGGTTGTATCTGTGCCATTAATGTGTAAACACTTCTGTAATGTTGTTTACAAAAAACCAGTGTGGATTCGATCTCCCTCACTTTTCTGTCCCAGCCAGACATAGACAGATTTTGCTGCTAGGCAGAAGTAACCGCCCACTGTTCTTCAGCAAACACTCTGATTGGCTAAGCACAGATCAACTCATGAGGCAGCCCGGGAAAAGATTTGGTGGACAGCTACAGTAACCACGGCTACAGGATCAGTAAGATGCAAAATGTGGATCACAACACACACATACACCCTGACAGCCGCCACACTGTCGCTCCCTCACTCCCATTCGCCTGCCCACTCACTCACTCTGCTAGCTTACTGTTAGCCGTTAGCCTGCACTCTACAGTTAAAAGTCTAGCCGTGCCTGAAACTGTCAAGGCTGCCCGAATGGCAAAGTCCTTGCTCTGTAACACAACTGCTGACAAAACCCACAGATGACTCAGCTGCTGGCTGCCTATTGGTTATCTGGTATTGCCTGAAACCAGATCCAGTTCTTACTGGTTTATAAAGCCATGGGGGCGTGCTGTGGGGGAGCCAGAGAAATGGAAGTAGCGAGTGACTTCATTTTTTTCACAGCTTTTATTTTACTCCTCTGAGTTTATAAAAAACACAACAGAAACCTATTTTCAAGATATGGGACCTTTAAAGTGGTTCACTTTTAATGACTGTGTTTTCTAACCGCTGCATGTGAAAAACGGATTTACTCTTTCATTTCTTACTGAATGGGTTGTATTACAGTCACATTGGACAACTGGGCTGTGTAAAATCTTAGAGTCTTACAGTATTTACTTCAGAGTATTCAGTTGCACAAAAACACTTAAAGCAGCAGTGTTGATGCTGTGCTTCTTTTATTTTTTGGCTCTCTGGTTTCATTCAACCGGTGTTTGTGTGTGTGTGTGTGTGAGATTGTCAGTGTGAACGACAGACACAGCCTTCTTTTATCCTGTACAGAAAACTGAAAATATGAAAAGTAAAAGAACTCTTGTAATGGTGTCTTATTAATAAGCTTGCCTGTGCTGTTTTGAGTAGTTGTACTGATAGCTGGTCTGCTCGTATTCCATTTTACGAGAACACAAGAAGCCGCGCTGCCACAACTGTTTTGACAAGAGTACAGACTCTTCCTTTTAAAGCACAAACTGGAATGATGTGCGGAAAGCTCTTTGTAACGGATGGTGGTGATTTTTCTAAGCAAATAAACTTGGAAGTGCTTTGATTTTACGACTCTAAAACACTCAACTGAAGCCAGACAAGAGTGTTGTAATTAGACTTAATGTCATAGTGATGTGGGAGGCTGATTATTCAACTGATAATACTCTTTCTCTATTACCTATAATAAGTCTTTGAATTGGAATTGTTCTCTTTTGTTTGTGGTCTGTATGTTGTTTTGGCTCAGGTCTTATGATAAAACGGGTGTTGGATGTGATAACTGTACATGGCCTCCCTCACAGAAAAACCGATCAATCTACCACAAACCCCCGTACTGAGAATGGAGTATCGTTTAACTGTCAAGCACTATGAGAATGTAGATTAAGCTTTCTGTGTCCCCTCTCAGGCTTTGCCAATGTAAATACTTTCAGTGTGTAAATAGTATTAACTCTCCTTAAGTGTATTCTAGTGATCCAGGTTAAGGGTGAAGTTAAATGTTGCTGTAAAGAGCAATAAGAACCGTGTTTTTGTAATTAACTGTTGATTTCTCTGCTGTAACCGCCTGCCTTTTGAACACAGGACTGATTCAAACCACTTTCCATGTATGTATATGTGTGTTTGCATACCTTCTTGTTAAAATATGGAATGACTGTCCATAAATAAAGGTTTGTTCAATTGTAGATTGGAAGCCTCGTGTTTAATTTTTGGGTATTCTTGCCTTTCTCTTAAGTGTGGGTGGCAGAGATGAGATGGGAAATGAGAGGAGGGACGACATGCAACACAGTCCTCCAGCAGGAAACTACAGCTACATGGTCAATCGTTAAACTGGCCTCTGGAGATGATTTCATTTGCCTCTTGTGAAAAATGAATTCTGAAATCAATCTGAAAAAAAGGAGCTTCATGCATTAATTGATTAATAAAAGGTTTATCTACAAAATAAGCTCAGCAAACACAGAGAGCTGAATTTCTGGGATATTTTCCTCACCACATTTTAGTCTAAAATGTCAGTTGAAATTGTAACTTCGTAACTTTCAAACCATATTTTTGTATTTACATCTAAAGGATTATTATGTATTATTTTTCGTGTTTGTTGATTGTTTATATTTTTATTATAATGTGTATTACATGCACAGTTTAAAGGATTTATATTGGATAAAATCCCTTAAAATTCGCAAAATCATATCACATATAGGCTATTCCTTCATTTGTACCTTAAAAGTAGCTTAATTTTTCAAGGTGCAAAGTCAGAGGTTCCCCCTAAACACTAAGAAAATTAATCAATAATTTTTTTTGGTTGTTTAAAAGACTATTTTTCTTCTTTGTTTTTATGCAAAATATGTATAAAATGCTGTGAACTTAAATCCTGATACCTTTAAAAATATATTGCCCATGAAAAAATAAATAAATAAATAAACCCCACAATTGTTTTTAATGGAAACCAAATTAACCAGCTATTAGAAAATGAAAATAATAATTATTTGATCTTTTTATGTAACTGAATTTGATTCGTGCATTAGTCACTGCAGATCAAAGCTCATTACTCACTGGTTCCTCTCTCCTTACATTCTGGGTATTTGCTCAGCCATCGAGTGTGGCTATAACCAAGATAGATGTGAGCAACTTGGCCATGGTGATGGCCCCGAGCTGCCTCTGATGCCAATCTGATGTGATATTTCTTAGAAAAGGCCCTTTAAATAATGTGTTACACATTTGGAAAGCGAAAATAAAGATCTTATTGTCTCATCTGTTTTCACAGTCCAAGAGGGAATATACTGTCACCTTTAGACACACAACATTCAGAAGGCTTTTAAGTCTATTTACACAGAGTTATGAAAGTCTTATTCCTTTGTATCTGCATCTGTAAAGGTGAAAAGATAAGCAAACAGACACAAGCTGCTCTCACTCACTCATCCAATCTGCACATGTTCAGCTGTTTGTTCTATTTATGCACATCACTGCACAAAACTGCCACCTGCTTCATCTGTCACTCTGTAGTAATCATGTACCTGTTCACCAGTGGTGAAAAGCTGCTCAGACACAGTGTTTGCAGGGTGAGAGGACCTCTGGCCTCAGCCCTTGGGACTGGAACAGGTTAAAGAAAACAGACTCAGGAGGAAAACTACAAGCACAATGACAGCATCTTTCATAAAGTACATTCAGTGAGGGAGGACGTGAATATAGCAGTGTTTATTTCCAAATCACCCAAACTACAAAAACATGATCCATTTATTTAGAGAACAGCGGTGATTTCTAACCTAAAGGTTTTTACAGTGTGTCTTCATGCAATAGTAAGTTGTTAGAGCCTTGTTGTGATTTATTGGGTTATTTTGCTACTATGGGTTTACTACAATATTTCAGTTACATACATTATTTATTGTGATTTTTTTCTTATACTGATAGTTGTATAATACTGATCTGTTTCTCATTATATCAGAATCAATGTACTCAAGCACACATTTAAGGTACAGGTAGTTTACTTGCGTATTCTCTTTTTGCACTACTTTTGAACTTTTGAATTTCAGAGTTAACATACTTTTAACACCACAGCTTTTGTTGTAGGCTATGGTTAGACTCAGCTCCCAGTACCTAAAATGGTGGAGAAACTGAAATTCATAACTATGAAATTGAATTTGGCTTTGTCATTCTCCACTACACCCTGTAAACAAACAGTTGCTTTGGATGGACGGTAGGTGGTGCTGTATTACATAGGTGTGGGCAATACGAGTATAAAGGTGTGAACAATAACTTGCTCCGAGCCTCAGACTTACTGGATCCACAGGTATCCTTATGTAAGAGTGACAGGTTTGTTGTTGGCAACCGTTTTATAAATGTATATGCTCTCAATAGGTTGGTATTGCCTGTATCAAAAAAGACTTAATTCAAGTAAATTTATAATCGATATAAAGTTGCTTTGTTTCGCAGAATTGAGTTGGATTAATACTCTGTGAAAATACACAAAAACAACACACTTTGGCATTTTTGAGGAGATAAACGGTCTTCTCTGGATACATAAGGGCTCGGGGTCGATGCACGCGCATGCGCCCTGTGGCGCCACACTGCCCGCGCCGGTGGTGAATACAACGGGGAGAAATTCAACTGCGTGGTCTGAAGCAGACAGGCGGAGGCGGCCGTGCCTGCACTTTGAAGGGATTACACTGCACATTTTACACCAAACCGGACAAGGAGTGACTGGAGAACAGGTAGGAAGCCAGATTCGTATCCCCTTCTTCGCATTTCAGAGTTTATAACCCCCCGCAACATCGTCAATGAGGCCCGTTTTGTGGATGCATCAACAGCGTAGACGGTGCGATGCCGCATGTCGGCTTTTTGAGTTCAAAACAAACGTGACGAAGTAGGCAATAAAATGTTATGTTTGTACATTTCGCCGTTCTGTGTGTGTAATTACCGGTGTGCTTCTCCTTCACCGTATGCTTTTTTTTCACCGGGAGATTTTACATCGCCCTGTGGTTTGTCAGTTGGGGAAGTTTAATGCTTTACATTTCCATGCCGCTCGTCCACGGCAGGAAAAGTATGAAAAAGTAGGCCTAGCGCGAGGCCCCGACGAGCTCCGTGAGTGACAGCTGCACGGCCAATCAGATAGGAGCGTCCCGCCCACATCAGATTCTTTCGACCAGTCACAGTTGCCCAAGTTGGAGACGCAAGTGGCCGTTGATCTCGCGCTACGCCCACTGGTTATAAAACACCGGACAATAAAGTGTCAATAGCGGTTTAAGTAGACAACAATAGATTACCGGGAAGAGCATGAGGCAACATGTTCTCGGCGTATTTTCTGTTATAAAACAGGCGATTCATGTGAACTGTATTAGCTGTGTGCTTGAATTTTTTTTCAAAAGGGTGTGGGGTGCCGTTTTTTTCCGTTTATTGCTGTGAAATATTAATCTACGACTTAATGAATCATTATAAATGTCTTATAACCTCACCTGTAAACAGATTACTCATTCTCCGTTTCCTGACTGATGATAGTACCATCACTAGCTCTCGGTGTGCGCCCTGCCTGTGTCGCTGTCGTCTGTCTGGCTCTCTGTGCAGGCCATAAAAACACCCAGTTTCATTTTAAATCTCTTATTTTTACTGAATAGGGCCTTGCTCGACCTTAGATATCGCACTCGGCATTTGCCTGCTAAAAATGAATAATCGTAAGAGCGTCTTTGCCATTGTCTTCTATTGTGTCTGTTCGTGAAATCGGCTGACCAGAAAACACGTGGGCCGAGCAGTGTGAAGATATCCGGTTTGTAGGTTGCGCTGAAAGCCAATAACTGCACCACGGTAAACCGAGTCACCCCGGGAAAGAAAGTGAGGCTTTTTATTGTAACTCATTTAGCTTTTAATAAAGGGCGCTGATATCTGTGTCCGCTGACTGAAGAGGCTGTCGGGAGGGTATTGCAATTTTCAGTGTAAGACAAAAAGATGATCCTCCTCCAGCAGTCCCTTTATTACTGCTGAAAGGCTGAACATCAGCAGTAGACTACAGGCCTGCCACACTGTTGGGTGCTTACAATGGGAAATGAAAGCTTTGCTGAATAAAACTTGTCACTATTGTACCTTCTTGATAGGGAATAACTTAATACTGAAATTAAATATTACTTATTTTTATTTATGGCTCAGGACCCTCATAGGAATCTGCATGAGGCTGTTCCTACATCTCTGAACATCTGGTATTAGTTACACATTTCACCACCATTTGAGGGGCATGGCTCACCTTAATATGTCAATTTTTCCCTTGCTCCACACTGTGTTGCACCATGTTACAACATGTGTAATCTGTAGCTTGTGTATGTTTACACTTGTAAAATCTTTCCCCGGCCTGGACTGCATTGTTGTTCTCCTGGCACACAGGGGGAGTGGCTTATTTGCCTTTTTAACACCAAAATTGCTACTCAGGTGCAAAGCTGTAATTTGCCACCATCATCTGGAAAAGTAATTGTTAGTGATGACCTGGGAGAGACAGAGCTGCAAGATTGCCTGTTAAGTCCTTCATGGTCACGTGTGTTGTTTTTTTTGCTAGACACACTGTTTTCCTTAGCAGTGTATCCAAGGTCATATGGGTGCAGCTTTGATTGGTGTTTATTGGTTAATGTTTGTGTGTGTGTGTGTACAGGAAGAGGGCCTTGATGTGGGCAGTATGAGTAAGACGCCCCCTAACAGAAGAGGGATAACATTTGAGGTGGGAGCTCAGCTTGAGGCCAGAGACAGCCTCAAAAACTGGTGAGTCATGGCCTCGCTCATTCCTCTCCATCCATGTTACTGTTCACTTCCCTCACTCTCTCACTCAGATTCTCATGCTTTCCTTTCTGGGCCCTGGGTTAGCTTTTCTGTATGTTATCAAACATTAAAAGATTAAGAAAAGAGTGCAGGAAACCACTCAGACCTTTTATTGCGTCACTGCTCTTCCGCCAGTAAACAACAGCTGTTAATGGGCGTGCTTTCTCAAGTAGCCAGCAAACCCAGCCTTTAACCCGGATTAATAATGAATGACTGAATAATTAATCTGTGACTCGTAAATCGTATTGTAAATTATTTTTATGGTTACAATATAATAAAATTCAAAGGAAAGTGATCATTGCTACAAAAGCAAAGATGTGCATTTTTTAAAATTAAAGCCACGTGACATCGGCCTCGAGCACAACGATGTGAGCAGCCTTTTTGAGTGGACATATTGTTGAAAAAAGTAACATTTTTTACTAATTTCTCTGCAATCTCAGTTATTAATTTGATTAGTTATTACAGTACCTAACTTCCTTTAATGGACACATATGAAAATAAAGTTGATATTGGGCCTTCTACATAGTTCCTTGCCAAAGGGCAAACAAGAAGGTTGTAGTTTTAGTTGTGACTTCACTGTGTCTTTATGTTTACATTTTCAAAATCTATTCGTTTTTACTGACTTGCTGCCCGCATTGTCTCAGAGATAAACAATAAGGAAGTTAAACCTGTTGAAGTGCCCTCTCAATCAATCTCAGTCGCAGTCAGTTGCATGTTGTTGAATTTCTTTTGTCCTTTAGGTATGCTGCCAATATAGAGAAGATTGACTACGAAGATGAGAAAGTACTAATCCATTACCGCCAGTGGAGCCACCGTTATGATGAGTGGTTTGACTGGACAAGTCCCTACCTGAGACCCGTGGAGAGGATCCAGCTGAGGCGCCAGGGACTGCAGGACGACGGTCCTATACCTGTAAGCAAAGAACACTGTTCATTCTTTCTTTGGTGTGTGGTGCCTAGTGGTGCATGTCTTGTGCATTTCTAGCCTTTGTTCTACTGTGTATTCATGCATATAGCAGATGGGTTCTTTATCTCTATTTCCCAAAAAAGAAAAAAAAAAGAATCGTGTTACAAGGGTTTTATTTGCATAAGCTAGCAAGTTGAATTTGAGCACTATGTCATTTTAATAAATATATAACAATAATGATGGTTTCGTGAGCTTTGAACAGCTCAGCCTCCCATGATAATTTGTGTGCCTACATTGTGTCCCAGGTTAAATGTCTTTCTGTCCTCCAGGGTTTTCATGTGAATGACAAGGTCCTGGCCAGCTGGTCTGATTGTCGTTTCTACCCCGCTAAGGTCATTTCAGTCAATAAAGATGGTGGGTATCACTAGCGCCAGTTGTTTGTATAACATTTTTAGTAGAACTACCTGGTTGTTTAATGTATGATTCCTTAATATTTCAAGTTACAGTTAGAAGGCGGAACAGTTTTTTCTTTTTTCTTTTTTTGGAAAATATTCTCCTGATTATTCAAGTTGTGTGTTTTCAGAACAAGATTTTGTATCATGAATATCTCACACTAAGAACAAACAGAACAACTGAAGCAAAGCTTCTTCAAATCTAGTCTGTGAACAGCGACCTGATCGCAGCTTGGGCGTATGTACAGTGTGGTTAACATCAGTTTTCTCTCCTTTATCCCTCTTAGCATCCTACACTGTGAAGTTCTATGATGGTGTCATTCAGACAGTGAAGGGAATACACGTGAAGCCATTTATTAAAGAGGTAAATGTAATTAGTACTATATATGCATATATATGTGTGCGCGCGACATGTTTTCTATGTATGCTTTGTCCTCTGTCAATCATGCCCTTTGCATCACTTTCAGCTCTTGTTTCATTCATTCATTTCCTCTTTGTCCTGCTGACAAATAGAGAGGTGGTGCTGGTGGAAAGTCGCGATCCTCTGAAAGGAACATGGTTAGGGGGCTCCCGAACCGCAGAGACAGGAGGCCTCGGGAGAACGGCGGTCCCAAAAACAAGCGAGCCAGGCGAAGCACTTCCGACCAGGAGGACGACAGCAACAGTGAGGATGAGGAGCGAGAAGAGGAGATGGTAAACGAGAAGAACAAGAAAACAAATGGTGAGGTACAGACTGCGCCCACTATCAAACAGGAAGAGAAAATATCAGAGCAGGCAGATCAGAACATGTCCAGGGATTCGGAAAAGGGGACAGGACTCATGAATGGAGTAAAGATGGAGGAAGATAGCAAACAAAATGATGACACGTGTCACATAAATGGAGACGTGAAGGAGGAACAGGTGGAAACAGAACGCAGTGGAACAAAGCCATATACAGACTCACCCAAGCCATACACCGAGTTACCCACTCAGACGCCAACAGAGAAGGAGCACGTGTCTGTCACTATGACAACCACAGAAGCCAATGGAGATGCGGAGCAGAAACCAAACGTCCAATCAGAAAACCCTAAGCCTGCAGAGGATGTGCCACCCCCTCAACCTGTGAAACGTAAGTGTTAATGAAATAGATTAGCAGAAACATTTTCACTGGATCTGACGGATTGTGAAAATGAGTGCAGTAAAATATCACAGAGCATCTGGGAATATTTTCAAGTGAGTAGATGAATTTATTTTCTTAATCTTTGACAGCGGTAAGGAAGCAAGGTTTCCACAACCCCAACAGATTCAGCAGAGAACCATGTGAGTACATCCCAACACTTACTAAACAAATACAGTCATTACCTGCATTCTTTCATGTGCTTCCTTTACACACTTCACTTTTGTTGTTCTCTATTTTAGTGTACCGAGTTATCAAAAACCAACCGCCCCCTGTCCTGTCCATCAACCTTGACCACAACCCATTTAAGTGCAGCGCTCCTGGTTGCACAAAGTCATTCCGTAAGGCTAAGCTTCTGCACTACCATATGAAATATTACCATGGCGAGGAGCAGCCACCGGAGGAGGAGCGCAGCCCCACCAGGAGTGTCCAGACCAGGGCCTCTGAGAAACAGGCTAGCGCCACTGGTTTGGACGGCCCGAAGAGAAGGCGCACCATCTCTGCTTCTATGCGTGAGTTCCTCTCCACTGACACTTTAGTCCCAATGAGGTGACACAGGAAGAGTTTTACAATAAAGTGGGCCCTCTGCTATTTCTGCAATCCTCAAACCAAATGGCTGTCATGCAGCCATAAAATCAGAAATGCTGAATCATGACATGCTGTTATTACTAATCATACTCTTTTAAGACCAGGCTGAATTGTAAATATACTGCATCTCCGGCGTTGTGTAAATATTATGACTTTTGAGTTTTTATTTGCCCTTTCCTTTGACTTTTCTCAGACTCTGTTGGAGGTGCCACAGCTCCCCGTGCTGAGGTGAAGACAGCGGGCAGACGCACATCAGCCCCACCTTCAGTCAACACCCAGTGCCATCAGCAGAGGGCACTGCTGAGGGAGAAGAGCAAGGAGAACCAGCTGGACAGGAACGGATGCCAGCAGCAGGACAAGGATTCAGACAAGAGTGGCTTTGACATTGGTCAGTATGATGCTGTAAGAAGGTGTTGTTTATTAGGTGAGAAAATTACTGCATAGTGTGTTACATAGAGTCCTTTCTATTCACTGTTAGTTTCCCTTCTTACAGTACGATCTTGCTTGCAGAATAGTAACCTGTAGTGTTAGCTGTGCTCACACAGGGCTTAACTTGTGCCACTCAACGGTTCCCCAGGGTCAGTAAAAGACAAACTGAAAGAGAAACCGAAACAGAAGGACTTCCTCCGCATTAAACTAAAGAAGAAGAAGAAGAAAAAGAAGGCCAAGTCTGGTAAGAAGGGGTCCCTGTCATCGGGCCCCCTCACATCTCTGCTGCTCTGCATGTGCATTCACTGTGACATTGTGGAAATGGCTAGCCTGCAAAGCATGAACTACTCCATTCACTCCTCTTGGTGTGGTGGCTGAGCCTCTGTGTGTGGGAGAAGTGTTACATCTGTCGCTGGCCTCTGTCGCTCCGTTGTGCCAAACAAAAAGCTCCAGCTCATTTCTTCAACCTCTGTTAGTCAAAGTTTTTACTCTTTTATATGACAGTACTGGCGATGAAAAGTCAGGTTTCTGATCTTATTGTGGCACCGACAGTGACTGATCCAAACACAACTTGAACACTGTTTTCTTTTATTTCTCGATGACATTCACACTAGTGTATTTGGCATGGACACACGTATGTATAGGCTACCTTCCACTGATTGGTTATTTCACACAGTTCAACCCTCTCAAACCTGGGCCACATGGATTTTTATCAAATTGAGTATCCCTGACTGTTCTATCATTTGTCCGTAATGTTTGTTGTGCCACATTTTGTCACCTCCTGATGGGCGTTTGTTTAGCGTTCTCAAAGCTGACATTTTTGTTCTGCATCTGCTTCCCCCTTCCTTCCCTGTATTAACAGACTACACAGGTAGTGAGGAGAATATTGACATCTCAATATTGGGTCTTCAGTCCAAATTGAATTTGCCTCTCAAAACCCCCCCCTCACACAATCACAAGCCTGAGGCCTACCCCAGCAGGCCCGGATACAGCTACTCAGAGCAGATTCATGTGGATGGTGGGTATCTCTCTGACGGTGTGTTAATGTGCGTGTGTGTGTATTTAGTTTCTATGTGTGACCGTACGCGGCCTCCTCTCCCCTTCATTTTTCTGTTTCCTTTGGATTCAATCCATCATGCGGTTGTTTTGGTTTGATTTGCGTCACACCTGTTATCTGTGTCCAAATGTTGCTTATAACATGTCACGACCTGCGGAACACAACTGGCTGCTGTCACAGATAACACCGCATTTTTGTAGCGCTTGGTTGATTGAATCCTGAGCTGTTCCTTGCTGCTATGGCTTGCTTCATCATGTCCACAAATTATAAATTCATCAAATCTCAGTTTGTGCAAGAAATTTTGTGGAGTTTACTAAATTTTAATTCAAACTTGACTTGAATCATCCAAGGAAAATTTCAGTCCTGTCAAGTTGCATCATTCTCATGAAAAACCAATGGTTCTGTTTGTCCGTGTCACTGTAGATGAGGATAGTATCAGTGACTGGTCCACTGATAGCTGTGGGTGGAGTGACGATGACTTTGGGGTGGATTTGGACGTCACCACACCTCCTCTGAGTGTGGACTCTGGTGCCGTGGACACCAGTGACCAGGAAATAGTGCGATGTATCTGTGAGGTGGAAGAAGAGAATGACTTCATGATCCAGGTGAGGTTCCCGTTTTTTTATGGTTTGTCTATTTTTAAGGCATTTCGAGCTTTGGTTTTAATGTGAGGATTGTAAATATGTATATATATATACATATATATATATATATATATATATATATATTATCCTTCCCTTAGTGTGAAGATTGTTTGTGTTGGCAGCATGGCACCTGCATGGGGCTGCTGGAAGAAAATGTTCCAGACAGATACACCTGCTACATCTGCAGGGACCCACCAGGTGAGAGAAAAACAACCACTTGAATCCGACATTTTAAGCTCCTCATGTTTGATTAATCTGGTAGACGACTGTATGCTTCCTGTTTGATTTAGCAAAGTATTATCGGCCAAGTAGTGGACATGTAAATGAAACTGTATGCCATTAACAGTGGGCAGGGATTATTTTTATGGGAAAGTATATATTTTTAATAACTGTTAAACAATGCATTAAATAATTGTGCTATTTTATATTGTAATTCTATTCTCCACTACCTGAGATTTATTTGAGTGATTTTACAATGAAACACCAGTGTTTTCTGAAAGAATGAAATGGTTAACGCTGATTTATGTTACCATGCATCAAAATGTTGTCGTTTCCTCCCAAGAGAACACTATTTACCTCAGGATACAGTGAACTCTCAGTGTGACAAGCACAGTCCAGAATATGTTTCTAGTTATAGAAAGTGATAAGAGAAAAAAAGAAATGGAAGAGCCACTGATCATGGTTCAAACAAACTCTGAAGCATATTCATTTGAGTCCCTCAACATTATGTAACAATGCAACTGCAGAATGTTTGTGCCGCAGATTGTGCTGCCTTTTGTCTTATTTGAATAGAAACTAAAAAAAATGAACCTAAAAATAATGATCAATTATTCTCCCCTGGCCTGAGCATCAATCAGATCATAGTTCAAAATAATACAGGTTTTTACAAGTAAAGAGTAAACATGGTGATAAAGAGCTGCATGATTGTACAGTAGCTGTTTTAGCTTCTTTAGGTACAAAAATGTCTGTTTTAAGGGACAGTGTGTGCTAACACAAGGGGCCAAGGTGGAGGAATGAGCTGGTATGTATGATCAGAGCGAGTGAATCATGTTGCCTTTAAAACTGAGAACTGTAGAGCAAAGTCCTTGGTATTGACGAATTGTGCGTCAAGCCAAAGGCTCCCTCACATTTGTGTCTTCTGCTGTGCAGCCTTACGTATGAGTACATACTATGTTTGCATATGGTGTCTTATGGAATGAAATCTATAACTCCCATAAGCCAGTAAGTGTAAGCAGCACATATTAATTAGAACAGCAGAACCTACTCTAGAGAATTTCTTTGGCAGTTGTCAACGTTTCATTGCAATATTGTTCATCACTCCCAGGTCAGAGGCAGAGTCTGCGATACTGGTATGATCGTGAGTGGTTGAGCAATGGTCACATGTATGGCCTCTCCTTCCTGGAGGAGAACTACTCTCACCAAAACGGCAAGAAGATCACCACCACCCATCAGCTGCTGGGAGACGTGCACCACGTGGTCGAGATCCTCAACGGATTGCAGCTCAAGATGAATGTCTTACAGTGAGTACAGAGGAACTGCATGGAGAGACTTGAGGGTGTTTTCCTGTTAATTACTGAAGTCAAATTAAAAGCACGTCATGGCAGAAATAATTGTTGTTCAGGGTGGTTTCAGTTAAACCAACTCAGCTTTGTGGCCTCATCTGTGTTTTGGTCCTGTAGGAGCAACACACACCCTGACCTGCAGCTGTGGCGGCAGCCATGGAAGCATTTAGAGAGGTCACGGACTGGCTCTGACTCGTGCCGGGGCAGTGACGCTGCTCCATCTCCTGTGACTCCTGATGAGGACATGAGCCGAGGAGAGATTTTAATGTCCAATGCTTTGGAAAAGTTGAGCCGGGCTGCTACAGCTGCCACCTCTTCTTCATCCTGCTCCTCCTTCCCCTTCCCATCCTTCCAAGACTCATACATTACCAGTGAACACTGCTACCAGAAACCGCGGGCATATTACCCAGCGGTGGAGCAGAGGCTGGTGGTGGAGACCCGACAAGGCTCAGAGCTGGAGGACAGCATGAGAAGCACTGAGGAGCTCCTGGAGCGAGAGCAACGCTACGGAAGCCTGTTGGAGACAGAGAAGCCCAAGTCAACAGCCAGTGTTAACAAGGTCTGGGCTTATTCCACAGCAGACGAGGATATTTAAAGTGCAGCCTGGGTTATCACTTTGGAGTAGCAAGATGAGCATAACTGCTCATATTTGCCTGTAGAAGCAAATTAGAAAGTTTGCTCACAGTATGTTCCCTAGAACAAAGATAATGATGTATCGATCACGGTAAATTATAAGTAGAGAAATGATGAATTCTGATAAAGTCAGTTTTGTCAGTCACTAAAATACACTATTCATAACCTCAGCAGTGGTTGCCATGGAGAAGATGTCAGCCAGAGGCAGGAAATCTAGGTTTTTCAGAATGCCTTGTTGTTCCAGTCAATAACAAAATACTGCCGCTGTTACAAAATTGATCTTGAATTAATCAAGATTGTCTGTGTGATGTTATTAAAGGTGCTGGATGTAGGTAGCAATTTTTTTTTTATAAAGGTCAGCCTCATAAGTTCCTCCTGCCTTTTTTTTTTTTTAACCATAATATTCCTGGGGTCAGTGACCTCCCTCCCAGAGTTAATGTACACAGTCTTTATTACAGATTAGATAACACATTTTAAAACAGAAATGCATAAGTTATTACAGCAGCATTACATCCGAGTCACTCATGTGATTCAAGGGTTTGGCTCAGCCTTTGTTTGACCACCAGTTGTGATGTAACTGTCCCTTTAGATAATCTATCTCTGATGTGTGTGTGAATAGTTCATTGATTTGACAGAGAGCTTTCATATAATGACGTTTAAACCTGGTTGTAATGAAAACCTTGACATTTTTTCAGGCTGCGTTGGGTGGCTCGTGGTCCCAGGCTGAGATAAAGGATGAGGGTGGGCGAGATCCTGGAGAGGCTGCAGATAACAACAGGCAGCATCAGCAGTGGCAGATCAACCTGCTGGATCACATAGATGCAGTCCAGGACGAGGTATCACACAGGATGGACTTCATTGAAAGGGAGCTGGACGGTAAGAGCTGTGGTGGACTTGACTTGGTTATAACTTTGTCTCTTCAGCAGGATGGGGAAACTCTGAAAGTTCTTCTCCAAAGGATCAGAAAATTTTACTTTCAAAGGTGAAGATGACACCTGTTTATATCAGAGGCCCGTCATGAAGTTAAAGTGGCAATCATGAAGATTTTCATTTAAATAAATGTTAAGTCATTATCAATAAATGGAATAACACAATACTTAATTAAATATTTGCAGCACTGTGAACTGGGTGTCTGTGTCAACATTCCTGGAAAAAAAAGAAGCATTACGTTACTGCTAATGCAAGCCGAACATTTCCTACTCCTGCAGCTTCGTCTTAGAAACATTTAACTGGTGACTTTCATCATGGCGTAGTCACAGGAAATGCAGTGTGTTTTTCAGTGAGTTTAGCACGTAGCGTTGTCCTCGATCAAAAAACGGTCATTTTCAGCATTTTTGGACAGCAGGTGAGGTTGAAATATTGCAAGGAGTAATGGAAGAAGAAGGAGCAGCCACAGTGAGGTGTTAGATGAATAGCTGCAGGCGACAGACTACACACCTCCCACTTCTCAGCAAGGTAACAAACTTTCACTGTGCCCTGCTGTTCGCAGACTTGTGCCGTGTGCAGCATAAAATCATGATTGCTCACAGAATGATGGAGAAAGCCCAATTGTTGCCTGGCTTTTTTTTTTTTTTTAACTACAACAACAACATTTTGTTTTGTTTTGCTGCCCCCACAATTCTGTGACCTGTAGTATTAAACCGTATTTGCTGTCACCACCAATAACTACACGTGTCGCCAAATCAACCAGGACTGAAATCTTCAAAATTGCCACTTTAATGTCAGCAGCCAGCTGTGTCATGTTAGTAACATTATATTAAGTTTCTGTCTAACAAGATCAGATCTGAAATGTTTTACTGGGTGTTGTCAGGCAGAATCAGCTAGCAGATATTGCTAATAATTTGACTGTGAAGACATGCCACTAAAGATATGAAGCCTGTCAGCCTATTACCAATAAAGGTTGTTAATACTGACAGTGTATAAGAATTCAGACTTGCTTTTGCTGAGTCTTACTTTGATGTGTTTCCTGTAGTGGTTATGGTGGCAGTATAACACTGCTGCAAAGTGAAAAGTTGCTATTCCTTCACTAGACCAGTGAACTGTGAAGTGTAAAAGTCTTTACTGAGGTTTGTCATTCCTGATTCATAAACAGACTGTGAGCTGTAAGATAAACATCACTCAGTGTTGAACTGAATGTAAATGTAAACACACACACAAGATGCAGTCAAGAGGTAACTGTCATCTTACCTGGGTTGGCCTGTTTCAGCATACTGAAACACAGTTGTGTGTATTCACATGAGAATTGTGTATTGTCTTTGTCTAAAAGAAAACATTTAATCTCTAACCACGTGCTCATCTCTGGTTCTTCTTCTGCTCGTTCTCCTCAGTGCTGGAGAGCTGGCTGGACTACACCGGAGAGCTGGAGCCTCCAGAACCTCTGGCCCGCCTGCCTCAGCTCAAACACCGCATGAAACGGCTGTTGACACAGCTGGGCAAGGTGCAGCAGATCTCCCTGTTCAGCTCCACATGAGGGCGCCAGAGAACAGCAGCAGCCTCAGTCACCACACAGCATGCAGAAACAATGCAGTGGAGGAAGCTCACAAGTCTCTCTCTGGCTGCAAAGATATTAATGCAAGTGCAAGACTCAGATTGTTCCGCAGGCTCTCTGTGACCTGATATCTGCTGCTGTTTCTCCCTTTTAAAGGTTCTGTGTGGTGGAATCTGATGCTACAGCCAGCCAGTGTCTCATATGGGTTTTTATATGAACGTGTATGGAAAGTTAGCATCATAAATCAGGATTAAACACAAAAAGTAACCTCGTAAATGCAGGAGAAAATCCTTAGGACCACATTATACTTCTATGGTTCCCATGCAACTTTAAACCTTCTGAATGCCTTTTGTCTGAGCTACTGCGTAAGTTGCCCTGTCTCTGTCAGTGCTTTACATACAGAGGCTTTATATCCAAAAGTGCAGTCCAGTTCCTGAACCCACACGGCCTCTTTGCAATAGTTGTTTTTTTTTTGTTTTTTTTTCTTAAACACATTTTCAAGTGGTCACTGTTTTTTCTGCATAAAAACGTTTCCCAAAGTTTCGGTTTTAGTCACCTGTCATGCCATACTGCATTAAAACTTTTACTCCAAGTGTGGACAGGTAGCAACATGAAGACATCGAGTATGTAACAACACCGTACAAGCTGTCTCTACAAATACTTTGTTCTGTCTTTGACCTACTCAAGGGTTTGTTTTATACTACACTGTGAAGTTATTTTTGTCTGGAATCAGAGGCATCTTATTTTCAGCTGTGGAGACGGTAACAAGTGTGATTTCTGTTTTGTCTTTAACTGTAATGCTTCTTTCCTAACAGTCCTCTCATGAGTGTACCAATTTTATCAGTTAATCTTTGTGTTTGTCAGTTACCCTATACCTTACTTCCGTTTACCCTTTGCATCATTGTTGCTGTAGCACTTGACCTATGATTCACTGAAAACGTTAATGTAGGCTTGTCTCTTCTTAACCTAGCATCTTGTGCTTTGTCAATGACAAAAACTACTTAGAAGACCTGTAAAAAAAAAAATCAGTTCTATTTCATCCGTTTATTTACGGTATTTTGGCTGTTTGTAAATATGTTATTCAAAAATGTGCTCTTCTTTGTTGAAAACATTCTCCAAATACAGATATTGTATGCTACTGTACTGTAAGTGTCTGGCTTAGAAGCAGGGAAAATGTCCAAAACAATGCAAACAGATTTGCTGGTACATAAATAAACTATCCTTGTTATTACCACCATCACCATGGACACATTCTTGGCTGTTTTCTCACTGTGTCTCTGACACTCTGGGTTGCAGAAGAAGACTGGTCCCTCTCCTTCTGTTTATTCAGCTGGTAGTAACACTGCCGGTGAAGTCAAAGGTTGCATCATTCAGATTTTGATGTAACTTGTTTTTTTTGCAGCCGATTTGTGCTCTTACACAATCAGATTGAAATCAGGGGCAGCAGTAGTCTAGAGGTTGAAAGTGTGAGCTTGTGACTGAGCGTTTGCAGAACTAGAGGAAATCTGTGCTAAATGGCTTCCTGCTGAGGTGCCTGTGAGCAAGGCATTTGACCTCTGACTCTGCAGAGGAGCTGCTCACGAATCAAAAACAAATCACTGGTTGCACTGGAGAGCTGCATGAATGAGAGGGACCTCTATGGGGAACAACAACAAAATAAAAGTCAAAAAAAAAAAAAAAGATTGCGTGCATACTTTGATGTAATATGTTTTCATTGCACAGCCGATTTGTGCAGTTACATAATCAGATTGAAAATAGAAACTTGATGGGAATGCTAATCGGCTAATCTCCAAAATTTGAGCCAGCAGCATCATGTGGTGACAGAGCAGGACAAATGATATCATGTTGCCCACGACGAACCTGTACAAAGTCAAAGGCAACATGTGCAACTCTTGAGTATGACCAAAGATGGCCCAAGTTAAAGAAATGTAAATACCACAGACATTAAAGAATAAATAAATGCAATTTATTCTCATTAAAGGTGGGAGTTCGCTGTCCCCTCTTATGAGACAGAGCTGTAAGACTGACGCAGCTCCGTCTCACAGGTGAAACACAGCTGGAAAATGTCAGCCATCATAAAACCTAATATGTGAGTGTGAGAGCAGCTGAAATGCTTTGGGCTCTTAGGTTGGAGTGAACGTCGTTGTCTTTGTTTTTTCCCCCCGTGCCTGGGGAGCAGAACCTCGTCTTCGGTATTTCGGAGCAGAGTGAGACCTCCGCCTGCTCCTCCTGTCTCTGCCGTGTAGCGCCTCCTCCCATTGGCTCCTCCGCGGTGTCTGCGACGCAGCGTGTAGTTCCGCCCAGAGTCACATCGAAATACTAGTTGAGACAGAAGAAGAAGCGACAGGCAGCCGCGGCGCGTGCTGTTCACTGAAATACGCCGTTAAAAACCGCTGATATTCAACAATACACGCGGCGAGGAATTGAGTGGAACCCACCGGACATTTATTTTACCGACGAGGTAAGCCTTAAAATCTGCATTTTCTCCTAGCGTTTCCACATTCCCCACTTACAGATGTGCCCGATGCCACAGGAGATTATCTCAGCTACCCCCCCCCCCCCCCCCCAACCTGTTCATGTTTCTGTCCGTGTACCGTGTCCGTTGTTAGAGAAACGTTGGCAGCCGTTAGACCAACAACGAACCAACAGTGTGTTAATTAAAAACACATGTTAACACAGCGGGTTAGAAAGCAGCTCAATGAGTGCGAGCGAAGGAGAATTAAAACAAAAAAAAAAAACTGCAGTTGGATTGAATTGAGTTCATCGCTGCTCCTGTGAACAGTGATGCGACACAGCCCGCTGTTTCCACACTATCTTCATTTTGTCTGTGTAGCACCCATTCATATTCACTCGTTTTCTGTCACATTATTTACCTGCTAAATGGGAACTTAGGTTTTCAGCTCTGTTGGCGTTAAAACGAGGCCAGTCACGATGCGTTACACCGTAAATTTCCGTGCTGGAACAACTGAAGAAATGTTAGCCGAGTAGCTTATAGCGAAACGAATTTAATTCACTGACACAATAGAAATTTCCCACCTAAAATCCCCGTAGGAATAGGTATTATCCTTATATACTGTACTAGTATACTTTATAACGGAGGAGTTAAGGTTATAAACTAATTGTTTAGTATAATAAAACACTAGTTGTACCTTTAGCTATATTAGAGGAATATTAATATGCTTAAATGCTGGGATTTCATTTATTTTTCTCAGGAGTTTCGGTAGGAGACCTTTCGTTAAAAAGGCCCAAGTCTGTGTGTATTGGATGTGTGACTTTCCCCTTTCTCATGGTGCCTCTGTATATATTACTTTATACATTTCCTCCAAACACTCTCCCAGTCTAGACTGGACAGATCCATCATGAGTAATCAGATCCATCACAGTGATGGTACTGCAGGCCTTACACCGTTCACAGGCCACATGAATAATGACAATGTCACTGGTGGCACTGCGAAGGTCACACAGGTGGGAAGTGTAAGAGAGTGGGGCATCAGGTGTTTCCCCTTACTAAAAATAACTTGTCATCTTGTGATATGGTTTTAAAGGACACTTTGTTTTACAGATTCCCCAGTGAAACTGTCAGGATTAATCGAGATATTAAAGTAATTCCAGTTATAGGAGATTAAATAATACCATGTATCCAGAAGGTAAGGTAAGATAAGTACCAGAAGGTCGTTATAACCTCTGTATTAAGTACCACAGACAAACTATCTGTATGTTAAAGCTTCAATTCTGATATCTAATACCTTAAATTTTATTATGTTATAGTTTTATGGTGGTGGTAAATTCAAGTGTCCTATCTCCCACAATGCCCTCAACGGTGTCACATGATCTTTAAGGCTTGAATGGAGCTTACACAACAAGCAACAGGCACACATTTGTTGTCACTCACAACATTGTTTCCAAAGACTGTTGTTCGGACTAGAAAAGCCACTCGATAGATAACAATCTATTAACAGATAGCTGCTTTCTTTAAGATGACCTCAGAACCTGTCTTTTGTTTAGAAAGCAGTAAAGAGAGTGGATGGGGGGTAGTGCGAGGTTTATTGCCATATCACTGGAAGTGATCCGCTCCTGGTTGATTATTACAGTGAAAACCTACTGCTTAACTAATGGGAGTGTCAAAAGTTGTTTATTAAGCCATACATTGTACTTGATGTTTTGAAATCTGCAGGAAATGTGTTCCTCTGGGCTCTCTGGGCTCTGGCTGTCAGCATCCACCGACATTTTTTAATCATTTAAAGCAGGTTTATGCACTTTATTACAACACTTTGTTTTAAAGCTGTCACATTTTCTTATATTCTTTTAAATTGTGGAGGGACCCCTCCTTCCACGAGTGCTCAGACAAATGAAAACAAAATTACCTCGGGCTTTCAGAGTGGAAACAAAGGCAGCATAATGAAACGGTTCTGTACTTTATATAAAATTATACAGTAAATGAATGATGTAAAGTAATTTAAGTATGGCAGCATCAAGAAACGGCCACCATTAAGGTGCCTTTCAGCCTGGATTACAATTTACACATGATGTGTTACAGGGATTACAGAGTACATAAAAGTGAGAAATGCTCTTGTGTGGAAGAGGATTTCTCGCAGGGATGAATGTCAGGGAATAACGCTCACTGGAGAGATGGAGACAGTAATTAAGCCACTGTGCTGACAGTCAGTCTGCCTCGTGTTCACTCTCACCTCAGCATTACTGTGTCTATTGGTTTGCCAGCAGGTCAAAACAAAACCTGCTGCAGACAGAGACATTTACTGTGACTTCCTCTCATGATTGGCTACACCTCAGTTGTCAACAGCAGGTCTTTGTCTCAGTTTGCGATTGCTTTTGAGTCATCTGGTAACAGATACAACCGACAGGTTTTGTGAAAAATTCATAGCCATGAGTATAATGTTCACACTGTGTTGTGTGTTTGTTTCTCAGTCAGACTCTTTCTGCTGGAGCTCCGGTGATGCTGCTGTGTTTTTGTAACCCAACTGCATCTGTAACTTAAGTTGTACCAGGCCTAGAGTTACAGCACACGCTCTGCGCAGCAGTTTCCTGCTTTCAGAGCAAAAACAGCTGATGCACACACCCCTCGGTTCCAGGTTAGCTTCTTCAGTTTCCTTCGACCTTAGCCGAACGTCAGATGCTGACACCTATCCCACCTATCCGTGCTCCATCAGTTTTTTCTGCAGGGATGTAATGGTGTATAAATATTCTTATAGTGAACGAATGAATGACAAAAACGTTTGTTCGTCAGTCACTAGCAGACTGAGGTAAGGGAGTGACAGCGTCCACACATTTTTCAGACACTCTTATCCGCTGGATCACACCCCTGCTGGAAGGAGGGCTCTTTCTGTCTCCATTTTCTTTATCAGCATCAGCAGTAATATCAGCAGGTGGCGGCGAGGAGAGGCAGAGCACAGGTGGTAAGCTTGTTGATCCAAAGTGTTGGATACAAGCCAAGCTGGACCTCTGGATGCCCCGAGCTGTCCTTCAGTGCTGCTGTTCATTTAGGATCACATATTTTACGAAACCAGCCCTCATAAAGCTGCACATATATCTTAGCTAACTGTGCACATTGCCTAGCCTCAACTCTCAGTTTCCTCTTTTCATTTAGCATCTCTGCTCGTTGTGATTTGATCTCCTCTGTCTCACTGTGTTCATCACGAATGTGTGTGTGAATACCAAGAGATAGTAGCAAAGAAAGAGGATGTTCCAGCTCTTCTTTGACACAAATCCCTGTCTGTCAGAGATACAAGCTGGCACACTCACTCTGCACACGAGGCTCTCTAAACTTAAACATGTAAGCAGCATACAACTTTATTTACAGTGTCTCACAAGAGGCTGCGCACCGCATGAATCATTTCATCCTCTACTTGCTTTAATGGTTCAGGGAACACCCAGGAAAGTTAAATGCTTTAGTGGTTGTTGTTGTGATGGAGCAAATGGCAGATACTGTGCCCTGGTGGCTTGCAGATCCTCCCCCTCAGGCTGTGTTCCTGCTAGAAACTGTTAAAGTCAGACAGATGATTCACAAGCGCTGTCTGAACGCTGGCATATCACTTGGAGAGATTGGGTCCCCCGTGAGTGTTCGTTTAGCTCAGCGTGAATAGTGACTTGTTCACATTACACATGTTAAATGTGTACTGTTTTACCATGTGACGAAGAGAAGTGATTGTCTGTGCCGTTGTTGTAGGACCTGTTTGAGGGCTTATAGCTGTATTGAAAGTTAATTAAAACCGCTTGAGCATCCAAAAAGCCAAGTGGAAGCTAAGCTGACAGGTAAAGCCTTCTATGTTGCGTTGGTCGTCGCGATGAGAAGAGAACGGGTTTATGTAAATGATGTGAAAAAGGTCATTCGATTACAGCGGCGCCACCAGCTGAGTTGAGGATGGCTCAGTCTACCCCCCCCCCCCCCGTGGTTGCCAAGGACACCGCCGACCTCCACAGTGAGCATTTGCAAAGGAAGGCGCCAGAGGAGCCACCTCTGTGTTTCTCTGGGAGAATGAGTTGTCAGTAATCAGTCATTGTGACCACACAGATAACTCTATTAGCAGGGGCTGTGTTCCTGTGAGGCAACAGGCCTCATAGCACTGATTCATACACTGAAACATCTAGAGACATGCTCTGATTTAAAGCTTCGCTGTATACACAGGCAGTGGACTTTACTATCTCTGGACACCAGGGCTTTCATGTCTGTGTGCCCTGTTAATGTTTTATAGAAGCGGTTTCTAATGTTAAAGCTTGTGGTACTGTCGTCGGTTTGTGCGAAAGTATGTGTGTGTGTGTCTGTGCGTGTGTGTGTGAGAGTTGCTGGCCAGGCTATACAGATGGTCTCGCTGCTGCCTCCACAGCTGCCCTTCGGCCAGTCTGGCCGCGGTCTGCAGGTCGTGCTGAGCCTCCAGCAGGAGTCCGCTGTTCTGGAAGGTCTGCCTCCACGCATCCACCTGCTGGGACCGGGGGACACACATACATTAGCATCACTCTTGCACTTTGTCTTTTTCTGTGCTGTCTGCACAAGTGAGCATGGCAGAGGAAATCCCCACAGACTGAGTGGCAGCTAGTCTAGCGGAGCAGAAAAGGGGCAGGTACTCTATTAGCAGCACTGAGTGCAGGACCGACAGGCTTGGCCATTCAGTCTTATTTATAGCCAGATACCAGGAGGAGCTCAGCCAGGAGAGACTCATTCAGCCGGGCTCACACCTCTGTCTGAACCATCACAGGAGATTTATCGAGTCTCATCTGTCTCTTGGCGTTCCCCTTAGTAGTGATGATATGTTTTTTTTCCCTTCCGTCATCTGTCCCCCTTTCAGATTCAGTATCAGAATCTGAATGGGGGACGGATGATGTAAGGAAAAAATCTGCCCTCCCCATGCCTTCCTTTGTGTAAGACATATCTATGTTAGTGTGTATTGATTTATTGATGATATGAAACATGTAGCTACAGCTATCAAAATTGATGGCTGTATTTCCATCTTCTTATTAGTGTATTTATCATCATTTGAAAGGATCAGCTCTGGCAGAGCCTTGCAGGTTATGTGGACTCAAAGGAAAGATGAGAAACATCATTCATGAGCGTGTGTGTGTGTGTGTGTGTAGCAAGCACTGAATGAATAAACAGTATACTCCCATTATTCACACTTAGAACCTGTAGTGTAGAGCCAGTGATGTCTTGTGTAGGGCTGGAGGATATTAACAAAACGTCTTTATCATCATAAATTGTTATATTTACGTCAAAAGTCCTAAAAGTGAAAGTAAAGAAGTGCATAATTTTTCCTTTCTCATGACCCTACACACCTGCACAAGTGTGTTCACCTTGGCTAACAGAACAGAAGGAGGGGACTGGGGACAAGAGGACACAGCCATTTCTAAGAATCAAAACACAGTGACCCATAAGACTCACTTAAAATTGATATGCAGCTTGCTGTGGGGATCACTTCTTTATTAATACATGAAGACCACTCTAGATGCTTGGGTGACTCAGTGAGGCTGTGTAATATAATAGGATCTACTGAGCAGGGAGAAATATGGGAAGCCTATCATGGAAACTAATAATAAAGACTTCCAAGTGAGAAATTGTCCTTCTGAATTTATTGAAATCTCTTACATATGCATTTGGGTCAGTGTATTCGAAGAGAGATGAGACATGCTCATATTCTGCATGAACAGAAGACAACTTTTGGTGGTAGTCTTTCTTGACTGAAATCCTACTGGTTTGAAGCAGTTTTCTAAGCAAGATACGTGAAACTAACACAGGAATAATATAAAATTTCCACAACCTGACTCACATCCCAGCTGCCCTCACACACACCTCTCGCACACACCCAAGGCCTTACATATCGTACACATACAAAATTCATAACGGCTATGTACACGTCCCTGTCTGGCACAGGCCTAATGGACGAATTGAGATTCCAGTTTGCTGCTCTGAGACATCATTTCACCAGTGGAAAATATTGCTGTTAGTCTCTGGGTCCATGCAGTAAATTTAGCATGTCGGTGGAAGTTATGACAAATAATTTTACGAACCACAGCGCTGTATTTAGAAAGCCTGTCAGCTGTCCTCTGACACTCTCTCTGGCTGTGTGTGTGTGTCTCTTCATGTAGGATGTGAAGCATGCTGATGATGCCAATAGATGTGCGGTTATAAATCACTAAGGCCAGATGCTGCTCTTTAATCTCATAAGACCATTAGCAGATAAAGTGGCCCCACAAGGAATAATGTAATTCTTTAAAAGCCCTCAGAGAGTAATGAGAGGGGTCTTGCACTCAGTGGCCCTGCAGGTTTGGAGATGTGTAGGAGTGTATATACAGTAGGTACAGCTGTACGTCCATGCCATCCTCGTGAACGCGATATCTCACACCTTGAGGGAATTTCTTCATATTTGGCACAAACATTCACATGAACTGATTAGATTTTGGTGGTCAAAGGTCAAGATCAGTGTGACCTTATGTCCGTCCCATTCTTGGGGTCGTGATATATCAAGTACGCCTGGAGGGAATTTCATTACATCTGGCACAAACATCCATTTGGACCCGAGCAGTATTTTTGAGGCAGCTGTCACCATCTTTGTGTACTGTTACCATGGTTACCCTTGTCTGTGTCACTTTGCTCTGCAGTGGTACAGACTGACTCACCTCAGTAAACCCAGTTAACATTTCCAAACTGTCTGTCTGAGCAGAACCGTTCTCTCTCTGATCTAATCCCATACAGCTGTTCTTGCTAACCTAGCATAACTGCAACTACCTGTGCTGTTCACTGCAGAGTGAGTGAGTCATTCAGAAACTGGATTCACTCACCTGTTCACTAAAATACTGTTAGTTATCTGGGTTTAGTTTGAGAGGAGACATTATATCATTGGATAATATCAATACTCTTTTCATTAACAAAATTAATACCTCATGGATGAACTGATTAGAATTTGGTGGTTGGCATTCATGCTCTAATTATGACAGAATTTCACAAAAATGGCTAAACTCAAAGGTCAACTTCACTGCAATGTCACAACATTCTGCAAATACACTTAATGCCTTTAATTAAATCCCTTCAAAGTCTTCACTGCATTTATTATATGAGTCTGGACAGACATGGATGTAAACTGTAGCTTGATTGGTTGGCAGAGGCGTACGACCACAAGGCAGTAAATCTAGTTATCACTTGTATTTTGAGCATAGTATTTAGGGTTTATTAGACCATTTTAATTCCTGGACGGATCAGACAAGGAGTGTGGTATTTTAGGAGGAACATTTGTTTCTCTTTCTGAATGTCTTAAAATAGCTTTTCTGGTCGAGTGAGTTGCTTGTTTTACATAATCCTTAGTTTTGCAACCAAAGAGGCATTATTTTTACTTTATCTTCTCTTCAGTGGTTTGCTTATATCTGTGTATATACATGTGAACCTACACCTGAGCAGGCTCGGTTTCTCAAAGCAAACCAACCCAGTGTTTTCAGTTTGGTTTCAAAAGCCAAAATGGGTGTTGTTCCACATTTTGATGTGAGACATTGGATAAGAATAGACCATTTTGATAGACTCGTGAAAGAGAAAGACATCAGAGAAATGTCTCGTCATTTTTTTTTTACATTGTCAAAAGAAGGAAAAAATGATCTGTCAGCTTGTATCAGGAGAATCGCATAGGCTGAAGGAGGATGATGGAGCCTCGGGAGAGCAAGCTGTCATTTAATTAAGTAGATGTGAAGCATGGGGAGGTGTGTGTGCATGTGAGTGTGTGCTGTCCTCCATGTTCATTCATGTGTGTGTAATGTGTGTGTGTGTGTTTGCGTTTGCTGACAGCATCAGCAGGGGATGTTCTGTGCTATAGGTCAGCTTTTCTGTGATGGAGAACAAAAGAGCAAACTCCAGATCAGATTTCCTCCTGGGTCTTATCCCTCGCCTCTAGAATAGAATCGAATAGACTGAAAAGAATTCAACTGTGCTTTCTGTCACCCGTGTTGTTATTGATCTCAAAGGGAGGGAGGGGCAAAAATGCCAATCAAATGGATTTTCCTTTTCTAATTCTCTTAGCAGATAGCCCAGGTTAGAGCAATAATCTGGAACTGAGCCTTGTCACAGTCCATTAGCTTTACTCTGGTGCAGATGACTGTAAACACTGGCCTGGTTATGAAATGTTGGACGATTTCTAGTGACGTAGCTCCTTAATGGAAAAGTCTCCCAGTCTAAGGGTAAGGTGCGACCACACTGATGATTGTGCAGGGAAAAGTTGTTTACACTTGACTGTAGCACTGACAGCAAAACACTGTCGCACAGAAAGTGAAGAGCGGACACAGAAGTGAGGCTGGCTGAATGGCTGGCAGGAGGGTTGCATCTCTGGAATTTGTTCTGGCCTATTTTTTGTTGTGATGTGAGGCCTGGTGAATTGCTGACTAAAGACCAAGGCTCCAGTTGAGGACAGACACGACTATGTTCCTCTGTAACAGGAACTGTATCAAATAATTTGGCTTTCAGAGAAAGCAGACAGGCAGAAGACACTGCTCCCTCTAGTAGGAAATGAGGTAGTTATTGTCAGTAGCTGTGTTGCAAATTAAGTAAGGTGTGTCCTTTGGAGGCTTTCAAGACCTGACTAAACTTGATCCTTTGTTCTAAGGGAGAAAGTCAAGAGTCAAAACGTTCAAAAGTAATGGTTTGGATGGCATATGTCAACTTGTAACATAAAAAATATTACCCACAAAAGATTATAAAGTTTAGAAACCTTTGGGGGAACTGGGTTAAGTTTCATGATACCTGGGTTTTTAGTTCAGAGTATTATGGACAGCTTGTCAGGTTAATCAGGTTAACAGTACTGATATGTTTACCAGTGAGTGACTAAGAGAATGCAAATACCTGGCAATTGGTAACCTGGTATATGATGTGATCACATGATATGTCTTGACTTTAGCTGCATGGTTACACTGATTGTGTCCTTTAAGTTCAGGCAACAGGCAGCTTATTTGGGACAGGCCTTGTTGGCCTATTCTAAGGTATAGGTAGGTATAGAAATGCAGACTTGGGAGGATCTGGATCCTAAAGTGGGACACACCAACAATGATTTGCCTCTGTACAGTCATCACCACCCCATGCAGTGGCTGGGCAGATGCAGTCATAATGAGGTGTCAGTGTGGCTGTGATGTGGGGGAGGAATAAATGATGACTGCTGCTTCTTTCTGTGTGTGATACTATTTTGAACAAGAGCATTTTTCACAATCCACGGTCAAATTCCTTTACTGTAAGTCAATAGGAAGGCACTTCTTCAGAATTTGGGGAAACTGTACTTCAACAGAACCCAATCATTAAAACAAATGTATGCTGTTTTTTGGACAGCTTTCAAGCGAGAAACCCTTTGGCATACCACTGAAAAACATCCTTCATGTACAGTTTGATCTGCATCCAAGGGATCGTATGAGTTTAAAGTAAATATAATGAATAAACCATAATGTTTTTGAATTAATAAATTGGTAATCTGTGTGGTGGGGTAAAATACTCGACGACACATATTTACAGCGACTGGTATACTCTTCTTACTCTGTAACTGATTCATTTTGATTTGCTTGGTTGGTTAATCAGGCTGCACCTGTCCAGGCTGACAGTTCCCATAAAGTCTGTTCAAATCAGAGCCAGTGCTATAGGTCTGTATTCTTCACCATCACAATCAAGTGTAAGCTCAGTTTTATCACACTGCCTGTTGTAATGTTTTTGAAAGAAATTCATGCTGTCGCACAACCCTTCCACCACAACCCTTTGGTGTAAAGATCTCCCCACTGCAGTGGGTGACAATGTGTGAACGGATAAGGATTTCAGCTTTTTGTCACCATGGCAATATGTCTGTTGGCTGAGTCAGGTTCTCCATGGAGACGCGGAGGCAGGTTAATATGAGGTCATTATGGCGACACCCACCTTGGTCGACCTGAGGCCAGAGAGGTCAGAGTCATAGCACGGTCATGACATGAACGATAATGGCAACAGGTGAAGCTGAAGTCATGGTTGCCATGGCAATAAAGAGGAAAGAGGACTAATTGAACGGGCTGAAGGGAGGGTCAGCATCACAGCTGGGCTCTCAGTCGTCCATCATGCAGCCTGCCTAGACTTCCTGTCAGCCCAAGGTGAGCTGGAGATGGATAGACAAAGACAGGGAGAGAGTGCACAGAGAGGAGGAGGAGGAGGAGGAGGAAGATGTGGGAGGGTGGCAGGAAAAGTGGGAGGAGGAGTGGGGAATGTGTTCATCGATCATTCAGCACCGTCTGCTGACATGGCAGCAATAGGACTCCTTTTTGTTGGCAGAGATACCATATATTTACAGTAGGTGTTTTGGCACACTCTTCTGCGTCCACGTATGCATGAGGTCTGGCGCTTGTGCCTCAGCATTAAGTTAAAAGCATGTCCTCTCTCTTCTTATAGCAGTACAGATAGGATGGTGTTTGTGAGGTAGGCAGCAGCACTTCTCAACAGGAGAGAGGAAAGAACGCGATGCTAGATAAGTTATCCATTTATTAAACTGACAGGCTTCAACATGTCTTTCCAGTTTGTTCTTGTCAGAATTGAAAACCTCCTGTTCTCCTGGAGGTGGCGCTGACACAAGGCTGTAGTGAAGGCTGACCTTCACTATGTGGAAGGGGCCACGTGGTTTCCCTCTGACAGGATTTGTAGCTGCTTTCGTTTGTTCACCTGGCACAGCCTCCTTGTCCCTTGTTGTGTGGCATGATATTTAATGCTGAGATGAAGCCCTGTTGGCAGCTACGCACACTGAGCAGGGAAATGGACCTGAACAGCAGATGAGGGAAATCATGTGTGAGAGCCAGCATGTAATTCGTGTGTTACTCATCTTCAAGTGGAGGAGCTGAGTAAAACTGATTTGTGGGAGCAGTCCCTCACAGCAGATAGTCCCGCTGTTGAGGCTAGAGGGACTCGTTCTACATCATCAACTCTAGCAATCCTTTCCCCATCCTCTTCCACATTAATGACATGGTGTGAATATGGGACAAACCCAGCAGGCTGCACAGATTGCAAATGGAATTTCCCTCCTGTCATCTGGGACTACTTCTCCCGATTTTCTGTTGCAATTACACTAAGCTTTGCTGTCATATCCAGACAGACTGCATGGCTCATTTGAGTCGGTGTGATTGTCAGGGCTAAAGACGTCTTAAAGCACGTTTGGAGCTTCACTTATTCAGTCCCTCTTCTACCACTATTTCTACCACTATCTATTCCCCATGTCTCCTTGCCTCACATCTCTCCCTTGAGGCTAGCCCAGCTTAGAATAAACAACGGCAACCAGCTTTGTCTCTATGGCAACGGCTGCGCAATCTGAACAGTAGAGCAGGCGTGGGGTAGGTAGGAAAGGGTTGCAACAGTGGTGGATGTTGCTAAATGTGATCTAGTCTTCTTCCACGTGATTTGATGCAACGTTAAGCCCTTATCAAGCTCTAGCAGATCTCACTGAAGGAAGAAGCCCTGGATGATGGTGGAGGAGGGGTGGTTGTTTGCTGCCCGGGTAACACACTATAAGGGGGTCAGTGGGGTTGGGCTGTGAACGCCACCCAGTCAGTCTGTCAGTTGGTCTAAGCCCACCCTGACCCCTTCTCCCTTAACACCTCAATTACCCGGCTAGCCGGCTACAATTAAAGCGGCCTTTGCCTCCATCCCACTTTCTGTGACAGCCTGAGGAAGTGTTGGATTGATCCGGCCAATACGCTCAATCCGCTCAAGCATGCAGAGTATTTGTTTTTCTTTTTTCCTTGTTCACTTGTCTAAATATTATTTAGTTCCACTCTTGAGTCGGATTTGTCAGCAGGGATTTTGCTGGGCATGTTTTCACTCCCCATGCTGGTAGCTGAGTACTTCCAATGCTCAGTGCTTCTACATTTTTTTTTTCCTGTTTTATGTAATTTGAGGATTTTGCTCAGTTGCACCCATCTACTTTCCTGGTGCTTTCCAAGCAAGGTGCAGTCTGTTGCCAGAGCAGGATGACCTCTCACCTGATTCATGTGTCAACAGGCAATTTTCTGTTCAGACCTCTGTCAAGATATCAGCGGATGAAGTTGCTGGAAACACAGACATGGCCTGGCGTCATCATTGCCAAGGCCTCCTGCTGTTAGTTGGCTGCAAGACTCATCACGAACAAACCCTGAAGGTTATCTGATACCCGCAGCTCAAGGTCGTTCTAAGGGTGTTGGCTCTGACTGAGGAAGTGATTGTAGTTACTTCCCCAATTGGCCAGTCTTCTGCACAACAGCATTTGCATTCGCTCGTGTTAGTGTTCAAACACGTGCAGTCTGGTTCCAAGGCTGGTTGTGGTGCGGTGCAGGATGATTTGGTTTTGTCTTCCAGTTGTAAGCCCTGACCTAGAAGAGGCAGAGGCTCCATCTGCTGTTACGTGCAACATGAGCCGCTCTCCTGAGCACAGCCAGGTAATTCAATACCTCTTCCTGTCCTCACCTTGTGCAAACAGGCAAGGCTTGAGGAGGTACCATTTCATGGACAGTGGGGGGAGGGGGCATTTTTGTGTCAGTGTTCTTGTTCAGTAATTATGTGCACGGACAAACGGCTGCCTTCAAGGGGAAAACAAATGAGGTGGGCTTCAGAGCTTCTTGTTAAATCTGGCCTGATCCATCTTTGTGTGTTTGCATGTTTGCACATCACCTGTGTGGGCTGAAAGTGTGTCCTTTCCCTGAGAGCTGATTGAGAAAATGCCCTCTATCCCTTCCAGGGCCTCCTGTACAGTATTATCTCATATAGCACATATCACATTGCGCCAGTATGGAAGGCAAGGTACCTTTGAGAGAAAAAGATGTTGTCAGAACTGGACTAGTGACCTAGCTACCTGCTGCCACCTCCTTCAACCCCATACTAATCGATCGGTGTCAGATGCGTAGGTTGTGTTGCCATGAACTTCAACTCATGCTAAGACGATTAGTCAGTTATTCCATTTTGTGTGATATAGTGTAAGAGTGAACTGAATACTCATAGGCTTTTGACCGTCGGACAAAAAATGGTTTGGGGGTGTTTTATGCAATGCTTTCACTTCTTACAAATTTTATTGCCTAACCACTGATGTTTATAATGTTTTTCTCTCTTCTTTTTGGACAAAGTTGTTTACAGTGACCAGAGAGGAAGATGGATGAGCTGCAGGATGTACAGCTGACTGAGATCAAGCCACTGCTGACCAATAAGGTGAGAACAGGACACTGACAAGCTGCTAAGGCAACAGGCACCCAACTGTGCCCCTGAACACATCTGTATAACCACCCACACAAAGTGAACAGATGTATGGTGTGTTCCAAAAGTGAATGCAGACTCAATGTGGAACTTCAAGACAAATATATACACTAATACATGAGACATGCACACGCTGCAGTCCTGTTCATCAAAGTGAATTATTCATATCTTCTCAACTGTCGAGAGGAAAAAGGAAAGGATGGAGAGAACGAGAGAGCAAGTCAATAGAGAAAAGGAGGTTGTAGACGGGGGGGTATAACTTTAGACAGTCAACCGAGAATGAACATAGATCAAAGGAGAAGCTGGAAAAAACTCAGCTCTCTTAATTTCAGAGAGCTTGAACGATTCAAGTGAGTGAGCGACAGCAGAAACAGATGAATGGAGAAAAAAAACACCCAGTTAGTAGATCAAAGCTCTTCCCCTCCTCTTCTGGGCTCTTCCCATATTTTTGCCAGTCAGGCTACGTGCCAGTTAAGGGAGATGTTTTGTGTGAGGTGACAGGGTGGGGTTTTTACTGTATATCATAAAAACCATCTGAATGAAGAAGACTGGCACTGACCTCTCACTCCACCTAGTGGCCAGCTCATTAAAAAGACAAACCAGGAGTTGAAACTGAAGGAGGAGATGATGACATGATAACAGTGATGAGACATGATTGTCATTCTCCCTGTGATCCTCTGTAGTGGTGGTGAAAACTATTTCTGATTACCGTATAGATAATGCATTTATGAAAGATTACGCTGATTATGTAGCCAGGTAGGAGAGAGAGGTGAGCACTGTCTGCAGCAGAAAAGTAGCCATAACAATGATAACAAGTATAATCACTGACGTTTAAGTGTCTGTAATTAAAGTTGGCTTCAAAATAGAACATACATTCAAAGAGAAAAGAAGAAAAGGTCATCAATTCCCAGGCTAGTGCAACAGTTGGCATGACGACAAGTAAGACAGATAAGCACAGATGCATCGCACCATCTCTCGCATAAAAACTGTCATCACTGCCTTCAGCATGTAGAGGGAGCTGACACTGATGAAGGGGCTTTGTAAACAGTCCTCAAGGTCAAGCAAGGACATTTTGTTTCCTCCTGTGCCTTCATGGCATCTCTACAATACTTAGCACCTCAGAGCTGCATCACAGAAACAGAAAAGAGTAGACTTTGTCTAGAAATGTGTTTTTACCATGATTCCTTCTGCACAGCTATTTCAGTAGGAAGGCAGATGGTACCTGTAACAGCAGAGCTACTGGTTTGGCCTACTACTGAATCCCACAGGAGCCCTCTCTGTTGTCTGTTGCCCATTCTCAGTGCACTGCCCATCTACCCCAAAGCCTCCTGTTGACTGAACAAAGACAAAGTACAAACTGAGACAATACTGTATGTAAAAATATTTCGCCATTAATCATGTTCTATGCAGCAAAGTATTTAATTTCATACTATTGAAAACATTTATCATGTTGTCTGTCTGCTGCAGATACTCAGATTTTACTTCAAGCTCAGTATTACTCTGTAATGCACTCAGTTTTCTGCAAACTGGGCAAAGTTCTGTGCTTGGATCACGTTGCTAAAATGTCTTAAAATCAAAGATATCAGACATGATTGATTGTAGGATAACGATTAATGTTTTAATCTAATTCTGACAAATTATATTACTAACCTAACATTGCTAAGAGCTGGGAAAAAAGTGGGACACCACCAGATTAGTTCTATTTCATCACACATGTATACTTGGAGCGTTATGTATGGGCCGGCACATCATGTGACACCTGCACTGCAGCCATCAATCTACATCAAATGAACCTCCATCCATACCCAATGCACTTGTATTACACAAGTACATTAGGTATTATTACTATTATTTGCTTTACATACAGAAACATGGCATCTCTGAGCCTGTGGTACATTTATTAACCATCTCCTTTTACTTTTCTTGCAGAATGCACGCAACTTTCAAGACTTCGACTGCCAGGTGAGTGGGGCTTTGTGCTGCTGTGCCATGTGTGAGAGGCAGCCGTTATGCTAGTGGAAGGGGGTTGGGGTACTGGAACATGGCCCTATTCTCACCACCCTGCTGTTAGACCCATTTGTTTGGCTGGCCTACATCTGAACATTGTCCCTCACCAGCAATATCCAGTTTAACCACCCAACATATGCTGGTAGAGTGTGGGTTTTCTGTTATGGATAAATCAGTGAGTCATTCTTTTGTCATACACAAATTTTTGCCCAGGTTGTTTTTCAAGTGTGTCCTTTGTTCACATCTTCTGTTACTGTTATTAATGTTACTAATTGTGTGTGTGTGTGTGTGTGTGTGTGTGTGTGTGTGTGTGTGTGTGTGTGTGTGTGTGTGTGTGTGTGTGTGCGTGTGTGTGTTTGTGTGTGTGTGTAGGGAACTGACTGATGATTTTGAAGGGGTCACTTCAAAATCTTCACTTACAATTTTGAACAGTATTTTTGGCTCAGTCCATGGTACAAGTAACTGACAAACTGCAAGGACACTATCTGAGTCTGTACACATAATACTGTAAGAGGGTTGTGTTGAGTGGGCTGGATATTTTTTGAAAAATGTAAATTCATCATTCTTGGCAGGTTGATTTGTTGCACACCGCTGAGAGAGGAACTAGTAACTTCATTCATTGTAGGGGTTTTTTTTTTTAGGTTTTGCTTGGATGCATACTACATCTGTGTGAATTCACTGTGGTTTGTGGACTGTGGGTTGTATGTACTGATATTAAAATCCTTGCTAATGACTCAGAAAACTGTTAAATCATTCATGTAAGGTTGGACACCCTGACGCCCCTGCTGCTAGTCTGAATGTAAAGACTCATATAACCACTAATTCACAATGTGAATCTGGTCGGGGAAGCCTGGATTTACCACAGAACAATGAAAATGAGTATTTGTGTGATGTGTAGGGATGGCTCTCTTGTGTGATGGATGTAGGGGATCTTTATAGAGTTCAGTATTTTTTAAAAGTTGTCTCAGGTAAAGTCTTCCACAGTACAATTATAGTGTCGCAGCAGACTGTAATTGCATTGCAGCCACAGACCTTTTATGTGGTAATTTAAGAATAATTATTGTTCGAGAAAAAAGGAATATTGGCCTTGAGTGGGTAGTGTTCCTTATTTCCTTCTTTGCATGGGGAATGAGATTGCACGTTTTCTGCCTCTGTGCTGTGCAGCTTGTAAGGAGCCTCTTGCAGGAGGAGGGGTGTCTTCCCATGGGCGAGAAAGCACTCTGCTGTGTTTCATGAGCACCGTGACTGCGAAGGGTTAAACCTTTCATCCCTCTCTCACTTTCTGCAGCAATGCCTGCTTCCAACATCCCACCAGAGCTAAATATAGCTGCTGCAGGCAGGGGAGGAGAATATGCATGTTAGCTGGAGCAGGCGAGCTACATGCTCCTCAGCACCCCTTCCTGTCTGCATTGTCATTAATACATTCATAAAATGCTGCAGTCACCCAGCTGCTCATGATGTCCTCTGTGGTGTTTCTTTACACTCAACCTCTTGTGATTCAGTCCATGTTCTCCAGTTGCACTTCAAAGGAAGAATTGTATCAGAATTGGTCTCAGTAGCATTGAGGCAGACTTAAGTGTATTTGACCTTATTTCCATGGCAGCCATTTTGACCTCATACAGTCACATTCAGGTGTCTTGGGGAATTATCAAGACAAATCCTGATGATTCCTTCATATTGTACTCCAACACCAAAAGTGAAAACTTGTTATATATATATAATAGTAAAAGACATTTTGACTTGTCATGGCAGGAAAAGCACAAGTGTAAATAATAAAATGAATGATGGTTGAATTTCATGTAGATCCTTCAGTTTCAGAGCCCACCTAAAGGACAGAAATTATGAACAAGGGAGTGTTGGTAGCTTTCTAGCTATTTAGCACTTTGCTCCAATTTCTAGGCTACACTCTGGAAAGCAAGCTTTAGTTGGCCAAATATATTAATTACTTAGAATAGGAATTTATCTACCTCCAGGTTTTGGTAAGAGGTAATGCTAAATGTTTTTTAAATTTGTGTTTTGTGTACCTTTGTGTGTAGGACACAGCTGAGCTGATCTCAAACATGGTTTGATAAAAGGGTCAAATGTGTTGTAAACTTCAAAATGTTTAATGTTTAAGTACGGTGTTTCATTTTTCATTTCATTCAATAAGGTATTTCATTGTACATGATTACCCCTGTCACGTGATGTAGTACAGTAGGAGCCCACATGCAGCATAAGGCATTTCCCATGAATACAGTCAGTGGGAGGGGCCGTCACGGCTGCACCATCTCTCTGAGCAACCGATCTGACATTCCAGCAGCTGGAGGACAAATCCAGCTGCTCTCCTACTGACTTTTCTGCTGCTAAAGCTCCTACTACAGGCAGTCCACACATACTGCAACAGTCACATCAAAACCCTGTGCACCTGCATGTGGAGGGGAGCACTGATGGTAGTGGTGGTGAGGTGGGGTCATAGAGAAGAACATATAGGGTGTGGTGCTGCAGTCTTGTGTCTGCTATGATGTCCTGCTTATGCCACTGTGAGACGAGGGAGGGAAGAAGGAGTGAGTCAGCCTCCTTCACTCATGGGACCTGCTGTATTTTAAAGTGCTTACTTAAGAACACTGAGTTACTTCATGGACGTGGAAATGGCTGACTGTCCACTTTAAAGATAGAACATATTTGGGGTGATGGACTTTGCTGTGGAGAGCAAACGTTTGAGATGGTAACTGTGGAATCTTTGCTTGTGCTGTTTCAGTTTATTGGCTGAAAATATTTTGTGAGCTAATATGCCAGGATTAGATTATTACCTTTGACAGTTTTTTTCTATATAGTAATTATAGTATATTCATCATTGCTTATTAGGTTTCACATTTCATGATTATGTTCACTTTTGATACCACTGATCTTGTGCCACTGTAACAGAAAGACTAGAAGAAACTGTCTACTTTCTTACACAGACAACAGCTGCCAAGTCATGTTTTTTTAAATCCTCACTGTCTCAGTAAGACCAGCAGAGGGCGCCATAAGCCTGGTCATTATGTGGCTGGGGTGCTCTGCCTTTGTGTGACGTCTGTTGGGCGTGCTGTGCTTTTCATGTTGTTGAATTTCTGTTCTGAGTATCCTAAAGTTAGGCTCAGGCATCACAGAAACATAGTGAACTGATCACATGTAGCTCACCCACCATCTTAGAAGAGGATAAAATTGATTATGTAATATGGCAGACCATGTCATGTCATTTTGTACAGTATAACAGAAAGATTTGTTTGAGCTTGTTCATTTTTAGTATGCCTGGACGTGTAAAATCAAACCTTAGATGCTGCTGTTAAACAGAGATAAGCAGAACAGCATCAGTGTGTTCCTGCGTGACTCCTCAGACTGCAGACTCCTGCTGAGACACTCGACTCAGTGTGTGAAACAAAGACACACCTGCTCTGTCAAGGAAAGGATGTGCATATGTTTGGTCACGCACATTGTCTCCATGAGCTGATGTAACTGACTGCATATACACCATAATGTGGCATTAGTGATTGAACATCACATTTTACTCACAATTAGTCACGTTTTCTTCACAGTCTGACTTAAATGATTGAAATTAAACATTTGACATGCTGCCCTATTGTGGCATCACATTATACATAATAATGACACTATAATTTCTGTATTATTAATGTACATACACTACATGTGTGTCAGTGGCACTCTCTGTGAGTTAGGACAGCAAAGATTTAAAGGAGAAACAGCAGTTTACAACCGAGCATGCTGCTGCATTGACTAACCAATGGAGCGCACCCCTTGTCTTGTTATCCCACCCACCCTGCCCTGTCTGCATGTGTGCCATTGGCTGCAGAGAGCAGCCTGTCTCTAACAAAAGCCGTGACGCCCTGAACTGCTAGTAGTTGTGCAAATGACAGAGGAGAGTGGAAAAGGACAGATCAATAAACTACATGGATCAAATGACTCAGCGAGAGGTTGGGAAGAAATAGATCCTCTCTTGTAGGATTGTGAATGGCCAATAAAAACAGTAGCTGGGGGGGCTGTGTTTTCTAATGAGCCTGAAACACAATGAGGTTTGTCTTTATATGTCAGTACTGAAATGAACACTGGTGTATTACAACAAGATTCAGATGATAAAGCAGCAGTGTTGCTTTATGAGACAACATTTAGGGTAAAGTTATTGTTGGTGTGTGTCAGACATCTGCTTTTTATGCTAGTAATTCTGAGTGACTCACTCTTACAGTCAGAAGTTATTAACTGTTTGTGATCGTGGCCGATCACGTTCAGATATTTATTATTTGGCAGCTTAGGTCATTTGGATTCTTCTCCCTCAGCAAGGTGAAGCTGAACTGAATCTGGAGACAGTTGTTGAATCTCAGTGATGAGCAGCCATTTTGCTGATGCAGAATACATCCCAGGGTGAGCTGTCAAAGTCAGCCTCCTCTCCTCTCCCCTCCTCTCCTCTCCTCTCCTCTCCTCTCTCTTTTCTTTATCAGTATCACACCGTGACGTCAGCAGCCTACCCATTTTGCTGGACTGCCTCTGCATCTTTTGCACCCCATCACCCCTCTTCCATGCATCCACCCCTCTCTTCCTCCCACTCTTCCCCCCTCCTCTCCATTCTCCTCTAAGCCCCACCCTCTCCCTCTACCCACCTGACCCTCCGCAATCCAATTAGACGCACCGATGGCTGGATGTACAGACGCGCTGTGACTACCAAGCACAAACTGCAGTCTCACTCTCCTCCCCCTCTTGTCTCTTTTCCTGCTCTCTTTCCCACCTCTCGTCTCTGTCTCTCTCTCGTTGTCTCTGCATCTTGCCCACCACACCCCCCTCGTCTGCTTTCATTCAGATTATTTACCCATCTCCTCCTCACTCCCTCTGCTGTGTCCTTCTCCTCTCTCTCTTCTTCTCTTCCTTGTCGCTGCTGCTCTAGCTGCCTCACCCTACATCCCTCCCTTCCTACCAACGCTCCCTCCCTCCTCCTTCAAAGCTGCCCAGCACACACTCACACATAGCATAACACACTCCTCTCCTTCGTGGGAAAAACATGTCAGCTATTCTGGACCTGGACCAGATTGCATGCTCTGGGAATGGAGTGGTGAGTGACAAATGCGTCTTGCCTGCCTTGACACACCTGGCTGGGTGCTTGCAGCAGGGGGGTTCTGGTTTAGATTAAGAGCGGGGGTTGTTGTGTGGTTTCCCCAAAGACAGGGTGGCAGCAGCTGGCTCCAAGAAAGGGAAAGCTGATGGGGTCTTTCCTGGCTTGCTTGTCACCACCTTCGGCAGACGGCTGAGACTTGGGGTTTTTTCTCTCCGGGCAGCTGCTGGTGTGGGTTGAACATTTGTTCTGTGTGTGTGTGTTTATGTCTACAGGTCACACAGTGCCCATGTGTGCTCTCAGCACAGGCTAAACATGCCCAGGGTGCAGTGGTGCATTTTAATGTGATGATATGAAAGATGCATGTGTGTAGCTCTCAAGTGTCTCTGAATCTGCAAATGCCACAACCAGAGGATGTGTATGTGCCTCTCAGTGTGTGGGTGTCCATCAGTAGGGTCGCTGGAATTGGTGTGTTTCTGGGTACGTGTTTCTGTTTATGTCAGGTGTGTTTCTTTCTGGGTATTCATAACTGCAGGGCTGCATATTCTTGCCCAGTGAAAGGCGAATGGCAGCAGACAGTGCATAGGGCTTGCACTGTGTTCTTCATTCTGTTATCACTGAAAACAGGCTGGGAGGTCACTCACCCCCCACACACACACTGTAGCAACAACACACTAAAACCATTGTAGTGGCTCCTTCCCTCCCCTGCAGAGACCTTGAGTTTGTAGTTTCAACCCACTGCTTCGATGACACACACACACACACACACACACACACACACACACACACACACACACACACACACACACACACACACACACACATACTGTAAGTGTGCTGCAGGTGGGGAGGGCTGTGTCTGTGTCATAAAGGGAGCAGGATGGCATGTACCTGGGATGATGCCACTTGAGCACATACAGAGAAGATATGGATGTGTATATGTGTTTGTATGAATCTGTGGCTGTGTATATGCATGTGTACACTAAAGCCATTTGCAGGCTGCTTGGTGTTTCTGCCCAGTAATGCTGCTCTCAAAGGTGATTGATGCTGTTCCTGGCAGGGCGGAGGGAAAACAGGGAGGAGGGGCAGGAGGGATTGGTAAGTGAGGGATTGCGGGAAGCAGAGTGGCATGACATACTGCTCTCCTTTTGTCACCTCACCCCACCTCCCTCACTGTCCTTCATTCTGGTACCAGAACCCAAGACCCCACCCCCACCCCGTTGGCCCAGGGAAGCTCCTGATGCCCCCCACCCCCTTACTCAAAGCATAAACCCCTACTCAGTATTCCTCTCTCACCTACAGCCCCCCAAACATCCACATGCACTCTTTGTGCAACTATTAGCTACCATGAATGTATGAAAGGGGAAAGAAGGTTGCTGTCATTGCAGTGCTCTCCTTCTTTTTCCCTTCTAGCTGTCTAGCAGCCCCACCCCATGTCGATTTTCTTCTTAAGCCTCTGTGTGTACCCATATGTGTGTGTGTGTGTGTTTGTGTGTCTGAAAGGAAATGATGAGATGCAGAGCTCTCAGATCAATACAACTTCTAAACCATGCCAAGAGCTGAATGAATAGAGAAAAGCACCACTCCTTCTCTCCACAGCCCTTTTTTCCACGATTCTTCACCCTTGTTTGTTTGTGCCAGGACATGGCTGGAGAGACATGACAAGTTAAAGCGATGCACCCCTTCTGTTTTAAGGCACACCCGTCTGTTAGTCATACACGACTCCTCCTGTGTTCTCTCTCTTTCCTCCCTTCTCTGTCACTCTGTCCCTGCGTTCACGCTCTATTTACTCCCATCTACTTCCAGACTCTATTTCTTTTTTTTTTTTTTATCTATCTCATCTTCATTCTCTATTTCCCTCCCATGTTCCTATCACGATTTAATTTCCTGTCTCTGGTGAGGCGCACACGTGTGCTTTTTCTGGCACATGTACTCTACACACACATGACAGAAGGCAGGCGTTGGAACAAGTGTGTTTTCCTTGTATTTCTGATAAAAGCCTCTTTTTCTACACTGGGTGTCCTTGACTCTGTCCTTGTCTAAAATTCTAAAACTGCAGCAGCACAGCCGTTGAGAGTTTCCTCTCCGTCTGTAACAGCTTGTTGTGCCTCCATACTATGGCGAGGTTGCACAATCATTTCATTATCTGTGAAAATGGATGAGCACAAGGCTTCCTGTCAGCAGAAAAGTTTTCTTCAAGGGTTATTCCATCTCAGGAAGAGTGGTTACATTCAGTAGCTGTAGACTGTGGCACACTATCGATAGCAGGCAGTTCTAATTGCTTTGTGTTGTGCATAGTTTTCATGTTTGGTGCGACAGGCTAATCTCTGTTCCAACACCCACTCAAAGGAAGATGTCTCATTCCACTGCTGACAGGATGAGCAGTTTCCTTCTTGTTTTGCTGGGTCCATTACAGACTGCAGGTGCAAATTACTGCAGCCTTGTCCTTGAGAATTAACCTTCAGTTGCTCTGAAGAGATTGTGGCACATATCCATCAGCCACACGGCTGCAGTGGTAACCCAGGGAGGGAAATGGCAGTGTACAGTCAGAGTCACGCTCCCTCTGTGTCTGTCAGTCCTAGCCCGCATCTCTCGTCCGCCCAGGCTCGCTCTCTTTATTATTGATGACCAGTGGGTCTTGAGACCAGACATGCTCTGGGCCCCACCCGCTCCCTCTCTGCGCAGCCCCCACACACACACACTCACACACACTCACACACACCTAGCGATGCACGATATGCACGATATGGACAATGTTGTATGCGCCATGCCCAAGCCATGCTGACCTTGGGAAGTATATGTGTATGTAGGTGTGATAACATGATGCTGTGATTCGGCAGAAAGTCTGGAAACTGGCTTGGTCACTTCCTGAATATTGTATCACTCACTATGTCACATCCTGCACTCTCTCTGAATCCCATAAGCACTAATGAGAGCTTGTTTTTGTTTCTTTTAACTAATTTCTCCCTTTTATCTAAAGAAATTGCAAGCTTAAATGACCTTTAAGCTATCTGATACATTTCTTTTGCTAAAGCTCTGTGAGGCACCAACATGGGGCTTCCTTTGACTTGACAGAGAAAGAAATTCAATAGAAAGCAATGAGAGATTGAAGCTGGTGTGAGCTCTTTGAATTTTAATGGGTCTTCTGCAAAAACATTCAACAAATCAAATGACTCTTGCATTTTTGCAGAGTCATAGTTGTGAAAGCGCTGAGTTTCACACCATTGGATAAAAACTATTTCCCCAAATGAAAAGACAGCATACTCAGGGCTTTGTTTGTCCAAGGGCACAGGGGATGTGTGGTGGAGACAAGAGGCACATGCTTTGGATCTTCAGTCTGAGACACATGTGTTGGTCACTGGGTGTTTATTTTATGGAATAACTTGTCTGATTTTTGTGAATAAAATCATCCTCTTTGTGTTCAAGCTTTGTCGCAACCTTGATGTAGATTGAACTTTTTCACGCCAGTGTGTATGCCTGCTTGGTCAGTATAGTATAAATGCCTCGTTTATCTGAAATGCTTAAAAGGATTTTGCTCGTCTTGAGAATAACATGGACAAACTCTTACTTTGTGCTAGGCTGAGAAAAGTTTTAGCCCACACAATATAATATTCTACTGCTTAAAGCTGAAGTTTTATTAGTGAAAAATCCTCTGGATAAAATACTGTATCTTCTGTCTCCTTCCTGTGGAACACAACTCATGTTCAAAAGTGATTAAAAACATTTGACAGAGCCACACATTGTGTAACATTCGTCCGCTCCATTGAACATGGACAATGTAGTTTTTCTCTGCGACTACATTTTTGTCTTTAGTGATTATTTGTGTGTCATGGAGATATTTCCAAGCCTGCTTGAGGATCCCTGTTTACACTGCCCTGTTGGTTTCACAGCAGTGTAGAAATAAACTACATAGGCAGAGTTATGGTTATTGCAATGAAGGAACATGTTACACAAGTGCAACAGTATCGCTCCTTGATGTGTGTTTTTTTTTTTTTTTTGTATGATAAAGTTCTGGGGATCAGGCTTTATCTGCCTTTAGCTACAATGAGAGATTCCTTTTTTAAATAAAATGTTGCCAGGATTGTCCTTTACATATTGGTCATACCTTGGAAGGCCAGCACACACGTTGGGTCTTGAATGCAGGCCTATCCTCTTTACATACAGCAGGTACTTCATATCAGTTCTGTATATTTCAACTGTTTGCTTTTCTTCTCTCTGTGCCTGCAGGAGCATGATATCGAGACTCCCCATGGCGTCCTCCATGTGACAATGAGAGGCGTTCCCAAGGGCAACAGACCTGTCATTCTCACCTATCATGACATTGGCCTCAACCGTGAGTCAGCCCACAATACACTCATCAATACACAGTGTCCTGGGTGTGGTGAAACGTTTGTTTTACCCTCTGCACCTAAGAGCCACGCTCAGGTGTTACATTATGAGTGTGTCACATTATGAGTGTGTCTTCTGTTTGCACCTTTCTAGACAAGTCGTGCTTCAATACCCTGTTCAACTATGAGGACATGCAGGAGATCACGCAGCACTTTGCAGTGGTTCATGTGGACGCACCCGGCCAGCAGGAAGGTGCACCTCCCTTCCCCAGCAGGTGGGTGTCAGGCTAGTGTTGCATGTGCTGATGAATGGCAACACATTTCTTTCAGCTCTGGTCGAGGAGCTGCAATCAATTCATTTAGTTAGAATGTAAAGCCATTTACATTTAACTTCATTTGTTAATGGAAGCACATTCATTGTCGAACCTATCGGTCAGAATCCTGAAGGGTTTGAGTATTTAAATTTATGATCAGTTTGATTTCTCCTGTGCGTAGTACTCGCACAGACTCACATGTGTTTCATCCGTCTCCAGCTATCGCTACCCAACCATGGACGAGCTGGCTGAAATGCTGCCCTCTGTGATGACTCAGCTCAAGTGAGTGCCCCCCCACCCCCTCCCCTTTTGACAAATCAGTGATAATGTGCATAAATTGACTGTTCACCTCCAGTCTTATGTTAACTAGTGGTTTCTCTGCAGGATCAATAGCGTGATCGGCATTGGCGTGGGAGCAGGAGCGTACATCCTCACCCGCTTTGCAGTGAGTCCACATCACAACCAGAGCATCTACACTGTCAGCCCTCTTTACTTTTCTATTCTTACTGTCCGTCCCACTCTTTTTTTGTCCTCCTCTCTGTCTCGCCTGTAATAATTGAAGGTTTTCAGGCCACACCGCTTGTTACACTGAACATTAAAGCCTCCCATCAAGCCCACTCAGGGCATCAGGTTGGTCTCCACAGGCTTTATGACCATACACTGCCGTTCCCCAGACGATGAATCACCTTTGCGATTCTCTGCTTGTCAGTTGCTTTCATTTTGTTTCCACACTCATGGCGGTGAATCTAAAATAAGCACCATCTGTGTACAATAGAGCAGAAAGAGCTAGAAGTGACAGAGAGGAGCGAGGGAGCACTGAAAGATGAATAATGAAAAGACAGGATAGTGGGTTGGGCATGAAAAGGGAAGGTGTTGGCACTGGGAATCATATCATGGGGCTCTCTGTGGAGAGTCTGCTCTTGTTTAGAATTAATAAGGAAAAATTGATTCTGAAATCCATTTGCTTTAACTGGCTTAGAGCAAAATGTGTGTACCCTTGATAGGTTTATAGCAGCTGTTGCTGCATTGGATTTGCATCGTGTTGAAAGCAGCATCCGCAGTATTCCCTCGATATTGGGCGAGATAGATCTTAGATTTCCCCAGACATCCTCTTTCTGTCTTCAGGCAATTCCACAACCGCACCCCTTAATTTAGATGCCCAGGATTCTGCCTGTGTTGTTTCATGTCTTCATCTAAAGAGACATGCTTCACTTTTTATCATGTTAGAGAACATTGTAGTGTTTTTGTCCTGTACCTGGACTGATGGGGGAACAAACTTTTCATTGTGAAGATGTAACTATGCATAGGCACAGTTCCTTAAGTTCACTGGGACAATAAATCCTCGGACAAAACCACACTGTAGATGTACACAAGAATGCAAGATGCCACCCACAACTGAGACTTCTTACATCGTATTTGTCAAAAAAAACATAGTGTGAAGTCTCCCAAGTCTGTTGTCGTTGACAGTGACACGTGTTCTTTCCTTCCCAGCTGAACCACCCCACTCTGGTGGAGGGACTGGTTCTGATTAATGTCGACCCATGTGCCGAAGGCTGGATTGACTGGGCAGCTTCAAAGGTCTGTGTTACCGCCGTACTATAAACCTAGAAAGTCCTCCGCAAGCTCTGGAGCACGAGAGCTTTTACGTAAATAATTGATCTGCCGTTGTATTTCAACCACTCTCCTTCTTATCCTCCACCGGAACCATACAATTTTAAGATCAATATTTTGTTATGTATTCCCTGCATTCTGTTGCAATCTATTCTGTCTGAAGCAAGAAGTAAATAAGAAGACTAGTTTTAGAGTCATGGTATGCACATGGTATGGCATGGTATACTTGGTAATATCATATCTTTATAGTAGTATATTTAATTTAAAGAAAAACATAAAAATGGCTGCATTTTTTTACTGTAGTGTTTGACTAAGTGGTATTTAAGACAGAGGCAGGGGCTCTAATCCTGATTGAATTTGATTATACCTGCTGTTTTTGGGGGTTTAGAGCCCTCAAAAGTTAATCAAGACTAAGCTTCAGGTTTTACAGAACAAACGTGTCAGAACAAAACATAGAGTCTTTTAGTGTTCACTCATTTGGATTAGTTTCTTTTTGAGTGGAATAATTGGCTTCAGGTCCAGAACACAATGGATCACAATGCTGTACTGTACCACTCCATTATAATACCATGTACATTGCTGTGTGTACTGTACGTGATTGTTCAGGGAGAACATTCTTTGCCGTGTTAGTATTACATACAGTCACAGAGCCAGGGGGAACTTGATATGACTTTTGACCCATATACATTTAAAACATCACACTGTATCTGTCCTGCTGATTTTATTTGGCTCAAACTAACAACATCGAAGAAGGAAATTACAGAGAAGAGAAATCTCTCACAATTTCTTCTCTTTTTTGTAAAGATTTTTTTTTTTTTTTGCTAATGACAGTAGAAAGAGAGAGAGATGAAATGCATCAAAGGTCCACAGCTGAAACTGAATCCAGGGACTTTTAATTTATATATATCTTAAGCATTATGCCACCAAAACACTGCATCCCTCACAATTTCTGAATCTTTAACATGGCCTCTCTTTGTATTTGCCTCCTTCAAAACTGATCATTATATGTCAGTACATATACTACATGTAAAGCTGGGCATAGTTATGTTGCCGTAACCATAATGTGCCAACAGAGTCAACTGTCTGATTTAACCTGTTTTCCTCTCGTGTGCAGCTGTCTGGATGGACCAGTAATTTGGTGGATATCGTCATGGCTCACCACTTCAGCACTGTGAGTTTCTCTTGCAGTGCAGTATTACTCACCCTGTGCTGTTTCAGAGTTTTGGTTGTTTTTTTTTTGTTTTTTGTTTTTTTTTTTTCCTTTTTTAAAAAGTCAAAATTAGCTTTTAAGTAGAATAAACATTTCCTGTTTGTATCAGATGAATTTTTTTTCTGTTCCCCAGGATGAGCTGACAGAGAACCAGGAGCTGATCCAGACCTACCGTCTCCATATCGCCCAAGACATCAACCAGGACAACCTGGCCCTCTTCTGTGGCTCCTACCAATAGTAAGACACAGTGCATTATTGTAAAGTGTATATGAATGTTTTTGTTAAACAGTTTCTAGTTTTTATTGTGTTCTTGCTGAGGTTTATGGATACACCTGAGACATGTAGTATCAGAATTTGCAGTTAACCAAACCTGAATACACAGAAATAAGCAGTGCTTCACAAAATATGAAGCGTAAGGCTAGAATATTAATCATGAAGTGCAAGGCAAAGTAGGATCTCTGCCAAGTCACCTCATGTTTTTGCCAGATCAAACTATTTCACCTCCACCTAACTAATCATAATTTGTCTCCCTGCACCAGCCGCCGGGACCTGGAGATCGAGAGGCCAGTCGTAGGTCTGAATGAGGACACAGTCAACACACTAACGTAGGTTTTGAGACTGGGACGAGACAAGTGCACGTTTTCTCTGAGTGCACGGTGTGATTTGAGAATGATTACACTTAATCTGTTGCTGTGCAGGTGCCCTGCGTTGCTGGTGGTTGGTGACACATCACCTGCTGTGGAGGCTGTGGTGAGTTACATGTCAACATCTCAATAACTTAAGAGGCTGCATGAGGAATTTGCTGTTATTTATTTATTCATTTGAGCTCAGTATTAACCTCTCATTGATGTTTAAGGTGGAGTGCAATTCCAGGTTAAATCCGACAAAGACCACACTGCTAAAGGTGAAGGTTTTTGCAGTATATTTTATAATGCATAAAATATATGGCATTCATTTTGTGATTGTACCTAGGATCTATTAATGAGACTGATGATGATGTTCTTTCAGATGGCTGACTGCGGAGGCTTGCCCCAGGTTGTGCAGGTGGGTTTTAATTGTTTGAGACACACATCCTTGTTATTCAGCAGTTTTCCTTGTCTAACTTATCTTCTAACTTTTATCCTTTATCTCTTCACAGCCAGGGAAACTTGCTGAGGCCTTCAAGTACTTTGTTCAGGGCATGGGCTATAGTAAGTAAACATGAGCTTATGTCTTTCACTAACTGTGAACTCATTTAACAGTTAGAGGGTAAAAACATGTAAGTAGACTTAAACTTTGCTGGATCAGTTGGTTAACATACTAAAACCTGCTGGGGCTGACGTCTTTGTGGTCACTGTTTTGTTTGTGCTCTTCACTGAATTTCCTGCTGACGTGGGTGCAATGAAAATGTTACTTAACTGAAGATTGTTTTCATCAGACTTCTAAGAGCTGTTGCCTAAACACCTCTGCTGGTGGGGTTTGGACTGTGGCCACCGATGCATGAAAAGACAGTTTTTTGTCAACCTGGTCACGGAGAGAGGGACAGCCTGTGCAACTAGGTGGATGCTAACACCATTTCCTTTCTGCTCTTTGCAGTGTGTCGCACCCACAATCCTCAGTAGGTGAGGTGTGTGTGCTTCTAGCATGACTGAGATGACAGTGACACTTGAGATGTGCTGAAAAGCAATTGACTTCCTGTTTAGTTGAGAGTGGGCATCAAAAAATCCTTTTTTTTTTTTTGCCTGGTGTGCTTTTCTTTTCAATCTCTAACTGTTTAATGATGCAGTCTCTTTCTACAGAGACTCAAAGTGCATACTTAAACAGGCCTTACGATTTTTACAGTCATTCATCTGCAGAGAAAAAAAAAAGCAGGCACACTGCTGTCAGACCATACTGACTTGCAGTGCACCAAACAGACTCTGATCCGTGGAAGGAAGAAGTGATGAATGTAGGTTTGCTTGCTCTGGCCACACAGATGATGCCTGTCTTTGTGTTTTTCTGAAATGCTAATTCTCACTTGCTCTCTCCCGTTCCCAAGCCCTTCACTGTGGGAGGCACCCTCGGGTGTAGCTAGTATGCCAGTGCCTCAGTGTTGCTTTAAAGGCCACCGAGTCCCCCTGTTGAGTAAATGCCACTGCAGGATTAGAAGAGATTAAAAAGAGTGTTCTGCGCAGAGAAAGTGTGGAAAATAAATCTTAACACCTCGGCATGTTTCTGAAAGCTGTTTTTCCCTCATTAACACATTGCCACAGTGTGAAATGTGAAAGGGAAATAGCCAAAGAGAATAGGAAATAAACCTTCTAGTTTGCACACGTACCATGATTATCTTATATGTTGCTGCTAGGTATTTGTCCTCCACGACCACCAAGTTGCAACAGAACCTCAGTTTGAATCAGAGAAACACTGAGGTGGGATAAAGCAACATAAGAGCTGCCTTTTCAACATTTCTCCCTCTCTCCCTCTTTCTTTCCTTCTTTTAATCATTGCTTACAGTTCCCTACGTTCTTCTCAGTCACCTGAGCAACGAATCAGGTATCCGGTTCTTGAGCAGCTGCCAGACTAGAAGGCTTTGAACCCAATGGCCTTGTAACACCCTACAGTGGATGAATGTCAATGTATGCAGAAATTCTCCAGAGAGCATTGTTTCGTAAAGCTATTCAACAGCAGCTCAGTATGGCGGACACACTGAGTATTATGCACAGCGAGATTGTTTTGCATACTTTGACACATATTCATCTCCCTGCAGGAGTTTAGTTTCTCCTGTTAGCATGGAATCTGTCCTCAGTGTCCTATTTTCTTGCATGACCTGCTGGTGTTGCTTCCTGTCAGTTGAGTTGGATTGTAAATGCTGTATTCTGCTTTTGTATTGCTTTCATTTTTCCTACAATGGACACACATACAGTATTTTTTGTCACATATTTTCTTTTATTTGACGAGTTTCCGTATTTTAGAATTGTTTGCATGGTAAGCACTTTAGTTGTTGTTGTATTCGGCTATGTAAGTGATCCCACACTGCCCTGAGTCTGTGTGCCGTGTGAGTGGAATATTAATTTGTGTTTCTCTGTTTCAGTGCCGTCAGCAGGAATGACTCGTCTGGCTCGCTCACGCACCACCTCCTCTTCGAGCATCACCTCCATGGACAGCAGTCGCAGTCGCAACAACCTCAACAGCCTGCTGGAGGGCAGCGCCACCGGGGGCCTGGACAGCCAGGCCAGACCCCAAACCATGGAGGTCTCCTGCTAAGCCCCACCCCCACCCCCTGCACCCTCCCATAGTAACTTATGTGCCCTCTCCCCTTCTCTTCCTGTACCTCTCTCTCTCTCTCTCTTTCTCTCTCTCATCCCACTCCTAAGCAATGCAACGCCAGGAGGATCTGTGATGAACTATGTGATTAGAAAAGCGGATGTAATAAATATATTAACAGATGCATATTATTAAATATTATATTGAATACACTGTCAAAGTCACATTCCTACCAGAAACCATAACTGCATTCAGCTGTGTTGTATATTCAAATGGTCAAACCATATCATTGACTCAACTGTCCAACCTCACCCTCTTGTATTTATTTTTTTCACATTGTCTTTGTTTATATGTCTTCACACACACTGTAGAAATCCTCCACGCGTTCATAGTAACTTGTCGATTTTCGATTTGATTTCACGGTCCAACACTTTGACTGTTTTCACGGATCTCTTCTGTTGTGAGCTCTCAAAATGTGGTCTGCACTGATTGCGTGTCATGGTATCCGTTTTTATTCTTAAACTTGCTGCAATGCAAATTAGTCTCAAAGTATGTAGAGGGATCACTAAACTGTAGCTGCAGAAATAGGATTGCAGTATATATTTAAAAAGGATGCCAGAAAAAGTGATGTGGAAGATACATGGAAGAAGCACTGCATACTGTAGCACACTGTAAGTAAAACTAAATGGAAACTGCAGAGAGCTGTTTTTAAACATGAAAGGACCATTCAGTGTTAAGGAAGAGTACCTGTAGGTCGACTCACACGTCACTTCACACACTGAGCTCATCGTGCCCTCTTTCTTTCCGGTTTGTGTTGATGTTCTTGTTCAGTTGACTAGATTATTCTGTGATGTTTGAACAACCTGTAACTAGTGGGCTCTGATGTGAAAAGTATGAGTCCCTTCACTGAGGGGCCCAGTGGTGCTTCTCACTGTCTGCTGATTCAGCTCATTTATATTACTACTAAATAAAGCTACAACATGAGAATATGTCTGGTGGGTTTGTTGTATCAGTGTGATAACTTTAAGTCTGGCCAGTAAGTGCATATAAACAGGTGTGTGCGTTGAATGCATTTGAATGAAAGAAAGAGAAACTACTGAACATGTCAGTGCAGCAAGCGCTTGTATCTTTCCTCTTCTGTTAGTGGAAAAGTGAGGTGACTGTGGTGAGTTAGTTTCCAACCGCACTTGTTCTATTTCCTCACCCAGTGATAACTGCTGTTGTCACAAATGAGACAAAATGAGACGGTCTATATTTAGCACACTGAGAAAACAACAATGGTCAGCTGTTGTGCAAATGAGATGAGGAGATCGACTTAAAATAGAAAAGATGTGCAGAACATCCAAGGCGCCAAATGTTAATCTGATGTTCATGTCACCCACTGAGGCTTCTCGTCATTCTTGCTATCATTCGTTCTCCACTGTGAGGCTCCTCAGTACAGTTTCCTTCAGTTGATATCAAACATAAATGAGCTCACAAAATATTTTACATGCAGGGGTGGACACGATAAAAGCTTTACTGTGTTGGATTGCAGTATATATGGTTTTGCATCTAAAATCTGCACTAAAATCTAAACAATTTAAGATAATACTCTTGTACTTCATTGCAATTCAATCATTTACCATAAAAGACTAAAGGTGGAGGTGGATAACACAGAAATTGGAAATCTCCAATATTTAGTGACCTAATTAAGAAAACCATTTGAGAAACGTATGGAATAATTTGAGGTCTTGATAAAATTTTCTTTCCATCCATGCTTACAGGCCCTTCTCCAGGTTTCAGTATAAATCTGATGTGTTGAAATAAAGATTATTTTAATATTTCCATTCACAGTAAAGTTGTGCTTTTGCTTCAAAAGAAGCGCACAGTACATTAATGCCTAGAATGAGAGGAGATATAACATTCTTGTGGCCTTATCAAAGTCTTAGTGGCATCTGAAGAGCAGGAACATCTCTCTCAGCAGATACTGAAACCAGAAATCTTTTCATTTCTGACGTAGAGAAATAAAATAAATGATAAAATGTGTATTTTCGTTGTCTTTTTCACACCCAAATGGTTTACCCATTAAAAAAATGCCCCTGTTGCCAATCATATTGCTCCACTACTGCTTTGTTTGACCGAATGTGCAGTGCCAGCACGATGGATGACCTGGTGACTGCTGATAAATCAGGGCACGAGTAGGCAGACAGGGAAAGCTTCATCATGCTTCTGCAGAGCATTGCCACTTATCTGATTTTAACATCAGTGGCAAAGTTTTAACATGACTGAGAATGACTGAATGTATTCAGAGCACTGGGTTGGCATGGAAAATGTGGCCAGATTCCATCACGGTTCAGCTGTAAAACCAAAAGGGAGGTAGTGGCAACTTTGTCCAATGTCAGCCTTTTTACATGAACCATCATTGTGGAATGATGTCACTAGTTCAGCCCACCACAATGCATCACGAGGCTCCTGTACATGTACATGTAAATCGTGCTTACGCAAGCATACAGTAAATTCCATAAACAAGTGATAAGCATGTAGCTCTACTTGAAAACAGCCTGCATGAGAGAGATCAATACGAACTGTTCTGAGTCAGGTCTTGAGCGTCACAGGAAGCTGCAGCCGGGTGACATACATAAAGACCATACAGGAAGCCTGGTCTCTTCAGACTGGGGAGCTTTTTCATCAAGACCTGGAATTTACTCGTTGCTCTGAGAAGGATCTGGCTCATTACTTTTTGAGAATACAATTTCTGCACAAACATTTTTGATACAGGAATTGAAGGAGGTGAGTATGTTACTTGCGACCTCTTCATGTTTATGAAATATCAATTATTTCAACTTACCAATGATCGTGCACCGTTGATGAATGGAGAAATGAGCTCCGGTTTAAACTGTTTTTTTAGATTAGTTAAGATATTTTATTAATGTGCTGTTGCCCGTAGAATGCAAAGTAGAATGCATCATGAGAATAAAATCTCATCTTTCCATTGTTGTTATGTATCTCTCTCATGTAACAAACACGCTGCCTGGAAATTTGACACAGGATATCAATGCCTGTTGTTGTGGTTAGGCACCTTCCTGTATCATCTGAGTTTTGCTGTGAGGTTACAAAGTAATGTGCAGCACCTGTAAGCTGTGTCGCTGGTGACCTAATGTGATAACTAGGGGAATAATTAAATTATGACTGTGTTATTGAAGGCCTTTGAAAAAGCACGATTTTATAATTATGATCCCTATCTCACTCTTTTTTCTGTCTCTCTTTCTAAGGCACAAGAGCCATTTCAAATCAGCAAGAAACCAAAGAACATGGGGATCTGCCCCATCAAATGTCAATCAAACCTGACAATCCTTGAAAATCCACCTGAACCTGAATCACCAGGTAGGTTCAATCCCCAAGACATCAACACAGAAAATAAAAACATTTATAAAAAAATTTAAGAAACGTGATTTGGTTTATTGTTTTCATCTCATTCTTTCTCTCTGCAGTCCCCCAGGAAAGCATGATTGTTTCCCTCTATAACTACCCGTCCTTTGATCACACTGGATTGACCTTGTGCATGGGGGAAAGGCTAACCATCATATCAGAGTACGTGGTGTAGCTCCTTATGTCTCACCGTAACTCTTGGTTTCACCTCAGCAGACACAAGTACTCATGACTGCTTATTTTCTCCAACAGCGATGGTGACTTTATGATGGTGAGATCCTCAACCACAGGCCGTGAGTGCTACATCCCCACTAACTACACCGCCAAGGTGACACACAGGTGAGTTACAGTCATGAAGATGCGTGTCAAGACGTCTGTCACTGTACCGTCTGTGTGTGTGTATGTGTGTGTGTGTGTGTGTGAGAAAACGGTGGGGTTATACATAAGTGAAATGAAAGGTGGGGAGTTCCCTGGCAGGTCGTCTCTGCGTAGGTGAACTTCATCTCAGTGGAGACAGATGTTTGGAACAAGACGTTTCTCTCAGCGACATGACATCAGCCTCTGCCTCCTGTAGTTTCAGTCCTCCTCCAGTCGCTGCTGTTGTTCCAGTGGATTTTCCAAACCTTAAAAACAACAGCAAAATATCTTGTTTTGTTTGCATGACAACCCTCTGTCTTACTGTTCCCACTAGTCTAAATGTCTCCCGTGTCTTCACTCTGTCCAGGTGGCTGTTCACAGGCATCAGCAGGTACAAAGCAGTGGAGCTGCTCCTGCATCCCAATAACCAGACTGGAGCCTTCTTGATCAGAGAGTCAGAGACAAACAGAGGTCAGAATGTTTTCTTTCTTTTCTTTTTCTTTTTTTTGTTTTTAATACAAAAATAAGATGAGCCTTAAAATGTTGTGTGGTGTTAGTGGAGCAATATAATTTCCATCCTTTCGAGAGGGTTAACACTTAACAGAAGTTAAGTTTAACTGCTGCGTCTGTGTGCTATTTCTGTCTTTAGATTGTTACTCGCTGTCCGTCTTGAGGAGAACCAACTCCTCGTACCAAGACAGTGTGAAGCACTACCGCATCTGTCAGCTCCAAAATGGCTGGGTCTACATATCTTCAGGACTCACCTTCCCCTCCCTGCATCGCCTGGTGGAACACTATTCAGGTCAGTGCTGAGGATGTACTGCTGTTTTCTCACCTCAGTCCTCAAACCCTGAAAGAGAGATATTAAAACGTTTCCTCCTTTGACAGAGTTTACAGATGGATTGTTCTGTCGGCTGACACTGCCTTGCTTCATCCAGGGTGACTCTAGAGAGGCCAGGCCTATACCCACAACTATCAGGAGGCCTACCATCAACTGGAAGGACATTAGCAGGTGCGGCAGACCCTCTCTAGCTTTGCATCTGCTGATACCTGCCACAAGATGTCGCTCTGTTGCTTGGTACAGAGTACTGCATCAGCCCCTAGTGGCCTATCTTGGTGGAGCTTATCATTTTCAGTTTTTGTTGACAGTGTCACAAAGATGTTGATTCAACTCTTCATAAATTTGTGTTTCGGGGTTGAATAAACTGAGTGAGAAGAGTGTGTATACAATACCAAAACATATGCCAACAGATAAGACCGTACTTGCACTGGATATCTGCCAAGTTTGAGTGTCTGTAACAAAGCGTAGAGCAGAATGCTCCTGGAAATGAGCATTAGTGTTCAGCCCCCCCCACAAAAAAAATAATGGTGATAAATGTGGCCTACAATAGATGATAATTATCTAATTCAGAGCATCTTCTGTCCATGTTTACACAACAGTTAAAACAGAAACTTCAACCATTTTTGGGAAAAACTGTGGAAAAGTGAAAATTAAGCACTTTCTTATCACTTATACTGTAATCACTTCACTTTTGTGTCTCCTCCAGGTCTGTGATCTACAGGAGGAAGAGAACGGATTCAGATCACTCTCTGGTGAGCGAGGGGCTGAGGGAGGCCATCAGCTCTTACCTCCAAATGACGGGAGGAAACGATCACAGCTGGGACACTTGAGGAAAGACGGCGGATCAGTCAGAAAGAATGAAGTCAGACAGATAGCAGTCAAATACTGAACTGTCTCATTTGCAGTTTGGGCAAGCCAAAGGAAGAGGTCGCCTGTATGCCCATATGCAGCCCTAGTACACCGTCCTTTAGTGGCAGGAGAGCTGAGACACTACAATGCTTGGAGCGGTGACATACTATATGTCAGCAAGAGGCAGTTTTTGTGCCCACAGAGCCACACAGTGGATGTGAGAGCTAAAAGTTAAAAGACAGTGAGACATATTCTTATTTAATCTCAAAGGCTGAATGTATCCCTTAATTTACAACCTAATTTGTACATGCTGTTTGAATGTAATATTTTATGTTAATATTACTGTTATATGATTGTTGTCATGGGTATGTTATTGGAATCCAATAAAGTGCGTTAGCTATGTGATAAATGAGCAACATACAAATATAACCACCTAAACACAGAAGACTCTGGCCTATATTTTCTTAGTATTACTTGGTATAAAGTGGTTATCATAATAAACAGTTAAAATAAAATGAATGTGACTGGATTCTTGCAGAGTGTGCCTTTCTGCCAGCAGATGCCGCTTAATTATCTCCAATAATTCATCAAAGCCTTCCACTTCCTGCCCGAACAGTTCAGTTCAGGAAGAAGAAATAATGGCGACGCTTCTGGGGTCCGAGTCCCCTTGTACTGGAGGAAAACGAAGAAATTGCAACAGCAATATTGTCACAAAGTTCACGGCCAGTAAAATTACCGGCCAGGGTTTCAGTCGCGGCACACAGGTAAGAGAAACGATGCATGTTACGGGAGTAAACACAGCGGAAAGTTGGTCGACTGAGACCAGGGACTTGCGCTTGGAACCCAGCCTGAACACGAAGACGTTGTCCTGGAGACTTGACTGGAGATGTAGCCGGTCCAGTCAGCTTTGGCTTTACAGCTAGCTACAACATGACGGGGTATTTTTGAAAAAGTAACTCGTAACCTTTGACGCCGTTGAGCTATGTCTAACAGTATTTGCTCGCTGACAAGCCAAATAACGTTAGCACTACAAGAAGTGTATGAAGCAGGCTCCGCACCAAATGGGTCTTTTGTTGTTAGCTTCACGTTAGCTTAGCATCGCAGGCCAGGTTAAAGACGACATAAATGCGTCTTGAACAGCACGTTTAACGGGATATTATTATTTCTGTTGGGCATTGGGGTGTCCGTGTTACTGGAGAGGCGGTAGTTCAGGTTTAGAAGCGTTTAAATCACCCAACGTTAATCAACGACACTAACATTTGCTAATGTTAGCAAACACGGTAACGTCAGCTAGCTAGCTAAGCCAGCTGAACAGCTCAGGTGATTACGTAACGACACACTAACCACAATAACTATCGTTCCCATAAATGGATACGCCGCAACAGCTGTTTGCACAAGTTAATGTTAGCAAGTTTGTTTTTTATTTCCACACTAGAAAACATTTACAAGGTATCTGCAGGTTTTGAGGACAAATGGCCCCGTTTGCGTTTTGATATAACGCTAGTTTACGTCAGCTGTTATGTTGTTTTTTTTTTTTGTCTGACCAGTCCTCAGGCATGTTGACGTCGCACATGTACATTTTGACACGTTTAATCACCGTACATCGGCTCCACTGTCTTTACTAAACACCCGCGACTTAACCCGTTGAATTGCAAATCCAATAAAACCATTTATTCCAGTTTGCGTGCTTCATTTGTGCATGTCAGTGTCGTGCCTTTCATCTTCATCGCTGACTTGCAGTTTTCTAGGTAACCTAAGTTAGTTGCTTCTCGGCGGTGATTTCTAAAGTAAAGCCGCACAACAACGCAAACCTTTTGTTTTAGGATAATTTCCTTGATCACCTGGAAAATGTCGAATTTGACCACTTTTTCTCAGGCTGCTCAGAGAGGGTTGGGTCAGCGGCCGTGGTCACAGAAATTTTGAAAATACACTGGTGTCGTGTCAGTGCTACTGATAAATCACATCACAAACATGGCAGGTTTTTGGTGTGAGGGGCCAGTCTTCAGGAGTGTAGGTCATCAGCAGGCCAAAAAGCTGCAGCAGAGAGCACAGACACATTCCTCAGTCAGGTTACCTCTCCTGCCCTGTTTGCAAAATAGTTTGTTATTTTGAGAGGAAACCACTGTGGACCCCACCACACCTCTACCTTTATATTAAATAGTAAATAGTAAATAGTTACTCAGATATGAATAATTACTTGGTCACCAAGATAAAATTTTAAATTGTGGTTGTCAGTATTTAGATTTTCTAATTTACAATGATTACAAAGTTCCAAATTGTTTTCTTGGAGGTGGACTGCCTATGGTGCCTGAGTTATAGGAATAAGAATTTTTATTATTCAACATTTGGAATGAAAAGAGGCTGCGTGAAATCTGAGTGAGCTTCTTGGAAACTCCAGGATTTACAAAATGTTTCTTCCTTGTGAAAAGATGAAATTATGATTCTTAGGAGTAAATACACACCCAGGAGATCATTTTTATGTTCTGTTTGGGTGAGGCATTATCGTGTAATTTTTCATTCATAAATGTCTAAAGCCATGTCATTGTCACAGCTTTAGAGTGTGTCAACAGTGAGCATTGCAGTCACACAGAAAATGTGTGTGTGCATTCATTACTTGTAGAATCAATAAATCCATTTGATAAAGAAAATGTCCTCTTCTGTGACCTTTCCAAAAACCTCAATTCAGAATGCTGCACAAGAGTTTAGTTTACACACACACACATACACAGCACACCTATGATTAGATCACTCTACTGGCCTCTAGTATGCTGTAGGGTCAACTTTAAGATTCTGCTGCACCTTATGGGCTTGCTTCACAATATATTTGCACTAACTGACTTCACGAACTCTCTTGTTGTATGGTCTCAGTTACTACAATGACAGACCTTTAAAACCGTTTTGAAGCAGTTAAACATACAATTAAACAAGTAATCTTCCCTGTGTAAATTTCACTTTTAAAGTTTGCCTCTTTTTATGTGTCGCAGCTCCCAGGAGGCCTTCTCCAGGAGAGAGATAAACGGGCCAAGTGGAATGGCATCCCTACTCTGCTGCAGAAGCTCTATGAGAGCAGCCATCCCAACAGTGACCTCTCCCATGCCCACAACGTTCTTAAGGTAGCCACACAGCACTAGTCCACGTGAGGCTGTAGAATTACTGCTCTTTGCCACTTGTTGGTGAATGTTTCACTTTGGAGCCTGGGTGATGTAAATTCCATGTGAACAATGGTTTTTGTCAGGTATTATCATCCCAGCTCTCTATGGAGGCCATGTCTTTTGTCACGGAGGACAGGAAGACCGCTCAGGAATCCACCTTCCCCAACACGTACACCTTTGACCTCTTTGGTGGAGTCGATGTAAGTTCCTGATGCCTGATTCTCTGTTATTGTTGGACTCAAAGGCTCTGAAGCCTGTTCACTGTGGACAGTCAGTTGTCATGTGTAGTTATGTGTAGTACAACTCATACTGAGACACTAGAGATATAAAAACAGTACTGAATGCTTGTTTTACTGTTTCCCTGAAGCTGCTTGTGGAGATCTTGATGAGACCCACACTAACTATGCAGAAGAAAAAACCCAAAAGTAAGTAGGACTGACATTACATCCACAAACATGTCTGCTTTTATTGGGAGGTTAACGTGTTTTTATATGAAGACATTTGACTCGAATTTAGACTGACGTCTGTGTCTCTCTTGCAACAGTGAATGATGACTTGGTCAAGGACTGCCTTAGTGTTCTCTACAACTGTTGTATATGTGTGAGTATCCTATTACATTTTTTTACATACCAGAGAAATGTCAGAGGTGCACCATACCTTGCTCCAGCTTAGCATGCGTATATAGCAAGGATTTTCCTTGCAGTTGTTCTGTGCAGTTATATTTTCTCAAAACAAGGTCACTTTAACAAATGTGAACTGGCGGAATTTAATTAATGTGCACATTTTTTTTTATTCATAGACGGAGGGGGTCACAAAGAGCCTGGCAGCGAGAGATGATTTTGTTCTGTTTCTCTTCACCCTGATGACAAACAAGAAGACCTTCCTACAGACTGCTACTCTAATTGAAGATATTCTTGGAGTCAAAAAGGTCAGAGTTATACTTGGATTAAATCCTCAGCGTGAGCTTTAGGCATTGTTTATGGCCCTGTTGACTCCAGAGTTGAAAGGTCAATGAAGTCACTTTATGCAGTGACATTTTATGCTCTTAAAAACTAATCTTTTCCTTAGGCCCTCTTTTTTTAAAAATCAGTCAAATTCATATTTGAACTTAATTTTTCTGTGAAAATAACTTTTTAATCTTTGCTCTGCAGGCTAATGTATATTGTTGTCCACTGACTCCCTTGTCCATGTACAGACACCTCTAATGCCAGACTATTTATGCCTAGCAGAGCTGCTAACACCCTAATGTCACAACACTGCCTTAATTTTAGAATCATGCTGTGCTCCACTTGAATTTCTCTTGATATCAAGCAACAATTTAAAATTTGTGTTCCTTTTTTCTGATTAGGCCATGTTACTAAATGTTCTAAATGTTTAAACCATGCTGCACCGTCAAGGTGTTTATGGTGCCAACAGGTGGAGGCTTAAGACTTTCCAATTAGAGCTTGTGCTTCTCCTCAAAAATTACAGTTACTTGATCATCTGCAACTAAGTTAATTATCTGTAGATCAAAGTGTCAGGGTGATTGCAAACTTTGGGCTGCTTGTGTTTTCTATATAATTTCTTGTCCTGGTAATGTTAATGGATGGTAAAGAGACAATCAGGAGCAGATCAGTTAAAGGTTGTCCTCCTTCTTTTTTAGTAATGATGACAGAGAAATTAATGTTTTGTGATCTAACAAAAGTATTGCCAGTGCAGATGATGTCCTCTCTTTATGAAACAAAGTGAGAGAATGGCACTAGGAATGTTTAAGGCATATAATGCACGATGCTATGCACAGGATGTCTGTATCATTAGGAATGGTTTTACAGCAGCTGACGATTTAAACGTCTCCAACACCATGACAGAAGTATCATGCTGCTTTAAGGCCTCTTACATTTGTTACAAGGAATGTTACGACACAGAAGGGCAGTGCAAGGGGTGTTCCTCATGAGCTTACAGAGAATGTAGAAAATGTGTGGTCCCAAATTTGTCACATGCTAACATCTTGCAACTAGCTAAGACATTTAATGTTTTCAAAAACTCTTTTTGCAGCAGTGGACACTGACTGTTTTTAAGTACCCTGTTTAAGCATTACTATGCCTTAGCTTTCCCTGGGTGTATTAAAGGTTTCAGTGAAGCTGATATACGCACAGGCATGCCTTGTATGGATTATTTATTAGAGTTAAGGAAGCAATCCTGAGACAGTGCTTTTGCGTCTGGTAACTTATTATTTCAGATCAAAATAGATTAAAAAAAAAAAAACTGCTGCGATCTGTGATGCTGATTATTTGTTTCTAATTTAAAGTGAAAAGTTCAAATCATATTGTTTTATGGTGAGATTTTTTTGTGGTAACGGTTCATGTGTTTCAATTTTAAAGGAGATGATCCAGTTAGAAGGCATCCCCAACCTGTCAGGCCTGGTCCAAAGCTTTGACCAGCAACAGCTGGCCAACTTCTGCCGCATCCTGTCTGTCACCATCTCAGAACCCGATGTAGGAAACGATGACAAGCACACCCTGCTGGCCAAAAATGCCCAGCAGAAACGCAATGCTAGCCCGTCACGGGCGGAGGTCAACCAGGGTAAGTTGTCTTTAAACACAACATATTTTGTGCCACTGTAGTAGTAAATGGTGAACTCACATGTTCTTTCCCTTCAGTAACCCTCCTGAACATCCCTGGGTTCATTGAGCGGCTGTGTAAGCTGGCTACTAGAAAGGTGTCTGAGGCCACAGGAGCTAACTTCCTGCAGGAGCTGGAGGACTGGTACACATGGCTGGACAATGCTCTGGTGCTAGACGCCCTTATGCAGATGGCTACTGAGGAGGCTGAGCAAAGTAGTACAGGTGAGACAACTGTCACTTGTGCTGCTAGTTCCTCGTCCTACTTAAATCCTACAAACTCTGACTGAGATACTTACTTCCCTCACTTTCAGAGTCATCAGATGAGAGTTCCCTGGCCACCAGCCCCCTGAGACATCGACTTCCCCAGTCCATGAAGATTGTCCATGAGATCATGTATAAAGTGGAAGTGCTCTATGTGCTATGTGTCCTTCTCATGGGCCGACAAAGGAACCAGGTACTTAACAACACATCTTCTCTCTCCTTGAGATTTAAGTGCAAGTGTTGCAGAGTGTAGTTCACTGACCACCGCATTGTGTGTCTGCACAGGTCCACAAGATGCTGGCTGAGTTTCGTCTCATCCCAGGGCTCAATAACCTGTTTGACAAGCTGATCTGGAGGAAGTACACTGCTTCAAATCATGTGGTGCACGGCCAGAATGAGAACTGCGACTGTAGTCCAGTACGAGCTTTTAGCACAACACTCCATTTGGAAACTGACTCTGGGCAATTAAGGGAAACGTTTTCAAGTTTAACATGACCTTTAAAACTCTTTATTTTCATTATACAGGAGATATCCTTCAAAATCCAGTTTTTGCGGCTACTCCAGAGTTTCAGTGATCATCATGAGTAAGTGACTCGTAACTCAGTCACTTTGGATCAGACTTTACTTCATTTTAAGCTGCGTTTATTTTTTGTTTAATGTGTTGTCTGTCTTTCAGGAACAAGTACCTCCTGCTGAATAGCCAGGAGCTGAATGAACTGAGTGCCATATCCATGAAGGCTAACATCCCCGAGGTGGAAGCTCTTGTCAACACAGACAGAAGCCTAGTGTGTGATGGGAAGAAGGGCCTCCTCACGCGCCTCCTCGCTGTCATGAAGAGGGAACCTCCAGACTCGTCCTTCAGGTCAGCATTTGTAAAAACCAAAGATCATGATGCAGGAGGTGAAGATGTTAATATTTTAAGTGTGATCCGACTTGAAGAATTCAAACATTCCTATAGTGGAGCACCAGGCTCTCTGCTACTTTGGATTTGATTTGTAGTTCTGCTTTTTATAGCTTTGCTGACTCTTTCTGTTGTGTGTGTGTAGATTCTGGCAGGCGAGGGCAGTGGAAAGTTTTCTCAGAGGAGCCACCTCCTATGCAGACCAAATGTTCCTCCTGAAGAGGGGACTACTAGAGGTAAAACTCCACAGTCCACACCGCACAGATCTCTCCTTGATTTTTTTTACCTCTCTTGGTTAAATAGTTGCTCACCTTCTACTTTCATCCCTCGACAGCACATCTTGTTCTGCATCATAGATAGTGGCTGTACGTCACGAGATGTCCTACAGAGCTACTTTGATCTGCTGGGAGAGCTCATGAAGTTCAACATCGATGCCTTCAAAAGATTCAACAAATATGTCAACACACCAGAGAAGGTACAATTGTACAACCTGTAAAAAGTTATTGTACATGCTGGCCGAACGGAATTAAATTTTACAACCGTTTTTAACTTGTGCATCAGCTAGAGTGTTAGATGGTATGGTTTGATTTCTCTTCTGTAGTTTCAGACCTTCCTGACACAGATCAACAGCTCTCTGGTGGACTCTAACATGCTGGTGCGCTGCATCGTTCTTTCATTGGACCGCTTTGAGAGCCAGACTGAAGATGTCAAAGGTAAACGGAGATGGAAAGTTTGCCCATGTTGTATACTTCTGACAGAATATACTGATCAACACCACCTACGTTGACAGTTAATGTTGGACCATGTCCATACTTATATGGATAAATCTGAAAACACTGTTATTTAAACACATTGTATTAAATAAAAGTGTTTTCAGAGCGTTTTCTCTGTGATGTTCATATTGAATACAAAAAGTTTCCTTGTTTTTGTTTTAAGTTCTCACATAAATGGAAGTGCTACTTCTGTAAGAGGTTTTTAGGAATTGATTTTACTGTTTGTATTCCCCTCAGTGGTGGAGGTACTTTCTGAGTGCTGCCTTCTGTCCTACATGGCCAGAGTGGAGAACAGGCTTTCCTTCCTTTTCCGACTGATCAACATCATCAACGTACAGACTCTCACTCAGGTCTTGTTTCATTTTTACTTTGTCACATGTGTTCGGAGGAATTCAAAACAGTTGTGGAATGAGGAACTCTTGGTTTCACAAATCAACCAAACTATTTTATTCTAAACCTAAATTAATGTTGGTTGCAATTAGAAGTTTAATTGATTTGTATCTGTCAGGATTGTGATGCAAAATACTTAATCACTCAAGTCCTTTTCCTTTTTGTATCCATGCCATCCCCCGTTTTCCCTGCAGGAGAATGTGAGCTGTTTAAACACCAGTTTGGTGATCTTGATGCTGGCCAGAAGAAAGGCTAAACTGCCCTTCTACCTCAACGCCCTGCGGGAGAAGGAGTACGCTGAGAAGTACCCGGGCTGCCTGCTCAACAACTTCCACAACCTACTGCGCTTCTGGCAGCGCCACTACCTCAACAAGGACAAAGATAGCACCTGTCTGGAGAATGTGAGTAGCTCTCACTCTTTCCTGCACACAGTTAAAACTTCAGCGAGTCAGAGTCTCCTCTCAGTCTTTACCATTAATGTTCAGTGGGCCAGAGGTGTCGAACCTGTTCCACAAAGGGCCATGTGGCTGCAGGTAGTTGATTAAATGAGTCAATTCCTGTGTGCTGCTGCTTCTTTGGAACAAAAACCTGCAGCCACATGGCCCTTTGTGGAACAGGTTTGACACCTGTGCCGTAGGCACTGCGTAGCCACTTACCCTACACCATTTCCCGACGTACAGCTTCCTAGGAATGCAACAACACGTCACAGCGAGGCAGCAACTGTGACTGGTTTGCTTGGTAGGATGTCTCTTAGTGGCAGACCTACTTCTGCCTCAGTCATTTCAGTGGCCATATTCATCATCTCCTCTGATGTCTTCTCTCTTTCCTGCATTTCGGTAAAAATAACTTTTACTCAACATTTATCAGCTCCAAGTCTATCATGAGTCAGTAGCCATTGTTTGAAGTACAGAAAGAAACTCTACACAGTGACGTAAACAAACCCCACTTCCAGCTAGCACTGTGGGGGTGTAATTGCAGAGTGACGCTGACAAACCAGCGCACAAGTATAAATGTTCGCTATGACGTTGGTTCTGTGTTAGTCCTGCAAAGAAGTATGACCTCATCTTGTAGATTTGGAAAGTGTTAACTGTTGTAAGTTGGAAATCCTCCAAATTTCCAGGAAATTTACCTCCTTTTCCACTGAGGGAAACTGGTTGGTGGGAAAGATCCTTTATGTTTTAAGTGTTCACTATCATCGGCTGGAGTGATGTGTCAATGCAGTGATAAAGTGACTGCACACAGAAAACCCTAAAATATTCCTTGGAAGACAAACAGTTCTTTGCGCCAGCCTCCTTGGACTGAATATCTACCACAAGCAATGTCTACTCTCAGTCAACTGAAACATCAGGCTTTTAGTTTGGAAGGTTTTGTGCTGTTGCAGTATTACTCACTTAGTTCAGTAAAACTCATGGATGCCTGAGATAAGTTTCGCTTGGTCACTGTCACTGTGTTGGAGCTGTAGCAGCTTCACTTACAGTAAGGTAGTCCACATTCCCCAGTGGTGAGGGTTTTATACTTTGTACTTTTTAGCACTGAAGCTGAAAAATACTGCTGATCAGTATTTTTACTTAAACAGTGGGTTAAATGGTCAGAGGGCTCCCTCGTAGTGACAGAGACACAGGCCATTCCCCTCAGCTGATAAACCCACTGTACACAGCATGCCCAGTACCAAACAGCAAACAGACAAAGTTAGAGTCTAGCTGGTGAACGTAGTGGAGAGCCTGTTACTTCCCTCTGGACTTTGGTGAAACCAAAATGGGGATTAAAGCTGAGTGAATGTTGGGCTTAAAATTCACCAGCTGGAGAGAAGCATGAGTCCAAATGAATGTTAGTGTCACTGTACCTGCTGAAGATGTGAATAGCTGTTTGATAACCTGTTAGCAGTAACAGCTTTATAAGGTGGTGTCAGTGTAATGTTTTTGCTTCCTCCACTGCCCCCAAGTGGTCAAAAATGATCAATCATGGCTGCTTCAGTATTAATGGAGTTTCATAACGTTTCAAGTATATACATGACCTTAACCATCAACACCGTTTGTAGCTACAGCTCACGCTGCTGTAGATGTTGTCACATGTAAACACAAGGTTGATCACTTTGATTTAATCTCATTTGCTCATTTGTTAATGGTGAAATTATCAGCTTAATATATATGTAGGCATTAGTACTGATCCAATGGACAGCCAGGATTACAGCTAAGCTAGGCTGGTTTATCTGAGCCTGCGAACTGTGCCTTACACGAGAAGGGTAAGTTGACAGCTAATTGAAGATACTAACCGTTGCCAGAAACTGTGGTCATGCCATCATCTGCCGCTTATCTGGGTCCAGGCCCTGGTTGCGGGGGCAGCTGCACAGTCCACAATGCACCGAAGTCCTACGGCACCTCCCACAGGTGGTGAACCCATGGGAGGTGGTGCCGTCCAGAGTGGGGGTCAAACCCTTGACCTAGTTTGCAGAAACTGTGGTTAGCTAGCTAATTAAGATGCAGTCAGTAACGAGCAGTTAATCAAAATGAGTTTTATTGTTCTAACTCCTCTCTGGGCTCACTCCTCAGAGCTCCTGTATTCCCTTCAGCTACTGGAAGGAGACGGTGTCAGTTCTGCTGGGCTCAGACAGGACTTCTCTCTGTGCCATAGCGAGCTACATTGATGAGCCCTTCATGGATCTGGACAGAGACCTGCTGGAAGATTGACCTCCAGCGTGTGCACTGACTACGCTGGGTGTGGGGGGTGGGGTGGGACAGGGCAGAGGGTCACAAGGAGCATGGACACCTAAAGCTGGTGATGACTCCACAGAGCTGAGCCATCCAGACGCTTTGTGACTGCGTCTCTGGATGTAAAGACTCACCTGTTCACTGTTTGTTCCTACGCATGGAGGCTGTCATCACAGATGCGAGGGGACGTAATCTGCCCGGGTGGCGTCTTCTCGCTGAGTTACTGCTCTTCTTCAGAGGAAACCTGTATGCCCATCCCAGTTTGCCCCACATCATATAACAGACAATTGAGGGACCTTGGGAAATGACACCTGCATTGGTTGTTTGCTTTAGGTGAAATTCAGATAGAGCCTTTTATATAACCTATACAAAATTCTATGAAAAAAATATGTATGAACCAACAAATTATATGTTAGGAAAAAAGATTCTTTTCACACAGACTTGGTTTGGAAATGGCCACAGATTAAACTGTCAGGAGTCATCCGCCTCAACCTCCCACTACCTACACACACGCTGTCGACTCAGTGCCACTCCCCTTTCTGACCTTTGGGGGGAGAAACTGGGGTAACTGGTGAAGTTGGGAGTTTTTGCTGGGGTCTTCTCAATGAACTGCACTTTCATTTAACCTGTCTGTGGGTCTCTTTTATTAGGTGGCTGTTGTTGATTGGTGCTTTCTGGCTCTACTCTGAACATTTAGGTAGCTTGTGAGCCGGCTGACATGTTTCACAGGTCACACGAGGCTCCTCTCACCTAAAACCATCCACTCTGTCGTGGCTTCAGAAGCTTCACCCAGGGACTCGTCTCTTTTCCAGGTTATTTTTTTGCTGATCTATTTTTGTCTTGTTGAAAACAATGGCTTTTAGCTCTGGATAAACTGTAGAATAAAACATTGCACAGACAAAATTGTTTTTATTGTTTATTATATTTTAACACCTTTGATTAAAAACACCTTCATTTTGTAACAGAATTTGTATCCATGCTCTGAGAGATGCTTTGGGAAGAGAATAAACTATGCAGGTGCTAGTGTTAAGATACCGCTTTCATTGTTCCAGTACACACAAAGTTTGTTTTATGTGAAATTAGCCTTCAGCCCAACATTGTCACGATTGGATTGAAAGTAGAAACCACTGTCTCTGGTAAAATCTCAGACTACAGGCTGAGAATGACAATCTTTCCATGTGATGGCTCTTCTTGCTCGGTGCCACCACTCGAATTTTTAGTTTGGACTGAGAAGAGAGCAGAAAGCACAGCTGTGTTGATGATGTGTCCACGGCCTGAATGTGCAGTTGTTTTAGTGGAAATGGAAGGTGTGGAGCTGAACAGATATTCGGTGTCCCAAATTAAACAGGCCGAACCCAAGATGAGTACAAATGAATGAGCTACCTCATATTTTATCCTGATACCGTACAGATCAAATCACTTCTAATGACAAGTGTACAATTTTACTCCCAACATGTTTTCAGTCATAATACATGTTTATGTGAATGTAAAAGGGCATTTCTACATTTGGCCCGTGATGCCATGAGTTACTAGTGCTATGCCGCCTTGGGATGCAAACACACACACACACACACACACACGTCCTTTTACACTATTGAAGCCTTTTTTTATTTGCTTTGATGCTAATTAACCAGAAACATTTCTTTGTTTTCTAGCTTTCATTCAGCATGTCTTAAATCTCTTGATGGGTGTGTGCGTACTTTGAATTAGTTCATCTTTTGTGCTTTGCAGTGAAGTTAATGCAAGTACACTTTACAAGTGCTTCTCTCTTACAGATTCTCAGTTTCTCGCCAGATGCCCAAGATAAATGCTCTGTTTAACATGATGTGATTTGACACAGGGTACTTCTGCAGTGGTGTTACATTCTTAGTAGTGATCGTATGTTACCATGGATCTGAATCCCTCTTATCACTCCAGTTATCCACCATGGGAGTCAATGAAGCTATTGCTATAAAAAAAAAAAAAAAACATGAATGTTGTCAGTGCCCTTTTGGAGCAAATCCATAAACAATCCCTGACTTCTGTAGCTTTGTGATCTGAGTTTCTGGGGGACAGATCCCTCCATGATGCACAAGAGAGCTGATTCTCAACAGTTCTGTCGTATGTGGTGTGATGCTCCTAGTAGGCCTTAGATTTCATTCATTCATTAGTTTGTATAGAAAATGGTGAACTCTTATCCTCTTGGCCAATAACATGCTGCATAGTGTTTCATACAACACACTATTTGACTTTAATTTTTAGGTCCCTGATTTTCTAACTTTATTAACTGTAGATTTATGTATGTATGTTTATGTGTGTTCGGCATGATGAGAATATTATTAGACACATGTTCCAGCCAGTTCTAAACTCACATTGAAAACACACACCATGTGGTGCTTTTTTTCTTTTTAATCAAATATGATTGTATCTCACCTCACCACGGTCAACGGCATCTGTGGAAATTTTGTTTAAAAAAACAATTATTCATGGTGTAAAATCTAAAGCATTAATTCATTTTAGAAAACAATCCATATCTGGGTTTTTTTGCATTTGCGTTGGCATTGAATAATGCAGAAAGTCTTTCATGGCTGTGTTAAAAATTCACTTTTCCACTCTTATTAATCTCTTACTAATCCTGTTTGACCATCAAACAAACAGAGAAAAGATTCACATTTCAGTTTCACATTTAACTATAGCCACTTCTGTAACCAGCGTTAACCCTCATGTTCCTCCTCTAATGCTGGTACTGAACTTAATTTTCCTTATTTAACAACTGTTTGTCAAATTAATAATATAATAAATTCTTCTTTAGACCTTCTTTGGTGGATTTACATCTTCTTTGTCACTTTCACGCACGCACACAATAAAAATAATCAGTGATATTTAAAGATTTAAAAGTCTTTATTTGGAGTGTGTCCACACAGTCGAGCACATCTGTTGCAGCTGGCTAGCTGTGACATGTTTGGCTGCAGCGTTCAGTCTCAGCGCATCACTCAGCAAGCTGCAATACACAAAGCAGGGGTGTTTATTAGCAACCACATACACAGTGTCATAGAGTTACTCGTGACCACGCTAGAGATCACATGAGAGGGCTATGTGAGGTCATCTTCAACAGAGGATTACATCCAGTCTCTTCTAAGATTAGTTCTTGTGATGAAGCCTGCTGGCTAATTTTAATACATTCTTCGAAAGGTCATACGATTCTGCATCATACTGTAATATGAAATGCATTATATGTATTTAGTTTACCAACCTTGCTGCCTTGGTCGCGAGTGCGGACTCTGAGCTTGTTGACCTGCGATTCGGCCACGTCAGCCCTCTCCTCTGCATCGTCAAGCTCATGCTGGAGCTTCCTGTACTTAGACAAGTTGGTGTTCGCTTGCTCCTCCTGCAGAGAGCAGGAAACCAGGAGCAATGTTTACTGTGTGGTGAACTGAAGCGATGCTCAGGCTGTTCAGTTACTTTTCCACTATATAAACCACTTCACCGCTCTGGCTGTGGTTAATGATGTGATTCAGATGATCAAATCACAATACAGCACACTAATAGTAAACAACTGACAGTGGACTCACCGCTTCCTCAGCCTGTCTCTTGTAACTCTTCAGCTTGACCTGCAGCTTGTCGATGAGGTCCTGCAGACGGACCAGGTTCTTCTTGTCTTCCTCTGCCTGCACCAACACCAAATGAATTCTTACATGCAATTCTTACTTGCATTCACACACCCCAGCATGCTCTTTGTACAGACAGTGGTGGTTTACCTGGTAGGATAGCTCTTTGATTCTCCTCTCATACTTGCGTACTCCCTTCTGACACTCTTGGCTCTTCTTTTGCTCAGTCTCCAGTTCATTCTCCAATTCTTTCACCTACCAGTGAGATCAGCAAATGACCAATCTGCTCTTTACCAACAACTGAGAGTGACTATGTAAATGTGGATTTCAGCTCTTACCCTGGCCTCCAGCTTCTGAACCTGCTTCTTGCCACCCTTGAGGGCAATCTGCTCAGCCTCATCCAGACGCATCTGCAGGTCCTTTATTGTCTGCTCCATGTTCTTCTTCATCCTCTCCAGATGGCCGCTGGTGTCCTGCTCCTTTTTCAGCTCCTCTGCCATCATGGCTGCCTACAAAAGACAGGAGACCAATGTTAAAGGGAAATTAAATGATCTCTGGACTGAACTGGACTGGATTGGAACCAACAGCAGTAATATTAACAGGCCTCTGACGCAGATGTTTTCGTAAGACATCAAGTAGTCAGGATGTCTATCAGATACAGTTTGAGTTACCTTGTAGTATAAATGTCTTGATGTTTTAAACTTGCACTTAATATTTTGTTTATTCAATATCTTACATCAGTGATGGCCTTTTTGGCCTTCTCCTCTGCATTGCGGCACTCCTGAACAGCATCATCAACCTCATTGGACAGCATGGACAGATCACTCTCCAGCTTCTTCTTCTGGTTGATCAGTCCAGTGTTCTGGAGCAAGACAGTCAGTTCAGAGACTTATTACAAGACTTAATTGTCAATTAATTTTTTTTCCATGTGGCTTCTTTCATTTCGAAAACTACTTGCTAGGACTCCATAGATCCTAACATAATATTTTCTATATTTAAATCAGCTAAATTAAGGAGATAGAAAATTTTCATCTTCAATCACAAAGACAACAACCTACCTGAGAGTGCAACAGATTGACTCTCTCAGTAGCCTCAAGCAGCTCATGCTCAGCTAGCTTGCGTGCACGGTCATTCTGGTCCAGCAGAGCCCTGAGCTCCTCCACCTCGGCAGCTAGCAGGTTGTTTCGGCGCTCAGTTACAGCTACCTGCTCCTTCAGCTCCTCATTCTGGTGAATAGTCTCGTCCAGCTCGAGCTGAATGTCCTGGAGTCATAGACCAAGTACAAGCAAAATATTTTGTTTAATATAACAACAGAAACATCTAAACCGGTAGCCAGTCTAAGTGTTGTGGCTGATGGGTGTATGTATTAATCAACCTGACTTGTGTGGTGAACTCACAGGATGGCTGCTGTATAGACTCACCTTGATCTGAACCTGCAGGTTTCTCAGGAGTTTCTGGGATTCGGAGGCCTGCCTGTTGGCGTGGTTCAGCTGCACCTCCATCTCGTTCAGGTCGCCCTCCATCTTCTTCCTCAGACGCACTGCCTCGTTGCGAGACTTAGCCTCGGCATCCAAGGTGCCCTGCATGGACTCCAGTGTTCTCTGGTGGTTACGACTAGAAGGTGACGAGGGGGGTAAGTAAATCGATTAGGAGGATACAATCCATATTTATGTGGAGTGGTTGATGGGGAAAAAATCTTAGATCTTCTATTGATGAAAAGAGTCTTAAAACTCACCGAAGGTTGTCAATTTCCTCATCCTTCTCTGCCAGCTTCCTGTCAACGTCGGCCTTGATCTGGTTAAGCTCCAGCTGGATCCTGAGTGTTTTGCTCTCTTCATGCTCCAGAGTGCCCTGAGATAGGCAGACACACCACTTACTGCTTGATGATATCCACCTCAGTCAGGAACATCCCACAGACCACAAGTAGAAGTGAGAGAACTTAGCAAACTCCTTACCTCAGCCTCCTCCAGTGCAGCTTGAATCTCACTTTTCTCCATGTCCAGACCCTTCTTCATCTTCTCCAGTTCATGAATAGTCTTCGCTCCCTGACTGATTTGATCAGACAGGTCAGCAATCTCCTCTGAGGAAGTAGAGATAGAAAAGTAGTGTATTTCTTTTAAGTCATTAAGTTTCTGCAATGCAATTTTCCTGCTGGGATTTAAAGATGTCAGCTGTACCTTGGAGGTTCTTGTTCTCCCTCTTGATGGTCTCCAGATGATCCAGGGTCTCCTCATAAGAATTCTTCAGTTTGAAGAGCTCTGTGCTCAGACCACGAGACTCTTTTTGAGAGGACTCCAGCTCTGACTGGCATTCTTCGTACTTCTGTCTCCACTCAGCCAACACCTGGACAGCACAATGAGGGGTTACAGTGGAGCCAAAATCCTGAGATTGACCTACTGTAAATTGTACAAGAACCCAACTCAACCTCTGTAGTAAACTGCGACAAGAAACTAATAACTTTTCAAGTTGTAGGTCCCTGCTTCTATTTGCCAGTACCTTGTCAAAGTTGCGTTGTTTCTTGTCAAGGGCAGCAGCTGCAGCATTGGCACGTTCTAGGTCGATGACCAGGTCTTCGATCTCTGTCTGGAGCCGGTGTTTGGTCTTCTCCAGGGAGGAGCACTTGGCATTGGATGCCTCTACTGACTCTTCAGCCTCCTGCAGACGTGTCACCAACTTCTTCCTAATGAGAAGCAAACAGATTTGACTCTCACACCTTCAAACGATCATCCTGCACCATCTGATTCTGACAAAAACCATCTCACTCACTTGGCTTCCTCCAGCTCCTCAGTCCTCTGGATGGCATCAGTTTCATACTTAGTCCTCCACTGAGCCACCTCAGCGTTGGCCTTGGACAGAGCTCTCTGCAGCTCAGCCTTGGCCTCTTGTTCCTCATCGTACTGCTCTCGCAGAAGATCACAGTCGTGTCGAGATGATTGCAGTGCATGGGCCAGGGCGTTCTTAGCCTTTAGAGACCAACCATGATGGTGGAGAGCAGTTAACGAAACTGGAGGAATCTCTACGAGTTAGCTGCCAGCCTTGTTGATAATAACTACTGACTGATACAATCATAGGTAGCTAACCTTGTTCTCCTCCTCCAGCTGTTTCTTGAGTTCCTCGACATTCTGGCTGAAGGAGTTCTTGGCACGCTGGAGCTGAGACATCATGGCTTCTCGCTCTTCAAGCTTCCTGCCCAGCTCGGCTACACCGGGAGGAGAAACGGGTATCTGTCTTACTAACCAGCCTGTGAAATCTGATTGTGAGATTTATGATAAAAAGAAAGGTCTTTACCACTCTCAGCCTGAGCACGGGCCCTTTGGGTGTTGGTTTCATTGAGCTGCCTCTGGAGCTCTTCAACCTTGGCTTTAGCCTCGTTCATTTGGTCTTCATACAGGCGACACATTTTCTCTGAAGTGGCCTGCAAACAAAAATGTTTGTATTTTGAAGGATTGATCTAATTTGGTCCAGTGCCTGCTTTAAATCTCTCAATGTGTTTCTTGCTCTACCTTTCCCTTGGAAAGCTGCTCCACAGTGGAGGCCAGATCATCAGCCTCCATCTTGGCCTCACTCCTCTCCTTTTCCAGCTTTTGTTTGACTCGCTGCAGGCTGTCGATCTGCTCGCTCAGCTCTGCAACGCTGTCTGCGTGCTTCTTCCGCAAGGCTGCTGTTGTGGCTTCGTGGTGCAGTATGGCTTCCTCCAGGTCTCGCCGCATCTTCAGGAAATCTGCCTCTCTTTTTTTGTTAATCTCGATCTGGGCTGAGGTAGCCCCACCAGCCTCTTCAAGGCGCTCACTCAGCTCCTCCAGCTCACGAGCCACATCTCCGCGCTGCTTCTCCACTTTGGCCCTACAAGCTCGGTCAGCCTCCAGTTCCTCCTCGAGCTCCTCCGTACGAGCCTGGAAGAAAATAACAGTCAGTTATTGAGTCAAAATTATGTTTCATAATGGCTCTATTGGAGGTTAAGAGACTAGTCTGCACCTGTAACTCCTTTATCTTCTTCTGGAGCTGATTGACCAAGGCTTGCTCATCTTCAATCCTTGTGCTTATCTCATTCATTTCAAAGTCTTTCCTAGTAGAAAATATTTGATAATCGTTGTTAATCATTACTTCTTAACACCTTTAAAGACAAGATGATGTTTTTTCTGTGAATATATGGTAACTCACTTTTTCAGCTTCTCTTCAAGTTGCTGTTTGTCGTTCTCCAGGTCCATAACAGACTCCAAGGAGAGTTTCAGATCTCCCTCCAGCTTACGTTTGACCCGTTCCAGGTCCATACGCAGTTTCTTCTCTTGTTCCAGCGAGCCTTCCAGCTGATTCACATTAGGAAAAATGCTACATATTACTGCATGCATGTTATGTTACCCCCCTGTGGACTAAATAATACAACAGTATTTTTTTCTCTGCTTTTTAAAATGATAAATAAACTCACATCATCTACTTGTTGCTCCAGCTTTGCCTTGGCTTTGGTCAGAGTGTTGACTTTGTCTTCCTCTGCCTGCAGGTCATCCAGAGTCTGCTGATGAGCCTCCTGGAGAGCCTTCTTCTCCTTGGTAAGTTTCAGTATGGTTTCATCCAGAGCTGCCATTTCCTCAATCAGGTTCTTCACCTGCAGAAAGAAATTTGACACTTAGAAAATCCACTAAATATGGTTTGGATCTTCCCTCTGTCTTTTAGTGCCCTCTGGAGGCAATTCACTGCTTCCACTCTCCTCACCTTGTTCTCAGTGGCATGTTTCTCCTTTTCCACCTTAGCCAGAGTGATCTCCAGATCGTCAATGTCCTTCTTCAACTCGGCGCACTCGTCCTCCAGCTTGCGCTTCTTGGCGAGCACATTAGCGCTCATCTCCTCCTCATCCTCCAGCCTCTCCATGATTTCTTTCACTTTGGCCTCCAGCTGGATCTTAGTTTTGATGAGCAGGTCACAGCGGTCCTCGGCATCTGCCAGATTGTCTTGCTCCTATGTGATAGAGGACAAACAAAGCGACAGTGGTAAGAGCCGTCACACACTACTACAGTATGTGATATTTCTAAAAGCTGAATATCTGAATCCTGTACATCACTTACTGCCTGCAGCTGTAGAGCGAGGTCATTCTTCTCTTGGATCAGGCTGACCTGCCTCTCCTCCAGCTCTTTCCGCTTGACCTCGGACTTCTCCAGAGCCTCCTTCAGCTTGGCCAGCTCGTCCTTTAGAGAGGCTAGCTCTTTCTCGTTGGCAGCACTCTTCAGTAGAGGCTTTATTTTGAAGAAGAGCTTCATCCAGGGCCAGTGCTTAACAGCATTGAAGGCCCGGATGTTCCACTGGATGATCATCAGAGCTTCCCTGAAAATGGGAATGGATATGAGAACTTTCCTTAGACTTCCTGTTCTTGTCAGGTTAAAAACTATTTGATTAAAAAAAACATAAAAAGTCCCATTGAGATTAAGAATCTCTTCTTCAAAGAGATTCAAAACACATAGTTAAACATAGAAAACACAATAGGACACAATGAAAAGAACTACAAGCTCTTTTAATTGTATTAGGGAACTTCAATAGATGGATTCAATAGATAAGTTTAAAAGACTCAATTTTGTAACCAGGTAAAGAGTAAAGGGTTCAAATGGATAGCTAAAAGTAATTAAACACCCAAATATACCTAAAAGTAGTTCATAACTAAACTTTTACAGTTCTGTTGTATTAAAAATATTACAAAAATATCCACAAATCATGTTAAAATGACATTTAATTTAAAATCAATTCAAATGAGCACATTTGGATTAAGGGGTACTCAAGCTCATCTGATATTGATATCTGAGATTTATCCTGGACTTCCCCGTTCAGTTATTTGGTTACTTCTCCTTGGTGCTTGATTTTTGGCACTAACCCAGCAACTTGTCATAGTAATGTAACAAAACAAGACAAATAATGTCTTCTTTTGTTTTGTCCTGTGTTCATGTTGTCTCGTGGGTTTTGCTTTTATTTTGAAATGTGTTCTCCTTTTGTTTCAGGTGACTTACCCTTCCTCTTGTTTCCCTCCTGTGTGATTGTTTTCCCCGCCCCAATTGTTTCCACCTGTTTCCCCTTACCTGGTGTCTATATATAGTCTGCATCTCCCCTTGTCCTGTGCCAGTTCGTCTCGTCTTTATGTCAGGGAACCAGCGTTTTGCCCATGCTACCGTCCCCTTGTCAAGCCAGGTTTTGTATTTTGTTGTTACCTTTCCTTGTTAGAGCTACTGTTTTCATTGCTAGATTTTCCTTTGTTTAGTCATTGTGCCTTTTGTCCTCGTATGAGTGATTTTTTTTGTTCTCACATTATCTTGTTGCCTTTTGGAGTGATTTTCAGTTGTACTTTGTAATAAATTATTGTTTATTTTGTACTTTGTCTTCAAGTTGTGCATTTGGGTTCAGGTCCAAGTACAGCCTTAACAGCAACTATCTACTCCCTTGTGTCTAATCATACACCGAGGGATGCGACGTGAAATCATACACCTAATGATGCTTTTGATGTTTCATGACTGTGACCAAACAGGGTTACTAGATTGATTTAGTCTCAGCAGGATGGCGTCTCACAGCCCTAAATATCGACCCAGAGCAGATTGGTCAAGGACTTCCTGTCAGTGTTTAGGGGGTGAGTTTGAGTGAGCGTGCACACACTGGGGTGGAAGGTGACTGAAGGAGGGTGGGAGGGTGAAGGGGGAGCTGATTGCATGTTTGACATGACTCCATGCCGAGTGCCTCTCAAAGGTGAGCGTCTGTGTTTATTTAGAAACTAAAACCCTCTGTCCAACGGCCGGCTTTAATCCTCTGTCACCCTCCACATATTCCATCAATGCATTCACTTAGAAATACAGGCGCCGCGGACAAAAGGGGCCAGGGGCCATCGGGCATCCAGGGAGGGGGCAGAGGGTTGTATTTTTAGGGAGGGCCGAGCAGCTGCCACTTGACACATGTCGCCACCTGGCTCTGAGGACACCGTCAGCATTGTTTAATTTAGAGAGAGCGGATGGAGAGAATGGACTGAAACCTGTGAGAGTGGTGTGTGTGTGTGTGAGTGGGGCCCTTATTAACAGTAGGGCCACACACACATGCCTGGTGGCCATACAAGGGCAAGCACACGCCTCACACACGCCGATAACACTGCCCTTGCATGCCACGCATACTAGAGCAAGGGAGTGAACACTAAGGTATAGTGTGTCACAAGCTGAAAGGCTCGCGGCCGATCGTGCTGCTGTTGAACCTGTTCACAGGAGCAACTGGTGCTGGACTTTTTTTTTTTTTTGTGTACTCATGTCTTCACCTTACAGTGAGGTATAAAGCTCAAAGGCTTTCTTGTGTCTATGAATACATTTTATATTCATTTTGGATTAGGACAGACATTTTGTTGGCAAAAGTCAAAGTCTTCATTGCCTTTTACCTCCTTTCCCTCATCCTCTGCAGCTCCATCCTCATGATTTTACCACGAGCAGCTGCCTGCAGCAGCGTCAGGACTTTGGCCAAACGCTCGTCCCTCAGCTCCTCGAGGTGACCCAGCAGGCCAGCCTTGAAGAACACCTACATGAAGAAAGGTAAGATTAAGCTGACAGCACAGCTTTTAAAATTAAGAAAGATATAACCCAAAATAAATGAATGAAGTGGTGGCTGGATCAGATACAGTTAAAAGGATTGTTATATGTCTGATCAGATGCTAATTTAAATAGATATCAGCATGCTGTTCTTCCAATTTCTAAATCATTTGTCAATTGTAGGACATACTGTCTGATTATTTAGTCATGCACCGCCCTGCACAGGGGTAGAAGAAGTACTTATATGTAGCAATAACACAATGAAAAAAATATTCTGTCACATCATTTGAATGTTTGAGTTTGTTGAGAAATGTTTAACTACTTTATACACTGTTGGGTAATTTAATCTGTAACATCACATCATTAAATATTTTGCGTTAATCTGCCATGTAACTAGTAACGTGGAGTAAAAGTGTAATGTAGCATAAAATACTCAGGTAAAGACCAAGTACCTCGAAATTATACTTAAGTACGGTTCTTGTTTCTATGCACTTCCACATCACATTCCACCACTGGCTCTGTATGACACACAAGCTGCTGTCTTTTACCTTTGTGTGTCCAAACTTGTACTGGTTGTGGTCGATATCCAGGGAGGCCAGCAGCTTCTCTGCAGCTTTCCTGCTGTCCACAAACTTGTCATCTGGGATGGCGTGTGGATTCAGGATGCGATAGCTGAACACATGAAAAGAGTGTTTCAGGACTAATTATCAGTTCAGACTGAATGTCAGTCCCATGATATCGAAGATAATAATAATTTTGCCTCTTATGTGCGTCTGGTTTGTCTTACCGCTGTTTGAACTCAGCGTAGAGGATGCGGTTGGGAAAGCCCTTTCTGCAGATCCTGATGCCTTCTAACACGCCGTTGCAGCGCAGCTGGTGCAGCACTAAGAATGGGTCCATGATCCCTGCACAGATCGGGATTCAAACGTTAGCCTAGTCCCCATCGCTTGGCCCCTGATGATATGTGATGATTGTGCTGTGTGTTACCTGGAGTCTTGGTCTCATTAGGGATGATGCAGCGAACAAAGTGGGGCTGGGTGCTGCGAAGGTTGGTCATCAGCTTGTTCAGGTTTTCCTGGAGTAAAGGAGAAATACAGCAAATTAGGTTAAACGAGTCACAACAAATTGACTATTCTACTATTAAAATATCACTTATTGCAATAAATAACAACACAACCTTCATGTAAATGTCTTATTGTGTTACTCATGTGAAATCCTTGATGTAAAGGAGAGAGGAGCCAGCACAGACTTAAAGTGATGTTCATGTGATCATTGCCCTAAACATCACTGCAAGTCTTAACTGCCTCCACCTCAGCTCTGCAGAGATGCCCTCACTTTCCCACATCACCTGAAACATTGTTATATGGATTAACTTCATTCAGCTGCATCAGTAATGGAGTGTTTGACGCTGCGTTGTCAGGCTCACCTTGTGAAGCTGAGACACAGTCTGGAAAGAAGCTGCCTTCTTCCTCTTCTCCTTGCTGCCAGGCTTTGGGTCAGATGCTGCGAGGTAATTAGCAGAGTGATTGATTTGCCCATTTTAAGGTGGACTACATGCTACCGTCTGAGTCCTGTTTACTGTACCTGAGTCTGAGCCAACGTAATTCTCATACAGAGAGGCTAGCAGCTTGTTGGAAGACTTTTGGAAACATGCCACCACCGTCTCGTTCAGAGGGTCTTTGTTTTTATCCAGCCACCCAATGATGTTATATGGTACCTGTGATGCACAGCAGGGGACACCCAAACTACTAAATTCTGTATGTAACAATTAATATCAATGAACTGAGTCTGTGCTTTAGTAAGAAACTCACTTACCACTCCAGCGTAGTGCACCAGCTCGAAATGGGCCTCGTACTTGCGTTTCTTGTCTGGCCGTGGCTTTAGGAAATTAGGTGACTTGCCAATGTGATTATCATACAGCTTGGCTTTGAAGCTGTTGTCTGTGGCCTTTGGGAACATGCATTCCTCTTCAAGGATGGACATGATGCCCATTGGCTGGAGGAAGAGCAGCGTGTTAATCTAAAACGCCTCTATGAAATCATCTGTGATTCAACTTTGCCTGTTATGAATGCAGTTCTTCACAACACCTTTTCAATGAGATCAATGCAAGCTTGAAGGTCCAACCCAAAGTCGATGAAGGTCCATTCGATGCCCTCACGTTTGTACTCCTCCTGCTCCAGGATGAACATGTGGTGGTTGAAAAACTGTTGCAGTTTTTCATTTGTGAAGTTGATGCACAGCTGCTCGAAGCTATTGAGCTGCAATGAAAGAGGAACAGGTGTTCAGAGGAAGCACTGGCAGTGAACAGCATCAAAAACACTGAGATTCTTCCTGCAGCATTGCTAATTCACCACCACGAGAAAGAGGGTGAGACACAGACAGAGAGCCTGTTGATTCTAAACCTAGAGTTTTTAAATAAAGACAACTTTAATATCTGTATAAACACGAAAAATGTTTGTAATATGGATGAACTTACTTCAAAGATCTCAAACCCAGCGATGTCCAGGACTCCTATGAAGAACTGGCGCGGCAGGGAGGTGTACAGGGTCCGGTTGATGCGTCCCACAAGCCATTTGAACATGCGGTCATACGTGGCTTTTGCCAGAGCACCGACAGCGTAGTTAACCTACAGCACCCACGCACAGGCAGAGTAAAGCTGTCATTCACATGGATAGCCCCTGTTGCTTAGATACCAGATTCTAGTGTGTGTAGAGTGGCGACTGTATTGATCGACCGAGGATTAAGAAGCTGTCCCTCTTCAGCATACTAGTCATCCAGTGAAGCTGCACACACTGAATTACTACAGCGTAAAGCACCTTTCATACTACAGTTCTGCTTTTAACTAATGTCGTTCAGTCACAGTATTTTTCACCGCTCTCATCAGTAGCTACTGTTGTCTGTTTTACAAAATCTGAAAAACATACAGCAGACATTACACCTCCTCACCTGTTCGACGTTCTGTCCCTTCACCACATACTCGTTCCCCACCTTCACCCTAGGGTGGAGGAGGCCCTTGATGAGATCAGCTGAACTGACTCCCATCAGGTACGAGGCCTTGTCTGCACCTGGTCAAACAACAGGACAAAAAACAAAACAAAAGAAAGAGTGAATCACAAACATTCTTTTAAATCTGTTCTTGCTTTTGTGCCAGAGTTCACATTACTGGTTCTTACTTTCGGTGCCGTCGGCCTCCGCCTGCTCCTCGCGCTGCTTTTGCTTGAATTTCATGTTGCCAAAGTGCATGATGGCTCCGACTATTTTATAGCAGCCATACTTCTCATCGGGCAGGAAGCCGAGGATGTCCATGGCATGCTGCAAAGAGGCAAAGAAGTTATCCCACAACCTGACCTGCACAGTGTTCTGAATCGCTCAGAGTCTGGAAAAGATAAAAGTTCTTACATCGGTGGCCATCAGCTCCTGTCCGTCATCCAAGTTCTCCACGGTAGTGACTCCTTGGGAGCAGAAATGATAGTCATACGGGTTGGAGGACACCAGCAGCATGTCTGGAACAAAGAGTTAACAGGATTATGTCACAGTCCTGCAGTAGTAAGGGATAAAATATCCAAAGCAGCCTGAATTACACACCTAACAGTTCTGGTTTCTTCTGTGACATGATCTGGTAGTAGATGTGGTAGCTCCTCTCACCAGGCTGCTGAAATATCACTCTGGATTTTTCCAGAAGATCTGAGGGTCAGGAGAGGTGTGAGATGATCATATTAGACATGAAACAAAATGAGAAATGTGTGGCGTTAAAAGACTGTGTGTGACCATCAGCTCACATATATCAATATCAGCCGAGGCCAGTTTGCCAGTAGGTCCAAAGTGGATCCTGATGAACTTGCCCTGTGGGAAATTGGTCAAAATAATTATGAGATGCGAAAAAGAACTTAGCGTAATTTAAAATGTATATTATTCAATATACTATACATGGGGAATTTTCCAGGCACTCACAAAGCGGGACGAGTTGTCGTTCCTTAGCGTTTTGGCATTACCAAACGCCTCCATGGCAGGGTTCGCCTCAATGATCTGATCCTCCAGAGTTCCCTGGAAGAGAAAATTATAATATCAGGATGCTAAGTCACATTATTTTTACAATTTACAGTTTATTTTAAATAGCTGTTAAACACAATGTGGCTGCATTGAATTTTCTGCAGCTTAAACTTACCCCTGTTTTAGTGGCAGGACCTTGCTGCAAAAGAGGAAGGTGAGAAGCCTGTGAGTGTGACATTATATCAGGCGTGACTGAATAATGCTCTCACAACCAAAGGGGAACACCATGATCAACTGGAAAATTAGAAACTGGTTGTTAAAGCTGTGGTAAAAACCAATGGCCCCCTTGTTTTATATGATGAGGTGTGGTGAACGCAGGGGAGAAAAAGGGAGGAAAAATGAGCATCAAACCACATAGAAAAGTCAAAAACCAAAAATCAAAGCAAAGGGGAAGAAAACTTGGAGCTAAAAAAAAAAAAAGACATGGAAAGGTGAAAATAAAAATAATTCAAAAATCAATGAGGAAGCATAGTAGAGTGGCTGGAAATGGCTACACAACACATGAGGGTAAAGACTCAGACATGAATGTAATCAGTTCTCACATTCACCACTTCGACAGTGAGGAAAATGTATGGACACAGTTTAAAGGGAATACACTGAAGGACTCCTGGGACCAAGAAAATGAAGAAAAGAAAAATAAAGTACAGCAAAAAAAAAAAAAAAGCTTTAAAAAGGGGGTGGAAAACAAAAATATGGGTTGCCATATCAGCCTTACTCCTTTTTTGGCAGTTGTTTCCCCAAGAGCTGCCACAATGGCAAAATACTGAATGACACGTTTCGTGTTGACAGTTTTGCCAGCACCGGATTCTCCGCTATAGGAGTGTGAAAAATAACAAAGTGTACAACAGGTAGAGTAAAAACTGTTCACAAAACTGGTAAAAGAAGTGTAAATCAAAACCATTACACTGCAGGTTACAAAACAGAAAGAAAAAGAAAAAAAAAAGAAAAAGAAAAAGCGAGGAATAAATTTCAGCCAAAGCCAAAAACTTTTGAGGAAAAAAATAACAAATCTTTAAAGTGACTGCGTGTGGAGAGTCTACGTGTTACACGGCTGCTCATACGGTTACAAACTGTCTGTTTCTTCTCTAATTTCTGACTTGAAACAAGACAAAAAATATATTGATCTTATTAAATACTAAATATAAATACTTACGTGATGAGCATGGACTGGTTCTCTCGATCTGATGAGGAGAAAACAAGCAAACGTGTTTATATCTGGTACATGTATCAGTGCTTATATGCTTGTGTTTTCTGTATGTTGTTATAATATTTTAGTGTATGAAGACACTCACTGCGCAGCATGTCATTGTAGGCATTGTCTGCAATGGAGTAGATGTGTGGCGGCGCCTCAGAGCGGCGTTTGCCTTTGTAAGCGGCTACCACAGGGGCTGTGTAGACAGGCAGCCATTTATATGGATTCACTGTCACACAGAAGAGCCCGGAGTAGGTCTGAGGGAACAGGAGGACATGACACAAGATTAACTCACCATGATACATCACTTTAAACCAGAATCAATCATCTTTGTAGTGACAGGTTGACATTGCTCAAACTCACAGTTTAACCCTGTAATTTAATCTGTGTAATTATGCCCTTTGGAAACATGGGAGAGGGGAAGAACCATCAGCTCATAATGAGATACTCACATAGATCATCCAGGCAGAGTAGCGTCTGCGCAGGTTGTACAGCACAGAGGCCTCGTTGAGGTGTGTCAGCATGGCCATGTCTTCGATCATGTCATACTTAGGAGGATTCATCTGCTGGATGTCGTTATCCTTCACCGTCAGAGTCTAAAGCCACCAACGCAGGCAGACATGAGGAAGGGCTCATGGGACTGTACTGTACTGTACATACTGTATGTGTTCATGTGTCTGTAGTTTAGGTTTTCACTGCGTAGCAATCAAAATCAAAGAAAATCTGTAGGTGGATGGGTGATCACTTACCCTGCCATCTTTGGTCTCAACAATGACTTTGTCACCGCTGAGCTCCTTGATCTCAATCTCAATGTACGCCTCTTTTTCATCAGGGATCCAGGCTCGTTTCTTACCTAACATACAGCAGAGGGGTGTGAAGTTAGTGGGAGCATGCTCACTAAAATCCAAAAGTCAGAGACAGAGATTACAAGAGAAACTGAAGAATAAAATCATCACAAAGTCAAGTATTACACAAATAAACCTATGTGGAAGATAACTTTAAAAAAAAGTTGGTCTCTTTCAGTGTTTCTTATAGTAAAAATAATTTAGTATTTAATATAGTAATAATTAACAATTGTGGTAATAATCATAATCATTTAACATGCCGTTTTTAAAGCAAGCTCACAAGGAAATAAGTTTGACATTTTAATTTCACAGAAGAAGAGAAAGTAATTCAACAGTTGCAGAACAATTATATTAAATAAAAGGAAATAATTTATACACGTTATGTCCAGTTTGAAACCTTTTAATTCCGCCTTAAAAACACTACGACAAACTAAAACTGCAATGACAAACCTTATTTGACACCACCTGCTGTATTTTAACCTTATTTAACAAGTGATACAAATTTAAGATTGTGTCCAAAACTATATTTAATTATGATATGAATATTTTTAATGTGATTTGCCCTATAAGGTTCCGTTTCTTTGATGTGTCCTTATTAGGCCTACCGTCAAAAGCCACGGTGTGCGCCGCCAGCAGCTCCAGATCAGATTTGCGTAAAAACGGTGCAGCCTCCCCGAACTCCTTCGTGTCAAAGCGCGACATGGTGACAACTCCTCGCCGGCCCCCCAAAAACCGGGACGCAGCAGTGAGACAGACGAGTTGTGGAATTCCTTTGGTAAGAAAACAAAGCTTTGTGTTAGTCAGCAGCTCTCACTGTGTTATAAGCTGTTTTTCTTACTTCAGTCTTCCGTTTTTGATGAACACAAAACGATGCCGTGAAACACTGCTCGTGCGTAAAGAGCGCAAATCCACTATCATCAAATGAGAACAAAAAAAAAAAAATATAGAAACCTGCGGCGCGTTTACTGACGCGTGCCAGCGAAGGTAAACAGTATCACTACACTGGTGAGAATGAAATTAAGACTCTATAAGACGTTTTTAGGGGCAGCCAACCCGTGCGTAAAATGCGTAATGATCAACCTACCAAACAAAGGCAAAAAGTTGTCCACTGACCTCAGGACGACCACAACGAAATAACAGCTTGGTGAGATGTGCCCCCCTTTATACTGTGTTCCTCAAGGTCACGGTCAGTGGACATTTGTCCCTCATTAGCATATGCCACCTCCTCCGACGCCTATTGGTGCTGAGCGCCTGTCTCAATTGACACAAAAGGAAAGCTACGTTTTTGTCATTGCGCTAAACCCAAGCCGGCTATTTTTGTATCCCAGTTATTTTATGCACTGTACACACTGCGAGGGAGTGGGAGAGAGTTGCATTAGGAGCATCCCTGTAGGGGGGAATTTTTTCACTTCATAGATTTTGAAGGGCAGTGCATCATTGCCTCGACCAGGACAGTGATCTGTGCACACACCTGGCAACAAAACCTGGAAATTTGAGGGAATATTCACAGGGAAAACACAAAATTATATACACAAAATATTGAAAGAAAAAACGAGTTTCAGTCAGAACTCCTAAGTACACATCTAGAATTGCTTTGCTGTTTTTCTCCACTCTCAGCCTCTTGATAAACACAAATGAACTGGTCCCACTGTAGGTGACTTTGATGCTCATGAGCTCATGCTGGCCCCCAAGTAATAGCCCTGCTGCTTTTGTGTTGTTAAGTGCCAGCAGGGATGTTTGCTATTGTGTGTGGCCACGGAGGATGCAACCTTAGAAGAGATTATTTCAAGAGCTGTGTGGCATTAAACATGCTACTATAAATACCCAACATCTTATTAATAGCGAGAAACATGGCGCATGGCTCCTAGAAGAAAAATAAAGTGTCTCCTATGAGTTTAAAAACAAACAAACATGAGCGACAATTCAGCCAAAAGATGTGATGAAAGTTTCCACATTTACTTTTAGTTTCTTCTGACTGTTTCTTCATAGCCAGAAACATCTAGAGCTCTGACACCTTCGGGCCTGAGATGAAAATGTTAAGTATTCTGGTAACCTTCCACTGATAGCACAGTGTGTTGTGTTGTCACACGTAGCTGTTGTAATTTTGTGTATCCAGTAATTCTGGCATAAGCACTGCGCCTCTCACACTCTGGCTCCACCAGATCTGACCTTCAGAGCAAGGGGAGAGGTTGGTGCCTGGTATGAGAGCAGGGTGACAGTGCAGCACGGGGGGAGGGAAAGGGGACCAGAGTTTCTCAGAATAGACAAAGCCAGAGTCCAGCATTCCTGATAGGGAGATTGACTGTTAACTGTTGGCTCCGAATTCTGCAAAAGCCACGTAGATAAGCTGAAGACGGCCATCTACAGCCAACGTAGACACTGTAACTTTTTTTTTTCTCTTCATACACGCAGAAACAAGAAAAGATGGAGCGGCCATCTTTGTTGACACTGCTATCTGTTTCCGTGGCAGACTGTGAGGTGTTGCCGTGATGGCTCAAACTTTCTTGGGCATCAGTTAGATAGAGCGGGCCTGAGCTATTCTGGGACAAGGGGCTCTTCAGAGGCAGAGGCTGGTTTATGTACTGTGTCACTTGGTGCACCATTTGAAAAGCTGGCATGCTGATAACACATGAGGAGGAGATGAATCCCAAAGTCCCCAGAGCCGCTGGCTTTAAATAAGTTCACATACTCCGGCACGTAAACACACACACACACACACAAGCACATAGTGAAGTGCATGCGGCGCTAGTGTCGTCCCCCAGCACATCTCTCTGCACTGCTATACTGCAGCCCACTGCAACAGCTGACTTCTCAGAGCAACAGCTCTCCTTACGTCCCCAGTGTTCCTCAAAATCATTTAGACCCTAATGTGGCCAGGCTCATTCATACTCATGTTTTGATTATTGGACATTTGTGCAGCTTTGAATTACCTTCCCATATAAAATGACCAAACTGATGTCCGGCTGCAGGCCTCAGTCCCAAAATGCTGGTACCGAGACCTCGGTTCATTCTTGGGGAGCGGCCAATCGACTGTTTGGTGATGTGCCAGTGAGGAGCCGACATTTTGGGCATCAAGACTTGATCTGGGGGTCGGTCACAGTTGTTTTAGATCATCATGCACTGAATGCCAGCAGGCTTAGGGAGCGAGATGGAGAGAGATTGGGAATTATGACTGCAGTCATTCTCAGCCGTGCTTAATCGCACACGACACAGTCACATCGCTCTCCATGTTCGGTTTGTGCACAGGTGGGACTGTTCATCAGAAACAATACTGCCAAAAGAGGTTTACAAAATGTTCCATCTCTCTCACTCACTTTCTGTGTATAATATACATATTATACATTTGTTTGTACAGATAAACTCCCAGAGAGGCCAAATCTGTGCATTTTAATCATAGGTCTTCATAAAAGATGTTTCTATAGCTGTATATTTTGTGTGTTTTTGTCTTTGTTTTTATACAGTGTCTTGTTGGTCTCTTTTATTCTCACCTTTCCTTTTCTTCGATCTGCACGCGGTTTGTGACTGCTGTTACTGGCGCCACATAAATAACGTTTGCTTGCTTGACAAATAAAATATTAAGGTCCCTCTCATGCTCTATAGCAGTAACCTAAGAATGGGCGGTGAAGCAGTGTTTCATTTTGGATCAAAGCATTCATCGCTGCTGGATATTTCTGTAATCGCCTCGTGCCTGCCCACAATACCTTGCAGCAACTGTGTGGGCTCAGGTCTTAGCCATCGGTTCATCAGAGTGGAGACAGGCAGACGCGTGGCACAAACACACTCTAAAGCCCCAATTACTCTTCCACACCCACTCCACCCCCCTGACACCCACCCATAGAGAGGCAACAATAACACACAGCAGACTTAATCAGTCTTTTAGCGAGCCGTTTGGTTTGATACCTCAGCTATTAGCCTCTGGCTCCAGACAATACCCTGTCTCTCATTGTGCTAAGTTGTGGTCTGGGTCAGTGGGCCCGGCCTGCTCGGCCAGCCCTGCCCTCAGTATGCATGGCAGCCCTCAGCTGTCTTTCTATTTCAGGAGCATGGAGGCATACCTCGGCCCAGCTGGGGCATCAGAGACAATGGGCATGCTGCCTTATCCAAACACAGGCTCGCAGACAATCTGACGCACTCCAGGATCCCAGTGAGAGACCCGCTGCAGCCCCCTCCTGCCCAATAAAGCAGAAGTAAAGGGTTAACAAGGCTGCACAGACTCTTAGACACATCACTCAGGAGCTCCAAGGCTTCCTTTAAACACACTACAATCCACAGCAAGGAGAGGTTAATTTGTTGTGTGATTTGTAATGATGGACATGAATGCGGTCGAACGTAAACACAGCTACACGACCATTTTCATTTGAAGAGCAGTTGGTCAGCTTTTTGGGCTGACACAGATCTTTCTGATGTAAAACGTTTGCTGTAGATCTTTGTAAATGAAGTTACCACGATGTAAAACAAAATAACTGACTTTCAAGTGAAAACAACATTAAGACATTTCTGAAAACTAAAAGTTTATTTGTACTGATGGATGTTCCCTGTATGGTGATTACTGACTGGATCTTACATTTCATCCGCCTCGTTTTGTTACTGACGACACGTTACTACCAGGGTTAAAATGAGAAATGTTTAACTTGTGGGTTTGTACTAAAAGCAGCTTCTATCCAGCACAGTTCACACAAAGATTCACTCCTCCATGTTTTCAGTGTCTTGTATTTAGGTTCCAATGAAATCAGTGTTTCTAAACAGCGGGCCATGACTTCAGTTGCGCTGCTTGACTTTAAATAGACTTGGAAGGGAAGCCTGTCTAGCTGCCTGGAAAGACCTTCAGTTAGTGACCTACAGCATCTCACTGTCAGGGTAGACATAGCTTCACCTAATTTACTGTCAGTCCCATTGGGGGTCTGTTAAAGATGTCCAGGGATGCAGGTGGCAGTGCTCGGCCTCTGACCATAATTGCTGTTTAGGCAGAGCTGCTGTCACAATGAGAAGCATTTCATCGAGCCGCGTGGCAGCTCTTTCACAGTTTACCCAGGCTCCGAGCCCTCGTATATTTCCTTTATACACACGCGCACATGCGTTCGTGCATACACCAAAGCGCACCTCTGTCACAGAAGGCAGCATCACCTGTCGTCCATGGCAACTGCTCAAACACAGAGAGCGAGACAGAGAAAGAGACGCAGCCGACTGAGGACATGTGTTACGGCATCAAATTGTGAGTTCAATTAGTTCACTTGGTTGCCAGGCAGAGTCCAAGCAAACCGACACAGAAAAAAATCATCTGAAGCAGCGAGACTGAACAAACACACATGACCTGTGGTTGATATTTATTTTTTTGTTTTTAGAATTCAGTTTTTGGGTGTTTTGAGGCAGAGTGATTCCACTGAGATGATATCAGTATTTGTTGTGTTGCTTTGTGGGTAATGTGGAGTCCTTGGAGGCTTTGCCGCCTGGAGTCCTGTGTCCTTACATTAAGGCCCACGGTGTAATGTTTTCTGACTAGCGGCAGAAAACAGCTGTTGCTGTGTGTTTGCCCTTTTTTCCCTTTCTCTTCTCTGTATTTCTGTTTTTACTGTCAACAATCCTATAAACCAGTAAAGCTAGAAAGAGAAAACAGTGAAGGAACAAAATATTCTGATTATGTCATGACAGTAACATCATCACAGATATTTGATCTACATGTAGTATTTCTTTCATCCGAATGAGGGCTCAGATGTACCGTACTGACCTCCACTGATGCCCCTGCCATTCTCTGCCCTAACATAAATAACAATCTATTATTCAAGTGTCTTTTAGTCCATGTACGCATTATAGATGGTTCATTTTCACTTCACACGTTTCAGCAACTGTCGAGATCTGTTGGTCACTGGAGCTGTGGCTCGACTGTTTTTTTTTTCAGCCCATAGAGGGCATCAGCCTCAGTCCCACCTACAGTCTCTTCCCCAGGCCTTTCAGAGATCCTGCCAACATTTAACAGCTAGTCGGAGCAATGTGGGGCCCCAGGATGTTGAGCAGTAAGAAGCTGGAGCAGGAGCAGGTGAAGAGAGTCCTGAGGGAAAGCCCTGTGGTCCTGCTTCACTCTCTGAGACGTAACAGATAGATCAGCTTGGCATTCATAGAAGTGCTACTTCCCGGCAACAGGCCAGATACTTGGACAGCTGGCACCCCGTGTGTGTGTGTGTGTCAGTCCTCTTCTCTCACACTGCATTTAGTGCACAATACGACAGTGTGTCAGCAGTCTGTTGTCATCTCCTAATTGGCAGTACCAGAATGGTGTGAACATCAGAGGTTGGAGTCTTCTTACCTGTGGCTGATACAGAAATGGTGGTGAAAGAATCTGAATTAGCAGAATTGAAACTGCTAAACTGCACTGAGATTCGTGTAAAGAGACAGATATTTAAGAGAAGGTGTCATTACTCGTTGTTGTTGTATGTTGGTTAAAACAGAATTGAAAATGTGCAGCAAATTTACCCTTTTGTTGGAAGCAGTTGTGATTCTGACCAATGCTGCCCTCTGCTGCCACACAGCGGTAATCACATGTCCCTGTTTTCTCTGAAGTGCATGATGCCTCAAGGTCTTTGAAATGACGTTTATGACATATCTCAAATTGAATTGTCTGTATTTATGTATTTATTCCTCTTATTGTAGCTACATTGTGAAATTCTTAAACAGAAGGATCTTGTGTTTTTTATTTTCATGTCAAAAGAAAATGGTAGATGGTGTTTTGATGATCCATCTCTCCAGGTCTTACTCACTGGAGTTATTAAATTCCCGCCTTCCATTAGTCTGCTGATAAATATTGTGTAGCTGAAATTTTGAAAGGACATTTTGACTTTTTCTTTTCAGTTTAGTTAGAACTCAGATCCAACCAGCCTAGATTCAAATTTGGATCTGGATGTGATGAAAAATTTTTGTCTCCTGTGTCACTGATTATACTGATATTATATTGATATTGTGCTGTATCTATGTAACAGAAAGGTATAAAATAACCATTAATATCTTGTTGGAGTTATATTTTCATCAGCCAAAAGGGCTGTTATTCACTCCAGCTATCTGAGTTTAATAAGAATGCATTTAAGTTAATGAAAGTGAAAGGGCTCACAATAACAAAACCCATCATAGAGCTTTAAAGAATAATAATAATTTAAAAAAAAAACTTTTACTTGTGTTAAACCACTGAGAAGCAATAAAATTCAATATAAAATAAATATAGATTTTACAATTAGATGTTAGCATTGTCATAGATTACAAACCATATCATACTGTTTGTTGGATATTTCCTTACATATGACCAAATGAATAATTCTTGCTTTGATGTGGATTAAACTGGAACAAACTCGACAAGTAAAATTTGAAAACCTTTGCGGAAAACCATGATCATAGACATACAAACGCTCTCCTTGATGAAGTTTTGTCACATACGGTGCTACATCTCCACCAGCAGAGGGAGCCACGCTCCTACATGCCACTAGTAACATCACAGATTCATGTCTGTCCACATGTGGTCAGCTCAGTCTGAGAGGAATCACAAAAGAAACCTTATGAGTGAACTGCACCTTGCAAGCAGCTGGTTTTACGGAATGGTTATCCAACGGGAGCGAAACAAAAGCGACGTTTTACAACAGAAAACTTTCCAAAAGGACTATTTTATATCACAAAGTCAGTGTTAGGCTCATGTAAACCTTATTACACTTGTCTGTTTGCTTTCCCTCGTAGAATGAAGGTCATTACACCTAAAAGCCATTAACATGGTTGTTCTCAATGACAGGAAGGGGCTATCTCATAGGAAGTGGAAGTAGGAGCGTCCCTCTCTCTGTTTCACACACACACACACTCTCCCCCCACGTTCGTCCACTTGTCTGCCCATCCTGTAGCTGTAAGCGGCGTGAGTCAGGAACACCCCCTCTCTGCAGGGCTATGGCTGCCTGCTAGTATTTTGGTAATCGTCATCCTCCCTGACCTGCTGGCCCGATCCTGGCGCCAGGAGTCTCCACGCCTCCCCTCCACCTCCCTGAGCAGACTACCCCCAACCCCATGGATAATTCAGACCAGCTGTTGCAAGGTGCCTTGCCTACTCCCACCCACTATATACTCACACTTGCCTCTTCTACAGCCTTGAATTTGTCCCGTTGCAGGCTTTTTGGAGGCCTCTCAGTCTTTGCATGGGGTCTCACTGGTGCATAAAATAAATCCAAGTCAATCACAGGCCTTGCTCTGGCACTGCAAGAAATGAGCACTGTGTCTGGATTTGATGTTGAAATATAGAAACACACATTTGGTGTTTTGCAGTGGCAGGGAGTCAGATGCTGATATTTGCTTTCCTGGTCCTTCACGAGTGTCACTGACCTGAATTTCTCCCATTCCTCCAACCGTTCAGTCTTAATGAAATGGAATGTGTGTCACTGTGAAATGAGAGTCCCGCACAGAGCTGAGTTTTGTTGCGATATGCCTCTGCAGAGCCATCTCTTCATTGGAGTCACATGAAGAGCATGTGTGTCCTCGATGATCAAGTGATACTGTGAGGGGATTGAGAGTTACTGCCAAGGAATGTTTGACGAGAAGAACGAGGGAGAAAAAGGCCTCGATTTACTACAGATCGTTTTCCTCCTGTGTTCAATTTGTGTAGCAGGAAAAGAAGCGTTTTCGGTGCAGTTGTGTGCTTCTTCTTTTGTATACTTGAGTGTTTTTGGCATTTGGGGGCTCTGTGTAAAGTAAGGTGCCTCTCTGTCTATAGCCTAACCACAGTGGGACTTTGGACTGAGATGGAGGGGAACCCCAAGCTTTTGATCCCCACTCCACAACCCCCAGCACTGCTGAGTAACGGCCCAACAGTGAACTGTGTACGTGTGTGTGTGTGTGTGTGTGTGAGCGTGAGCGTGCGTGACAGAGGTTTGGATTGTTTTATCCACAGTGGTGGTGGTGGTGGTAGTGGTGCGGTTGCCTCGTAGAACAGCAGTGGATGGTTGTCAGAGACAGAGGCCCGATAGAGGGGGGTGGGGGACTGGTACAAAGAGCTGTTCTGGTCTAACTATGGAGGAAAATAGTTCATGCTGCATTGGGATTTCCTGCCTTTGCCCTGGCTAGCTCCCCCTCCCCTCTCTCTCATGTCTACCAGCTCTGTTCTCGACGCCCTTCAGCAATATGGAAACTGCTGGGACAGTGTTTCAGCTGGAGATGGGTGAAGCAATTGATATAATGAAAGGGAATGGAGGGATCATGAAGCGAGAGATTGAGTGCTGATCCAGACTTTTGCAATCAGGTTTCCATAATTCTGTTTCCTTCCTTAAATCTGTCCACCCACCGGCTTCAGTGCAGATGAATAGTTTTGACTGTGCACAGTGTCTCATCTATGTCTCTCACATTGACGTGCAACGTATCTGGACGGTGTTATCTGATCTCTTATCATCCACAGCTGGAATACACATCACTTTGCCCTGACACTGGTCCTGTGAATGGAAGCACAGCCACACTGCTGCTGCTTGTGTTAAATCTAGAAAGGACAGGTGTGTCACCATTTGGCTGCCCTCAGACATATCGTGTGGGTGTCAAAGAGGAGGTGGACGGGGGATGAAGGGGCCTGGGTTTGAACCTTCTCTTCCAGGGCTTTGATCTTAGGTGTCAGCGGCGGAGCTGTGGGGCATGTGTCACTCATTAGCAGTGTGGTGAGAGTGTGCTGGCTCGCAGGTTTTCCTAGTGTGGAGCAGAGTGGAGAGGATGCTGTGAAAGTGGCTGCTCATGGGGTGTTCCTGCTAATAAACCCTGAGGGTGGCGTCAGGGCTTGGGGGTGGGGAGCTGCTAAAAAAAAAAAAAAAAAAAAAAAAACCCTGGAGAAAAGCAGCAGTACACTTTAATAACTGCCTATGTGTTGAGCATAGCTTTCATTACCCTTTGTGCTGCACACACTTATGCTAAACTGATAGCACAGGAAGTGGAATAGACGATTTCATTGAAAAGCCCCGCTGCCAGCACTCACTGTCTTGGGAGAAGAGGGAAATGGAAACCAGATGTCTGAGATCCACCATGAATATGTCAAAGCTCTCGGACTATGTCAGTTCCTCCATGTCCCATTGGTGGACTGAAGCTTTTCTGCACTGTCATCAGTAATGTCTATAATACTCCCTCCCTGTGGACATCTCATACAGTCTTGGCTGCAGCTACAACCCGGAGACTCCGGGAAACAAGCTTCTCTTTTCCAGAGGTTGATTTTTTTTTTTTTTTCTGTTCCTTAGGTTTCAGACCTCACCACATTCCTCAAATTTCAGGGTAACTTCCCATATCCCAAGGCTCAGTCGGGTGGCAAATCTCTCAGCACTCCTTTGTGGATAGATTGCTTTCTCTTGCTTGAGAAAATAACAAGCTATAGAGTAATGACTTAACAAGCAACAGGATAATGGCTTCAACATGTGCAGGACTGTGTGCATGAGCCTGTGTGCGTGCATAGCCTTGGGATTGCGCGAGTGCTTGCTTACTGGCCTGTGTGTGTGTGTGTCTATTGTTTAGGAACCAACTGTGCACAATCAACTGGTTCTCTGTTTGGTTGGAGTTGTTTGAAAGCTGGACTGCAGATGAATAGATTGCTCTCCTCCAGGTCTGGAGCCTCAGATCCGTTTGGGGAATCAGCAGCCCTCGGCGCATCGCAATGACAGGGACAGCCTGTGGGGTGTCAGTGGGAGCGTCGGGTGTTTTCCATCATAACCAGCTGTGGCGTAGGCCTCCCACACAGAAGAGCACTTCTCAGTGTCTTCGCCTGTGTGTTCACCTACAGTACGTTTGAGTGTTTAAATCAGTTGGATGTTGGAGACAGTGTAAAAGCATCTGTGGTGATTAATGACAATATGACAGCTGCTGTATGTAATCTGTGAGTGAGTGTGTGTGTACATGACTGTTGGTGTTTACTCTCTGCAGGAGTTTTTTGATGCCATACATCTGTTCTGGGGCACACTGCCTCAAATCTTAACTTTCTTTGCTCTCCATTGGAACAAATGGGACGCACTTGACACCTCAGGGATTCGACAACAGTGACAAACCAAACTCCTATTTCCACTCAAATCATGGACATGTCTGACTTTTAGACTTCATGGGAACTGACATGCTATAGACTCTGTCATGACTCAATTAGCAGTCCTCTTCCTATCAGTGATATTCATCTGTGCAAGACATTTAATCGTGGCATGATCTGGCTTGTCCAGATAGGTTGTTATCCCTTTTCATTCACAGGGTTCTAAGTTTCAACAAACCAAAATATTTAAAACTAAAGAACCCATGTAGAGACAATCTGTTTCCCAGCACACAGTGTGATGCTGTTTACACAGAGCTACACAGTGACAAGTCCTGACAGGTGGGCACAAATCCATATTACCTCTTTCATAATACTCTTTCGAAGCCTCAGGCAACAGCTCAACGTCCCTTTGCACCTTGTCTGGGAAAATGTGCTCAGGTGCATTCCAGTGTAGCAAACAGGTGATATTTCCTCCACTGTCAAATGAGGAGGAGTCTGAAGCATGGGCTCAACATGTGAGCCTGACTTTCTATGATTTTTAGTCAAGCAGTGCAGCTCTATGGATGTAAAAAAAAGGTCTATTGTTCGGTCGATCCACCACTTTGGTCCAGATCTACTACTAATTAGAAAATGTTAGCATGCTAACAAGCTAAACTAAATGGTCAGCATGGTGAACATTCTCTTTAAACGTGTTGAATTTAGCTCAGAGTGCTGCGGTGCCTAAGCACAGCTTTGTTTAGTTAAGAAGAGTCACATAAGCATTAAGATCATCTTTAATTTTTTATTCTGTTAAGATCAGAGGAAAATGTGCTCTGGTTGCTTTTGTGTCCAGCAGACACGCTGCTCCTCAGCTCCCCGAGATGCCACACAAGAATTTGGGAGTAATGATGGTTGAGAAAGTTGGGTCAGGATACTCTCTGAGAATCTCTTGTTTCCTGTCCCAGGGAAGAAGTTGGGTTTATTTTCTCCCTCCTTCTCCTCTCACGTCCCATCAGCCCCAGTGTGAGGCAATGCCCATTAGGACACACAGAGGAAAAGCAGAGAACTTAGGCGCCATCCATCCTTCTACCTCTCCCCCTTCTCCTCTCTCTCGCTATGCTTCTCACTGGCATCGAGTCCACAGCAACACATGTCTCTGATCAAGTCCAGCCTGCGTCATCAGTTAGTAAACTCCAGGCTCCAGGAAAACCAACAGAGAGCACATTCATAGCCGGCGACCCTGTGACTGAGTGTGTGATTCATTACTCTTTAATATGCACCCCTTACCCCCATCCCTTAACCCACCCAACCACTTCTCCAATCCAGCCTTGGGGCAAGTCCACAGCCTGATCAAATCCATCATTAAGCATACTTGTGGTGTTACCGCTGTTGGCCTTATTTACCACATGCAGCGGCTGTGTCTCTGGCCTGTTTGCAGCTCAGTGGAGAGGAATTAGCTCTGCATTCTGACATTTATATCAATACTCTGAACTTAACTGTGTCAGAGAGAGACAGCAATATGGCAGAAGATCTTCCAGGGACAAGGACACCCACCGAGCTCAGACAAGGAAAGTGATTAACACCAGAACATCAGAGAGTAATAAAATGCTCAGCAATTCCCAAGTAACATGGCGATGCGGTCACGCTTTATTTGGATTGTCCACCCCTGATGATCAGGTAACTATCAAGTGACTGTGATGTGTCAGTAAAACAGCGACTGACTTTCAGGTGATAGTCACATGTGAGCATGTCAGCCCACGCACATTCACTGTCCATGTTATGGTTCATCTTGAGTAGGTCACTGACAAGCACCAGACTGAACCACAGTCTGGAGTTGAAGGTTTTTCCTGGGAGAGTTCTCTCCAGGTCCTGTGTGTCATGAGTGCAGGATGAGTCCTGTTTATGAGATGCTGACAGCTCCTTCCTGTCTCCCAGGCCATGAGACCAAGCTGCTGCTGCACTGAAGGCCACTCTTTAGTTCCTGGCCACCCAACTCCACCCCGAAAACTTGGCTAAACGAGCAGCCATGGGTGGGACAGCTGATGGGGGGATGGGACATGGCGCTGGCAGTGGCAAAATGCAGCAGCGGCAGCAGCAGAAACAGCACTTGAGCTCTGCAGCTCCTCGACCCAGGGCTGCTTTTTTTGCGTAAAGTAGGCCAATGTAAACTCCCACTTCCTGTCGGCCTTGTCTCAGAGGGGGAGAGATGATCCTTCTGTGAAGAGGGAAAGGGCTGCTGCTCTGTAGGGACCATTTCTCTCATACACACACACACACACACACTCACACATAAATAGAAATACAGCCACAGAGGCAGGCAGAGAGTGAGTGGGAGAGAGGGCGAATGAGTGAGAGAGCGAGGAATACACAAACACAGTGGGGTTCAGGAATGTTAAACACATGCTTTATGGCATAAATAGCAGCCACTTTTGGTAAATTACAGTGAGTGCTCTGGCACTGTAAAGCACACAGCAGGAAAACGATCTCAGATTTCAGATCCAGGCCCTCCACTCTCCCCAAGGAACAAGAAGGGGAGCATGTTGTGTTTTCATTTCTCTATAAAAAGGCAGAAATAACGTGTGATGCAGCAAAGATTTGAAAATGTATGAGTTTATACTGGCGAAATGAGGTTGCGCAGCTTCTGCGGCAGTGTTGACCTAGAAAGATGAAGGCAAGATGGGCAGAAATAAATAGAATATAAAGTTTTTTTTTCTTTTCAAAAACCCTCACTCACTCTAATGAGGTGATGAGAGACTGAACAGATGAAAATCATCAAAAACGGTCAAACAACAAGCCAACTTCAAAATAAAATGTAAATGAGGGACTTGTTTCAGTTGTCTTTTCTGGCAGAGCCAACACCCTCACCTTAGGACATACCAGCTGACATCATCAAAATAGTCCTGAGCTAACCTCCAACAGCTGAGATTTTAATAGCCCTTTTATCCGTCCAAGAGCATCCTGGGTAAAAGACAGACATGAGAACCTAACGAAAAGACCCACAGTGAAGGACTCACACATTAGTTCCGCATCAAACAGATGTTGTAGAATCTGTATAAGCAATTTGGTTTGAAGCAATGAGTGTGTGAGGTGAGTCACTGCTACATGCTACAGTGGTCGTTTTGGCTGGTAGGGGTGAGCACATTTCCCTGACTCAGAAGGAAATAAGGAACTGTGCCGTGGAACAGCTTACCTCACTGTGCGCTGGCCTGAGTGAGCCTCAGCCCACGCACACCGACCAACTGACTGACAGACTTACAGACTGACAGGCGAGTGGCTTGACTTACTGACTGAGACTAGAGGAGCCATGGGAACCTAAAGCTCCAGTCTGGGCAGACTCTGACTCACTGTCTAGGCGGAGGAAGAGGAGAATGTTATACTCTCCCTGAGGAGGAAAAAAATATACACACAATCTGCAATCACCGACACGGCTTACTAGAATTCCCCTTTTTCAAGAGCTGTAGTGAGCACATATGAATCCATGTTAAATCTTGGGATTGATTAAAAACAGAAGGTGACTTTCACTCAAGTTGTCACGCACACACACTCGCGCACACACTCACATTTCTGCCAGTGTTTGCACAGCGACGGTGAGAAGTAGATGGCAGGTGGAAACTGGAAGCAGGTGCACTCATTTGTTCCCATCCATCACACAGTGTGTTCACCTGCACATCTGCAAGTCAGCTTCAACACAATGGTCAGCTCACTCACCACGCCTAGTGTCATGATGCTGAACAGAAATGTCCCAGTTAATCATCAAACAGCCCTTTTATAACTAACGTATCAACGGCACACATTTCCACGTCCTATCAAAGAGGAGATAAAAGTGTACAAGTGTGTATTTTTTGCACCAATGCAAAGCACAGAGCAGGTTTTAATAAACATAAATTACTTTATTGAATGAAAATGTATCCGTTACAACATACAAGAAATAGAAGTGAACACACAAGCATGGTACAAAAATGAAATAACACATCATCTGCACATTGCACTATAAAACACTGCCATAAAATGTTTAGAGTTAAAAATTCATCTTGTTTGTACTGTCCATGTATAGGGTTATAATCACATATTAGGAAACCATGTGTTCATGGTGTAAACTTTAGAAATCTTTGGTCCCAGCCTTTATTGCATTCTGAAACTGTTTGGTGCTAATTTCTACTAATACTGCAATCATTGTTTGTCTAAAGCCACAAATACTGAGGTAAAAAAAAAAAAAAAAAAGAAAGGCACATTTTTGGTTTCAAAAGTAACACAGTTTCAAGGCACAAACTCACTCACTTTAAGTTACAAAATATGGCTTTGGCTGGTATTATTAACACTGCGGTAACCTTGAGTGCATGGCTTACATTGTCATCCACGTTGCAGGGGAGCTGCAAAGTGAAGCTTCTTTGGAAAATAACAGACACAACGGCTTTTCCTATCTCTGAAACCCATCAGATTAAAGAGGAGGTTTGGATGTAGTCAAAATAGAGGCTTTAAAGGATCCCCACTGGTGAAAAAGACTAACTGATGCCATTCTTTTGTGATGACATGCTTCCTCTTTTTTCTTAAGCAAACCAAGGGCAGTGGAAGTCACCTGCTATCAACCGGCGAAGGTCATGGCTGTAGCACCTGTTAGCACCTCGTCTATCTACACCACAGTACCAGGGACAGCTGTGTGTGCATTTGCTTTTGTGTGTGTGTGTGTGTGTGTGTGTGTGTGCGTGTGTATGTGTTTGAGGCATGCTGAGAGATTTATTCCACCCACGCACCCCTACCTCTCAGCAGCTGTGTCTAGGCCATGATCCTGAGTTGGCCGGCACCAGGACAGAGACAGGAAAGAACACCTCTTACCCCTATGAGTTCACTACATATTTGGTCTTTGGAATGGGCACAATAGCAACAAAGGGGCTGATATCAAGTGAGTGTCGGCATTGCTCAGATTTGGTCCAGCCTCAAGACTTCAGTCTAGAGTGGAAGAAAAAATCTGCTCCTCAGCTGTTTTTTTTAATGGAACAGAGAAGTTAAGAGGCATAGAAGTCAGAGCCATAATGAGGCTTGATCCCTTCCAGGTCTCTCAAAACAGGCCATTTCACGCTCTTTGTGGCCTTATAGGTCATCAACAGGCCAGCTGGGCGTATGTAGACCCCATCACTGTGTCCACTAGCCCTCCACTGACCTGAGCTCTGAGCAGGTCCCTCTGTCTCTCTCCATTAAGTCTCACACCGAGGTGGAGCAGCACCCTGAGGAGCTGTGTTTCTGCAGCAACGACATGCGGCTGAAGGTGCGAGAGCAGACGCCACACTGGTATTTTTTCACTTCGGCGTGGGTCTGCAGATGAGCCCGCAGGTTGGAGCGGTCAGCGAAGGCCCGGTTGCAGTGGGGGCAGGAGAAGGGACGCTCACCTGGACAGAAAAGGGCGGAAACACACGTCATATGACTTTGCTGGGACCCCCTTTAGATGTGGCTTCAACGACTGCTGTCATTCAGTGTCAGGCGTCTCTGAGTTCACAAGAGCTTTCTATTAACACCTCACACACACACACACGCATTCTGAAGATAATGAGGAAGCACATGGTAGGCTGGTGGGGTCAGAGCCTGACTGAATTAGCATGATTCAATAAGAGCCAAATTAGATTAGCATGCTGACAAGTTGCTGCAGGTACTAAGTGCTCAGTGATAGCAAAGAGCCCTTTTAAACCCTTTTGTTACTCATGTGCTCCTATTTTGTTGTCTTCCCCTGCAGCCGTGATAAGATAATTAGCCGACGAGTCATTGTTCCTCGGACATTAAACACAATGAGTGATCAATGAGTGCGGGGTCTACAGAGAGTTTCCCTGTGTGATAATGTCAGCTGATCAAGTGCTGAGCTCATCAAACTGATTGTCATGGAGATCCCCACTCTCTTACTTCACAGACCAAATGATGAGGGAGTAACCTGGTGACTCACAATGACAGCAAGTGAAATGCAGATTTGCAATTTTACTGCAACACGTACAATGATTTCTTCACTCATGAATCAAGTGGAAATTTAACAGATGACGAAGGATGTGTAATGCTGCCAAACATCTTACCTGTGTGTGTGCGGATGTGGCCACGCAGCAGCCAGGGCCTGGAGAAAGCCTTTCCACAGGTGGTGCACACACAGGGCAGGGTGTGTGAGCGGATGTGCATCTTCAGAGCCCCCAGGCTGGTGTACTCTTTGGGGCAGTGTTTGCAGAGGAAGGCTGGCCTGGCTGCTGTGGCGGGGGCCTCTCTCTCCTCCTCCTCCTCCGGGGGACTGACATGGGTCATAACGCCAGTGCATTTCATCCGCTGGCGAGGGGCATACGTGTGTACGGGTTCGGGACTGGGGGGGTCTGATGTGCGTCCTTCATCCTCCTCTCCACTGCTGCTGGCACTGCTACTGAGGCTGGACGGGGAGCTGAGGTCTAGGGGGCCTGTGGTGGCAGAGGGCTCTGCTTGGGAGGTGGGCAGGTAGAGGGCGGGCAGGACACTGAGGTCCCACACCAGGCCTGTTGTGAAGCAGGTGGCAGTAGAGGTGTTGTCTCCTGATGTGAGCTCAGCAAGAGGATACCTCTCCAATGAAGTGTCTGAGAGGAAAGGGGAGAGGATGGTTAACACACACAGCCAGTAGTGGACATTACACCAAAATTCAGTGACACTTAATTGAATTACAGAACAACAGATTCACCATGTGAAATACGTTTTATATACTTTCACCAACTACACACACTCTGTTTGTACTTATTTTGGTTATAAATTCTTGTTTTTCTCAACATTTACTGAGCATAAAGTTGGAGTCATGGGAAGCTTTCACGGGCCGTTTCCTCCCACGTATTCACAAGGGCTTGTAACATGAATGGTGCTCTGTCTGCTTGCAGAAAGGGGGGAAAGTGCATCTAACGGGTCCCGACTTGAACGGGGAGTAGCCTGGTGTGTAGTTAAAACCTGGCACAAACACGGTATATTTACAAAATATGGTTTCATTTCTCTAGAAATGAACAACTACACAGAAGAGGACGAGATTTTTGTCTCGTTTGCGCACTTATATAAGGATGCTTTCATAATTAAGTCAAGGACTAAAACAGCTTCTTAACTCACCATTCTGACATTCCAGTTCACTGTAGTTTGGCTTTTGTTTAGCGAAGTACTTTTTGACCAGGAAAGATCGAGGCATCGTCCTTTTTGAGACTTAAATAACTGTGCGTAAAAAGTATCCTGTGGTCACGACGCAAAGTTTCACCGAAGAAAAAAAAAAGAAGCAAATCAAACTGTGGTCCTCGGATCCGTCGGAAACAGAGATATATCCTCCTATGGTCCGCAAGTTTGAGTTCGCAAACAAGTGTGTGTGTGTGTGTGTGTGCAGCTTTCATGAAGAATGACTAAATGCTGGCCTCTGTTCTGAAATACTCTGACACAGGCGGTAGGGGTGTGCTCGCCCCGAGGGCCCTCCCCACCTCCCGTATCGCCGCTCAAGTGCGCAGGAAGAAGCCTTTATTCTCACACACTTTACAACAACAACAACAGGGGCCTCACAGCGTTTAAACACAATAATCCAGCGGTGTTGAAGAAAAGGTGAAGGGAGTGAAGCAAATGACTTTAATTGCTGTATGTAAATGACCACGTGAGTGTCATAAATTATGGTTACACACTGTGGCATTGTGTGGTCTACACTTACAGACAAATGTGATGAAAAACAACACTGCAGAACCTTGTATAAGCACTGTTATAAGGACTTCATGTTGTTTCCACCATGTGCTGAGAAACGTCCACTCATCCATCCTTCTGTTGTTCTGGACAGGTCGCCAGTCAACACGGTCACATTCAAAGCCATTCAAACATATGACTCATTCAAAGTCTCCTGTTAACTTGATCTGAATGTCTGTTTCCACTGATTTGTTCTCATATAGCCAGTCACCATGGTCTCCCTCATTTGGGAAATTTTGAGGGAAACCACACACATGAATGCAATTGTAAATTTTATTATGCTGGAATTAAGGGGACAGCATGACTTTTTTTTCACTGGCCCGTGTTTTAACTGTGGTAATTCGGTGAAGTCAGGGAGTCATCAGTCCTGTCACCTGCTACACTTCATTTATTAAAGTTGCACATTGATGCACTTGCCGCTGTGTCGGAGACTTAAACAACTTCAGCAGAGTAACTGCACCATCTTCTGGGAGAAAGGGAGTACTGAAACATGACCAGCTCATACCAAGAAACATTAGATGGCGCTATATGACAGTTGTTCACAATCAATCAGAGCAGATTATCCAAAGTTTTCCCAAATGTGAAATCACAGATTTACACAACGTGGGACATAAAAAGAGCAGCGCCACAGAAACAGTAAAATAATTAAAGCCACCAAAAATTGTGTTTTTCTTATTGTTACTTGACTTGAATGTTTGACCTTCATTGTGAAGAATGATGTTTGCACAAAGTTTGATATTAAACGTTCCCTGTGACACCACAACTATGTGGTCCAATATGGAGCTTACACAAGTCTGATGTGGAAACCTGAAGCCTCCAGGTCGTGGTGGTGCGAGATTTGTACAGCTTACAACATAAAACTGATAGCAAACTTTTGCACAATACAGCTTACTGCACAACAGGCCGCACAGTCGCTCCTTGATTATCGCTGTGGCTTTACGGCGAGAAAGTGAAAGTTTAACTTCCTCCACAGCCCAAAGATGTACAGGCTGGAAACCCCACATTGCCCATAAATTTAAAAGTCAAAAGTTTATTTTTTTTTTTTTTTACTTTCAATGTGTCGTTTGTTATGATTTTCTGTACAATGAGGAAAGGGTCATTTTGAATTTGACTTGGTAGGTGTCCTGCCATCTTGTGGCCATTCACCTAGGACACAATAATATTTACAGTACCCATGTTAATATGTAACTGAGACTGAAGTGCTCAGTGTGAGATTTTACTATTACTATTACTACAGCACACTGAGTGAAGCTGAAGTTCACCTCTGATCGCCATTTAATCTGAGACAAAGGGACACCAATGGTTCTGACAAAAGATTTTTGTGTGGCCTTGTAAATACAGCACAACAACAACAACAACAATAATACTAATAA